>NC_136495.1:111418423-111870923 GCF_053919585.1 Euprymna scolopes
ACAAAAAGACCAATGAATGCCAAATTATTGCTGTGGCTTGCCCAAACGACATTAACTTAGCAGGCAAAAAAGAATGAGAAACTACGGAACTATCAGAAACTGGGGATGAAGATTGCTAGATTGTTGAATAAGAAAACTTCCGTCAATAATCACAGGTGCACTTGGCTTAATTCCTAATGATCTTATGAAACAGCTGAGCTCCTTGGGAATTCGATACAACATCATCATACTACTCCAGAAGTCAGTTCTACTTGGATCAGCAAACATCCTACGCCAGGTGATTTCCATATAATTGACTTTTTAACTATCCTTACTAGCTTTGGTGTAAAAGCCCACTCTTGAGGAAGAAAAAAAAGCAGTGTAAAACATCACAACACTGTCGAGTTAATGGAATAATAACTACAACAATGTGGAAAATACTAACAGCACAGTGAAAGATATTATAGTTGTGAACAAAAAGACCAATAAATACCAAATTATTGATGTGGCTTTCCCAAACGACATTAACTTAACAGGCAAGAAGAATTTACCACTCCCTTTATAATTGCTAGGAACAGAAAGGATGCCCCAAAGGAAAAAGAGGAGCACATGACCTATTATACATAAACTAAAAGATCCTGAAGGTAAAAGGTAGAGAAAAAGACATAGCCATGGCATGGATCGACTACAAGAAAGTGCACAACAGGATTTTACATGCATGGATAATAGAATGTCTGAAAATATATAACATACCAGGCAAAAAAAATGAAATGAGAAACTGGAAACTTTATCACATTGGGCTAATTCAGAACTTGAAAAGATGTATCCACTAAGTAGACGTGCCAAAATGGATGGCCAAAGGTAGAATCACACTGGTGCAAAAAGACGCAGAAAAAAAAATATTTTCAGCAACTACAGGTCTATAATATGTTTACCTACAATGTGGAAAATACTAAGAGTACAACTAAGGGAACAAATTCATCATTTTCTTCATAATCACAGACTACTCTCCGAGGAACAAAAAGGATACTAAAAAGGAAAAAAAGGAACTTATGATCAATTATACATAGAGCAAATAATCCTGAAGGTAAAAAGTAGGAAAAGAATATAGCCATGGCATGGATCGACTATAAGAAAAAGCACCACAGGATCCCGCAAGCATGGATAATAGAATGCCTGAAAATATACAACATACCAGGCAAGATTATCAATTTGATTGAAAATGCAATGAGAACATGGAGATTTGAACTGACAACTGATGAACAATACATAACAGAGATCAAAATACAAAGAGGTATGTTCCAAAGTGATTCCCTATCACCACTATTATTCATCATAGCTATGATGCCCCTTAAAATGATACTAAGAAAATTCCAAGTTCACTAATACAAATTAAAGAATGAACCACCTAATGTACATGGATAACCTGAAGCTTTTTGCAAGAACCAAAAAGGAGATAAAGATGATAATAAACTCGATCAGAATCTTCAGTCAGGATATCTGAATGGAATTCAATATGGAAAAATGCACAATGATAGCTATAAGAAGGGGAAAACTGGAGACAACAGAAGGCATGGAACTACCCAATCAAGCGAGGGTGAGGGCACTAGGTGAACATGACACCTACAAATATTTGGGAATTTTGGAAGCAAGCACCATCAAAGCAATAGAAATTAAAGAAAAAATTGAAAAGGAACACCTCAGAAGAACAAGAAAACTCCTAGAAACTAAACTACGCAGTCAAAACCTAATAAAAGGCATAAACATATGGGCAGTGTCACTAGTAAGATACTCTGGACCGATTATAGGTTGGACCAAAGAAGAACTATGGCATCTCAATTAGAAGACCAGGAAACTCATGACCATGCACAATGTACTTCACCCAAAAGAAGGATGCTGACTGAGTCTATGTGAAAAGGAAACTGGTTTGTATAGAAAATGATGTGAATGACACAAAAAAAGAATTTTAAAAATGCATAATGTAAAATACTGAAAGGATAATTGTCGCAGCAAGAGACACTGGAAAATGAAAAAGACAGAAAACAAAGAGACAAAGGATAAGGCAAGAAAAAAAATGTAGAGAGAAACAGTTACATGGACGATTTATAAGGATGACAAAAACTGAGACTAACGAAAACACTTGAGCATGGCTACAAAATGGAAACCTAAAACAGATAAACTGAATCCTTAATGACAGCAGCACAAAATAACTGGATAAGAACCAATGACATCAAAGCAAATATCGCCAAAACACAAGAAAACAGCAAAGAGACGACATGAAAAACAACATAATAAGCGAATGCCCAAAAAGAATACAAAAACTGATACGATCAAGTGGGCAAGGCAATACACTGAGAATTATGCAAACAACTGCATCTGGAACACACAAACAAATGGTACAAGCATAAACCGGCAACAATACTTAAAAACGAAAATCATAAAATCCTATGAGACATGGACGTACGAACAGATAAATCGATCCAAGCAAGGACACTGGATGTCATAATAATTAACAAGACGGAAAAATTCTGCCAAATCATAGATTTCGCTGTTCCAGCAGAACACAGGGTGAATAGCAAGATGACTAATAAGTGAAGCAAATACACAGAGCTAATTAGAGAGCTGAAAGGAATATGGAAGATGAAGAAGATAACGATAACACCAATAATAGTAGGAGCATTAGAAACAATTCCGAAAAACTTTGAAAAAAGAATGGGAGAAATTGGAATCAAAAGAACAGCTGAGAAGATACAATGGATAATGATAATGAAAATGACTGAATTATTAAGGAAAACCCTTCAATGCGGAGACTAATACACAGCCGCTAGCTGGACAAATAGAAACTGCCTCAGAAGTAAAACAAAAAGAAACGCTACATGGAATCAAGAAAATTGAAATTGTATAATTGTAAGGTATCCCCCCCCCCCAAAAAAAAAGTAACGGCATCAACTGATACCACACCAAATACTCGAGGAGGGTCTAGGAAGATGGAAAGACTAAGAAGAGAAAACACTCACTAGACCTCCACTGGATGAGTGCGAGGAGGACTGGGACCTTGAGGAAGCTTATTACCACCATAATTCCAGTGAAGACCAATGGTCGTTACCAACGAAAAATGAATGGCAGGCCGCTGTTGTGATAACGCAAATTAATGTGTAAATGTTATCAAAAAAGGTGAAAAGTACTTGTCACTCAAACTCCAGATTGTTCTTAAAGAGAAATCTTTAATGTTGACCTGTGTGAAAATTAGTGAGTGGATAATAATAATAATAATAATAATAATAATAATAATAACAGCAACAACAACAACAACAACAACAACAGTAATAATAATTCTGATTTCGTTTATCCACGTCTCCCTGGAGGGGGATGGGATTCATTTCCAGAGGATTTCCCTCAATCCCGGCTCGAAACCAGGAGCTTCAAAGATCAAGGGTTTTCCTAAGGATGTTGGTGGTACCTACAATAACAAAGGTCTGAAGGGCGCCTAAAACATCGGGGATTTGTAGTTTTTTCAATTGTTCTTCCAGACGACTTGATACTACTCCTAGCGTACTAACTACAACCGGGATTATTTGTGTTTTAAACCCATGTATACGCCTTATCTCCAAGGTCAATGGAGCATAATTGCTCCACTTTTCATTCTCCTTTTCTCTCACATTCCTGTCCCAGGGTACTGAGAAGTCTACAATCTGACAGTTTTTTTAGACCTTGTCAATGACGACCAAATCCGGATGATTATGTTCCAATTGCTTGGTCGTTATGGCAATTTTGTCCCACCATACCTCTACCTTGCCATTCTCATTTGTCCTCACTTCATCAGGCACCTCTTCAAACCATTTTCCAGCACACTTCACCCCAACCTTCTTACACACCTCCCAATATATCCGGAGTCCCATGCGATTGTGTCTTTTGTGGTACTCTCTCTAGGCCAATCCACTACATCTTGCTGCAGGGTGCGCAATTGACTCTGAGCTCTTTCCACAAATCCGGCATTCTGCAGCAATTTCCTCTCCTAGAACCACTTTTTTGAACAATCGCGTTCCTAATGCCTGTTCTTGTGCTGCACAAACAAAAGCTTCAGTACTTTTAGCCAGATACCCAGCTCTAAGCCATTGCCATAGTCTTTCATCAGCCACTTCTGCTATATCCTTGAAGAACCTTCCATACATTTTCTTCCTAGCCAGTTCCTCTGCCCTTTCTCTATCCATATGTTTCACATAATCAGCCTTGGTCTCACATACCTCCACTTCATTGGCCACAACCTTAAGCATTCACTCCTCACTTCTAACCACATGCTCCTTCAATGACATCTCCTCGATTCTAACACAATCTTTTACACTTTTCAATCCTCTCCCACCATCTTTCCTCTTTTGATACAGCCTCACTACGCTACTTCGAATGTGAAATATACCAAACATTGCTAAAATTTTTCTTGTTTTGATATCCATGGCATGCAACTCCTTGTCAGACCATTCTAAAATTCCCGCACTGTATCTCAAAACACTGACTGCCCATGCATTCATCGCTTTCATTAGGTTTCCTCCATTCAGTTTCGACTTTGCAATTAGTTTCACTCTTCTAAGATACTCCTTCCTGACTTTCTCCTTCATTTCTCTGCTCATGATGCCTGCATCCTCCAACACTCCCAAATACTTATACCCTGTATCTTCTATTTCTTTCATAATTTCTCCATTTGGCAGAACTATTCCATTCGAATGAACCTTTACTCCTCTTTTCATCACCAGCACCGCGCATTTACTAATCCTAAACTCCATCCCGATGTTCTACCAGTCTCTCCATTTTCTTTTCATTTCTACCAAATATTTTCAAATCATCCATAAACAGTAGATGGTTGAGGCGTCTGCCACCAGATTTAAAGTTATACCCCAGTTTTTCTCTCTTCAAGAGGATGCTCAGTGGCATCATTATCATTACAAAAAGAAGTGGAGATAACGAATCTCCTTGGAATATTCCACATTTAATGCCAACCTGCCCCATCACCTCTCTGCTTGCTGTCAGCACCGTTTTCCATTGAGCCATACTTGTCTCCAAAAGCCCTACCAACCTTCATCATCAATAGTGTTTCATATATCCATGAATGAGGAACCATGTCATAAGCCTTTTTGTAATCGATCCAAGCTACACTCAGATTCCTCTTCTCCTTCTTTGCATCCTGCATTAATGCTTTATTAATCAGTAGTTACTCTTTGGTACCTCTCGAGCCTTTTCGACACCCTTTCTGTTCATCAGGAAAAACACCATTACTCACAAGATGTTCATAAATTTTTTCTGCAAAGATTCCAGTTAACAGCTTCCACATTAGTGGTAGACATGTAATTGGTCTATAATTATTGGCATCTGTTCCCTTTGCAGGATCTTTCCTAATCAGTGCCGTTCTTCCCTTTACAAGCCAATCAGGGACATCTCCTGATTTTACGACCCTTTGCATGGCAGCAGCTATAGGCAGATAAAGGCATTCAAACTGTTTAAACCAGAAGCCCATCACTCCATCTGGACCAGGTGCCTTCCAGTTTGTCATCCTTTGTATGCCAGTCTTCACGTCATCAATGGTTATCTCAACGTTCTTCATATACTGTATTCCTGATAGCCTTTCTCTGACCTCTCCCAACCAGATAGCCTTCTTATTATATCACCTTCCAACAGACCAAATCCCACTCCAGAACTTCCTGGCATCATGTGCATTTGGAGTATTGTTATTTCTTGCCTGTTTACTATCATTTAATTCTTTATACAGCTGAGACTCATTGTTCCAGAAAAGGTTGTTTCTGCCAAAACGCAACACTTTTTCCAAAAAAAGTTCCTAATTTTCATACCACCAGTGTTGACCTTCTCTTTCAACATTGTTAGAACGGTCATCATTCCCTTTTCCAGCAATCTATACCTCCTTTCAAGCTCATCCTTGGCTTTCTGTCCTAGTTTAACTTCTTTTCTTATTTCTTCAATTCTACCAATGTCTTTCCGCCACCGTTTAATACTTTCTTCAAGCCACCTCTGCCAGTATGGTCTTCTATCCTTCATTTTTCTCTTTTTCTTCTGTATTAAGCCAAGACGATTTGCAATAACGTATGATGCTGCATACAGAAGATAATGATAATAATAATAATAACAATACTATTACTATTACAATAATAGTAATAATAATAATAACAATAATAATAATAACAATAACAATAATAATGATAATAATAATGATGATAATAATAACAATAATAATAACAACAACAATAATAATAATGATAACAATAATAACAATAACAATAATAATAATAATAACAATAATAACAATAACAATAACAACAACAACAATAATAATGATAACAATAATAATAATAACAATAATATTAATAATAATAACAATAACAATAATAATAATAACAATAATAATAACATAATAGCAATAATAATAACAACAACAATAATAATGATAACAATAAAAACAATAATAATAACAATAACAATAATAATGATAATAATAACGATAATAATAATAATAATAATAACAACAATAATAATGAAAAAAACAGATTTTTGCTTTTAAATTGAGAAAACGAGCATGTTTTCCTTACAATTATTTTGCTTCTTTAAAATATAAAGAAAAAAATGAGTATTATGTGACGATCATGCATGGAAGCACTGAAGAGTTGTTCATCAAATGGCTATAAAAAGCCAACACTAGAGCCGTTCAGCAAGTGACTGTCAAGGTTGCTCTGGTACTGTGTCCTTTTGACAGAGTTGCTTGAGATCGTTTGGAGTCGTTCCGACAGAGTTGTTCAGGATCGTGTACAGTCATTTTGACAAAGCTGTTTGGGATTGTCCCATGTCGTTTCAACGGAGTTGTTCGGGATCATGTTGGGTCGTTTTGACAGAGATGTTCAGGATCATATTGACAAAGTTGTTCAAGATCGTGTCGGGTTGTGCTGTTGGGTCGTATTGACAGTATTTTTCGTGTAGAGTCGTGTAGACAGAAGATTTCGATTTATGTTTATTGTCCAGTTGACTTGACAGTTGTCGGTCATATTGCCGCGTGTGATAACAATTTTTTTTTCCATCTCTCTTCCCTCATGAAGCCACATATTATCCCTGCTACCAGATATCAGGAGTTAAACTAGAATCGTCATGGTCAGTAGATAGAAAAATTGATTTGAGTAATCATTCCTTTTTGTATTGACCGTTTTCAAAATGGCGAACTTCTGTTTCTGAACCAAGAATTCATAAAGCCTCAACAGAAACATGTTGAAAAACAGAAACAAATCTGTTTTCTGCTTATTTTAAGAATTTATACTTTATAAAATTCTGAGTTCCATTAAAAAAATTTGTTTTGAGGGGAACGAGAGAGTGCGAGAATATATCACAGCAACTAGCATGCCAGACAAAAGCTATTGCGTTTCAGAAAGAAAGAAAACGGTAATGTGATGAGGGCGTTTATCATTATCTCGATGGTTCTCGTTCTGGTGGAAACCCGAATTGTTCTTAAGAATGTCACAGAAAGTGACCTCAACTAATTTGACAAGACAACTTATGGCAATCTACATTTCTGAATTTTTGAGATGAGGATTGGTTGTTCATGTTATTCGGATTTATCAGACTACTGTTCTCATATTCAGTATCATTTTCACAAAGTTTCGGTCGATGTAACCTTCGACCTTCTTCAGGTGTATCTTCCCAGTTCAACAAGATACCCCTGAAGAAGGTCGGAGATTACATCGACCGAAACATTGTGAAAATGACAAGATGAGAACAGTAGTCTGAAACATCCAAATAATGATCCAAATGTGTCTGGGAGTGTTCTTAGATAAGTACTCTAGCAGAATGCTTTGGATAAGTATCGAAAATTGATACTCCCCAAAAATTTGATTCTGGAAGACACAGTCCTATATTGACCAAAGTTTACACTCTTATACAGCCTAATATCACAAGTGCATTTAAGATGTTTTATCACCGCACAAGCAGAAGGGCCCAGCATATAAAATCAACAGTACATTCTTTTGATAAAACAGGTACGCGTTCGAAATGAATGTTTCTATTTAGAGCACAATTGAATCATGATACTTGACTTTTGCATTTTAAACTTTAATTCAAGTCACTATATAAAAATAATTTTAGAAAATCAACAGTAGATTTTTTACAGTGCAATGAAGACTACAATGTATTGTGGACTAAATCACTGCGGGGAGGCACGTGAAGCTCCTTCCTGCTGCACCACAGTAGGTCCCCGACTAGAGTAGGCAATCAATCGATTGAAAAATGGGCGATTTCACTGATTTTGATGACATTAAAAGTATTGGAATTATGGAACATCTGTTGATTCTTAATCAATCCCGGGTAACGTCAGGTCTCCTCGCTAGTTGTTATTAATTTGTTTCTTTTTTTATTAAACATTGTTTTTTATAAATCTGAAAAGATGTTTGTAACAGAGCTGCTGATAGCAGAAGCAGCAGCAGCCATATAAAGATATACAAATGACCAAACTGGCTGCGTGAAGTTTTTTTTAGTTTTTTTTACATAGGCATCACCACTTATCAAGGCCAAGCGGCCACTCGAGGATAAGGGTTAAGAGTGTCAATTGGACAATATAGTAATCCTTAGTAATGGAAATTCGGTAAATTTGTTACCTTAAGTGGAACGGCTCATCAAGAACTTGTTTACATTAGACTTGGAGACAATCAGATTGTAGTCAGCTGGAAAGCAGGAAAAAGGAAGACAGTTCCACAGGCATGCATTTCTAAGAAAGAAGCTTTCTTCATGGAATCTACATTTAGGTTTAGGCACAGGTAAAGAGTGGGGGGAATTATTGATAGTGTTTTAAGCTAGACGAGTGTTTCATGTGAAAGTTTGGTGGGGAGGGGGACCATAGATTGGAACCCAGTCGAGCACTTGCCATGAAAATAACGATAAAGCAAAGACAAACTCGTAACATCTCTTCTGTGAGATAAAGGTTGCAGGGAAGAGAAAAGGACATCTCCTATGAGGCTATAAAGTCTATTTTGAACTCTATCAAGGCAGGACAAGTCCTTTCTAGCAGTTCCTGCCCAGATGTGGAAACAGTACTCCATCCTTGGACGTACCTGGCTCTTATATAGATAGAGAATTTTATGTGACGAGAGACGTATGTGTTCAAGATGTGGCCGCTATTCGGAAAAACATGTGTTCCAGACACATGGGTGACGTCCCAGCAGAGATTGTATACCTCCATTTTACAATGTCTGAGTTCAACAAATTATCTGGGCCTTACTTAGAGAAGCAAGGAATATTATATGAAGTAGTTCCTGCAAGGTGGTTATTACTATCTCCCTGTTAAACTTTTTAATCCTTATAATTGAGTGGCCTTTAAGTCTTGATAAAATTGACTGATTAGTAAATAAAATTAAACAAAACTTAATTGCATTAAAAGAAAAATATGTATAGGAGTTACAGAGCCGCTGACACTGGTAGCAGCCAGATAGATAATAAAAAGAAATTCTGTTCTGTTTTATCACCTTTGTTCATGGTAAGATGAACAGAATGGCTCCTTTTGATCTAACTAAACATCTAAATCTGACCCCCAAGATCGCCATGGACATAGAATATGCACCTACATTAAAGATGGCTTTCCGTGTGGTAGAGATATCTCCAGAGAAGACCCTAATTTACCTTATATGTACTTCTGGGTTGCACTTGCTTACACCACCGCATTTATATTTGCCCTCTATAGCCCCCACAACAGCGGGGTTACTGTCCTTAAGAGTATATCTGAGAAAATTGACCTCATCCTGTCTGCTCATCCTTCAGCTAACATTCATATTTATGGTGACTTCAATGTCCTTAATGTGGAATGGCTGACCCCTCAAATAAAACAGATGATGAGGGGAGGTTCTGTCATGATTTTGCCATTGCCTATGACCTCACTCAGATTGTTCATGAACCCACCCGTGTGCCCGATACTACCGGTCAGTATGCAAGCCTTCTAGATCTTTTTCTTACAACTTCCCCTGAGCTATGTTCATGTCCTGTTCTTTCTCCTCTAGGATCCTCCGACCACACAGTTGTATCAGTTAAGATAAAATGAAATACAATAAGTCTTCAGATGTACCTCTCCACCGTACTGTATACCGATACTCTATTGCTGACTGGGATAGCTTCCATACATTCATATCTGATCTACCTCTGCATTCCATGTTTAAAAAGGATGCGTCCGCTATAGTATCAGACCTGACCGAATGGTTAATTGTAGGCATAGACCGATTCATACCATCTAAAAAATTCCAACAAAAACCTAACAGCCAGCCATGGTTCTCCCCAGAATGTGCTGCTGCCATTGCGCACAGAAATCACTTTTTCCATAGCTACCAATGTAATAGATGCACTGAGCCTAAAGCTGCTTTCAGGACTGCCAGCAACCACTGTAAAAGTAATAAAAAATCCAAGAGAGCTATATGCTCAGTCTGTCAGCTCCAAAGTAGCTGAGCAGCGGCTTGGTTCCCACCAGTTTTGGCAAATAGCACATAGGATCCTGAACAGAAGTGTGCATTCTATCGTGAACATCATCAATGGACCTGAGGTCATCTCGTCAGCATCAGACAAGGCCAAACTATTTGAACTTTTCAGCTAACTCTATCCTCTGCAACGAAGGTCATCAACTCCCCGTATTTCCTCCTATAACAGACAAGACACTATCCAACATACAAATATCAGTACATGAGGTCGCCAAGCTAATCAAGAACGTTGATTCCAGTAAAGCAACTGGCCCAGATGGCATTCCAAATATAGTGTTGAAAAAGATTCAACCAGAACTTGCCCCCATACTTACAAAACTGTGGAAGCGTTGCCTTAAGAAGTGCTTCCAACAGCCTGGAAAACCACATCAGTATTCCCTATATTTAAGAACTCAAGTGATAAGTCATCTCCCTCTCAGTACAGACCAATAAGTCTCTTGTGTGTCATGAGCAAGTTACTGGAATCCATATTAAATAAAGAAGTAGTCAGCCACCTCAGCAGAAATAATCTCCTTAGTGACACGCAATATGGTTTCCGTTCTGCTAGATCTACAGCTGACAGTTATAGCCCATAGAATTAGTGAATCTCTCGACAAAGGCTTCCTTTCCATGGCAATTGCTCTTAACATATCAAAGGCCTTTGATAAGGTATGGCATAAAGGCCTACTTCTCAAGATTTCCAGCTATGGTATAACTGGAAATGTTTTCTCAATAATTAAATCATTTCTCTCTGATAGGCTCATAAGAGTAGTGGTTGATGGGCAGTAATCAGAGGCTCACAGTGTTAATGCTGGAGTCCGCCAGGGGTCCATCATAAATCATTCGTTGACATCTATACTGATGACACGACCAACTATGGTAACACATCAAAGGCCGTAAATGACAAAGCTCTCTCTGATTCCCTCTCCTCTGATCTTGAGCGCATGGTACAGTGGGGGAAGAGGTGGCTGGTTACTTTTAATGCATCTAAAACCAAGCTCCTATCTTAACATCATCAACGCTCTGTTCCTCATCTAGCATCAATTGAAATGGATGGCTCTCATCTTGAGGAGGCTTCATGTTTTGACAAGCTCCTGGGCTTGACCTTTACTCCTAATCTGAAATGGAACATGTATATCAAGTCTGTTGCCTGGACCGCTGGGAAAATGGTGGGATCCTTTTATCGCTCCAGAAGATATCTCACTACTGATGCAATTCTCTATCTGTATAAAAGCCAAGTACGTCCAAGGATGGAGTACTGCTGCCATATCTGGGCTGGCGCTTCTAAAAACAGCCTATTCTGCCTTGACAAAGTACAAAATAGACTTTGTGGCTTAGTGGGGGATGCCCTTTTCTCTTCCCTGCAACCTCTCTCCTACAGAAGAGACGCTGTGAGCCTGTCTTTGTTTTATCGTTATTTCCATGGCAGGTGCTCGTCCGAGCTCCAATCTCTGGTCCCCCCCCTCACCAATCTTTTACAATAAACACCCATCTAGCTAAAACTACTGTCAGTAATTTCCTCCACTCTTTATCTGTGCCTAAATCAAAACGTAGATTCCATCAACAAAGCTTCTTTCTGAGAAGTGCACGCCTGTGGAATTCTCTTCCATTTGCCTGTTTCCCACCTGACTACAACTTGAATGTCTTCAAGTCCAACATAAACAAATTCCTGATTAATCGCCCCCTTAAGTAAGACACTTTATCAAATCTCCAATACCAACTATTACTACGATATTATCCCATTAATTATTGTACACACAATAACCCTTATTCCCGAGTGGCTTCTGGGCCTTGATAAGAGGTGATCCCCCATGTAAAAAAAAAAATCATCAAAAAATTTGATCTTGTAACAAAAAGTCCATTAGCCTCAGAAACTCTTGCACTTAGTGAAGCAACTGATGTAAGCATATTGATAGCCGCATGCTACAGGAGATATTCAGACTATCTGGATTGCTTGAAGTTCTGTGTGAAACAGACAATGCATCTTTAAAGTCACCAAATCTTGTTAAGTAACTGGCGTCTGAAAGTTGATGTAACCGAACTTAAGGAAATGGTGGTGAAGTAAGGAAATTCATACTGAATGAATGAGGGTATGGTACTATCACTTCCCCGGGGAGACTTACTTGGTTGAGGGAAAAAAAATCACACAACACGACACAATTGTAATATATATGAAATATAATAACCTATTTTATTTTATATTATGTATTCAATATATATTACAATACTTTTACAATTTACATATCCTACAATTGATTTTTCACCATTATTTAAACTAACTACCCTTAACTAGTGTTAATGGGGAGAAGGTGCCCCTCTCTTGTTTATGGAGCGACAGAAATATGCATGCTTACCCCATGCTGTCTGGACAAAAAGAGGTCGATAGATCAAAGGGAATTATGGGGCTGCACTTCTGTGTATCCTTCCGCCTACAGCCAAATTACCACCAGGCCATTCAGGGGGGGGGGGTGCATAAGCAATTACCAACCATGGCACTACAATATAGTGCCACAAGGGGACGAGGACAAGTTGCAGATTGTCTGACAAAGCTGGGAGCCTCTTCTGAAATTCTGAGAGACTTGTTGCAGTGAAGACTTGTTTTCCTTTTTTGTTTTTGTTTTTTGTCTTTGTTTTTTTGTGGAGAACTCCAGTCTTCAAAAGAAGACACAAACAATATTGTCTCCCCATGTCTCTAGATAAAAGGAGTTCTGTTCTTAGAGTGATCTCCCTTGCTTGTTGTTGTAGTTCATTTGACTGGAAAACCAAGATGGAGGTTTAGTTAAGACCGGGTGTCTGTAAAAGGAGTTACTAAGGAGTAAATAAATATGATGTTTGACAAGAGTCAGAGATTCAGTCATTAATGAAGCTCTGGAATTGGTACTCAATACATACGGTGGTTAATATCAATAATGGGTTTAGAGAGAAAGAATATAAACAAGGCCAACAAAAATGAAGGCAGACTCATTCTCCTCCTCCTCTCTCACATGGAAGTCGTACAAGAAGCAAATTTATTAATCAGGTTATTCATTATGCCACAAAATCACTGTGGGAATATTTTTCAACTACAGACGGGCGCCATTAAGGAAGCCTGTTAAATAATTAATGAACGACCGGTGAAAGACTTGTTTTAATAGTTTTAGGAAAATTAGTATTTTTAGCTTGGAGAAGAGAAAGACGTTTCTATTTATCCAGAAAAATAACCAGAGTAATCCGCTGGAGCAGCCATTCACACTATCATCCCTTTTCAAGATGGCAGCCCTCCAATCAAGGTCACACAGAAACAATTATTTTCAGATTAAGAACTCTTTTAGTCACAACAGAAACTGGTTGGAAAATGTTTTCTGGAGTTTGTGTATTTTAAGAGTTTCAAGATGGCAGCCTGGGAGGTAATAGTGACTTAAGTGATTAACGATACATACCAACAACCTAGGTGTGCGAAATTCGAATCCAGTTTGTTCCACAGAAACACTTTCACTTAGGATGTCACCAAGCTACGTGTGATCCTTCCTGTAAATATCGAATTTCTTTCTAGAAAGAATTCTAACTAGAAAAACTATCGGAGAAACCAATGCTAACTACAGGGTGGAATGATAAAGTTGTCACCCTAAAGAAAACAACACTACAGCTTTATTTTAAAATTTTTACTGAAAAAAATCAACTTAAGTAACTCCATCTCAATACGGGTCTGGAACTGGGAGCTTGCCTTTTCCACAAGTGCCGGCGAATACTCGCCAGATGGTGGCAATTAGGCTGGCTTTGGTGTTGTTGGAGGTCATGTTGGTGATGTTCTCAAAGTTCCACAGGCATGCACTTCTCAGAAAGAAGCTTTGTTCATGGAATCTACGTTTTGATTTAGGCACAGATAAAGAGTGGGGAAAATTTTTGACAGTGGTTTTAGCTAGACGGGTGTTTTTCGTAAAAGATTGGCGAGGGTCGACCAGAGATTGGAGCTTGGACGAGCACCTGCCATGGAAATAATGATAAAACAAAGACAGGCTCGCAACGTCTCTTCTGTGGGAGAGAGGTGGCAGGGAAGAGAAAAGGGCATCCCCCACTAAGCCACAAAGTCTATTTTGTACTCTGTCAAGGCAGGATAGGCTGTTTTTAGAAGCTCCTGCCCAGATATGGCAGCAGTACTCCATCCTTGGACGTACTTGGCTTTTATATAGATAGAGAATTTGTATTAGCAGTGAGATATCTTCTGGAGCAGTAGAAGGATCCCACCATCTTTCCAGCGACCTTGGCAACAGACTTGATGTACGTGTTCTATTTCAGATCAGGAGTAAAGGTCAAACCCAGAAGCTTGTCAAAACATGGGGCTTCTCCTAGACGAGAGCTATCCATTTCAATTGATGCCAGATGGGGATCAGAGCGTTGATGATGGAAAGATAGGAGTTTGGTTTTAGATGCATTAAAGGTAACCAGCCACGTCTTCCCCCACTGAACCACGTGCTTGAGATCAGAGAAGAGCGAATCAGAGAGAACTTTGTCATTTACGACCTTTGATGTGTTGCCGTAGATGGTTTTGTCATCAGCATAGATGTCAACGAATGATTTAAGTATGTGTTTAGGGAGATCATTGATGTAGATCAGGAAGAGAGTTGGACCCAGGATGGACCCTAAGGGGCTCCAGCATTAATACTGTGAGCCTCTGATGTTTGTCCATCGACCACTACTCTTATGAGCTTATCAGAGAGAAATGATTTAATTATCGAGAAAACATTTCCAGTTATACCATAGATGGAAATCTTGTGAAGTAGGCCTTTATGCCATACCTTGTCGAAGGCCTTTGATATGTCAAGAGCAATTGTCCTAGAAAGGAAGCCTTTGTCAAGAGATTCACTAATCCTATGAGATATAGCACATCTGCTGTAGATCTTGCAGAACGGAAACCATATTGCATGTCACTAAGAAGGTTATTTCTGCTGAGGTGGTTGACTATTTCTCTATTTAATATGGATTCCAGCAACTTACTACTGACACACAGGAGACTTATTGGTCTGTACTGAGAGGGAGATGACTTATCACCTGAATTCTTAAATACAGGGCATACTGATGAGGTTTTCCAGGATGTTGGAAAGCACTTCTCCTTAAGGCAACGCTTAAACAGTTTTGTAAGTATGGGAGCAAGTTCTGGTTGAAGCTTTTTTAACACTATAATTGGAATGCCGTCAGAGCCAGTTGCTTTACTGGAATCAAGGTTCTTGATTAGCTTGGCGACTTCATGCACAGATATTTGTATGTTATCTAGCGCATTCTGTGTTAGAGGAGGAAATATGGGGAGTTGATTGCCTTCGTCGCATATGGTAGAATTAGCTGAAAAGTTCTTGGCAAATAGTTTGGCCTTGTCTGATGCTGATGAGATGACCTCAGGTCCATTGATAATGGTTGGGATAGAATGCACATTTCTGTTCAGGATCCTATTTGTTATTTGCCAAAACTGGTGGGAACCAAGCCACTGCTCAGCTACTTTGGATTTAACAGACTGAACATATAGCTCTCTTGGATTTTTTATTACTCTTTTGCAGTGGTTGCTGGCAGTTCTAAAGGCAGCTTTAGTCTCAGTGCATCTATTACGTTGGTAGCTATGGAAAAAGTGATTTCTGTGCGCAATGGCAGCAGCACATTCTGGGAAGAACCATGGCTGGCTGTTAGGTTTTTGTTGGAATATTTTAGATTGTATGAATCGGCCTATGCCTATAATTAACCATTCGGTCAGGTCTGATACTATAGAGGACACATCCTTTTTAAACATGGAATGCAGAGGTAGATCAGATATGAATGTATGGAAGCTATCCCAGTCAGCCATGGAGTATCGGTATACAGTACAGTGGAAGGGAACGTCTGGGGACTTATTACATTTCATGTTTATCTTAACTGATACGATGGAGTGGTCGGAGGATCCTAGAGGAGAAAGAACAGAAATGAACATAGCTCAGGCGAAGTGGAGAGAAAAAAGTCTAGAAGACTTGCATACTGACCTGTAATATCGGGCACACGGGTGGGCTCGCGAACAATCTGAGTGAGGTCATAAGCAATGGCAAAATCATGACAGAACCTCCCCTCATCATCTGTCTTATTTGAGTGGGTCAGCCATTCCACGTTATGGACGTTGAAGTCACCACAGATGTGAATGTTAGCCAAGGGATGTGCAGACAGGATGTGGTCTATTTTCTCAGATATACTCTTAAAGATAGTGACTCCACTGTTATGGGGCCGATATTAGGGCAAATATAAATGCAGTGGTGTAAGCAAGTGCAACCCGGAAGCACATATAAGCTAAATTAGAATCTTCTCTAGAGATATCCCTGCCACATGGGAAGCCATCTTTAATGTAGGCACATATTCTATGTCCATGGCGGTCTTGGGGGTCAGATTTAGATGTTAAATTAGAATATCCATTAATTATGAACTCATTTAGGGAATTGGTCGGCCCTATTCCAATTTTGCTTAGAAAGAATATGTCCAGTTTCATCTCCTGTAATTGGGTTTCAACCTCTGGAAGGTTGGAACATAGACCCCTGATGTTGGAGAAGGAGACATTGTAGTAGGGGTCCACGTTGGAAGATGAGGTTCTAGGTTTATTCAAGTTTTTTTGTCTGGAGATATTTCATGTTGAGGTTTTGGGATTTGTGGAACAGGTCGGCATACTTGGTTAGAGCAGAATAGAGAGGGAAAGTAAGAGAGAAAAGGACAGGAAAATTTTTTTTTTTATATAGCACATGATAAGGTAAAGCCGTAACAATTACCCACTAGTATGGCATCGAGAGGCTCCACAAGAGACTACTGCATGGTCCAGAATCCATTCACCAAATGGCAATACAGCAGCCCCAGTACTTTGCACCTGCTAATAGGACAGCCTCCTTAGTGGTTAATCCAAGGTTCGGGTCCCTATCAGGCGGATAACGTCAGCCCAGACAAAAGGTTTACCTCAAGCACCCTTACTAGTGACATGGCCACAAGGATAGACATAGAGATAGAAAAATTTCCGACATCTCAGACTACTGTTCACCAAGTACTACCGACCTGGAAAGCAGCTTTTTCTTCACCCTTTGTCAGAAAAATCACTCATTTGAACGAGGACTGAGGAACCAGAAAAGGAGAAGCAAGAGTTACTGGAGCTGCCGATAACACATCCACTGCATTATCTATTCTCCATTTAAAAAAAAAAAGGGGGAATATGTACGAGGGACTTATTAATATTTAATTAGTCCGGTGCTCAATTATCAATTTAGGACGCTGTTTGAAGATAATCTCCCCTCCCATATTAATGTGGGGATGTTTTGGCATTATCTATCTCGAGTTTGAATCATTCGAGCTTCACCTTATAATCCAATAATGAACTTTTATCAATTTGTGAAGTCGGCTTAATTTTGTAATTTACATTTGAGTTTAGATAATAGTTCAAGGTTTTAATTTGGAAGGTTCTCGTTTTCATGGGTGACTTTTTTTTTTCTTTTCGTTTTACATGTAACAAGACAATATTGGTTAATAGCATATTTGACAAAAAAGAGTTCAGAACAATAAAGAGAAAAAAACAAAAAAGCATGACAAGATAGATAAAATTAAGTTACGGGTTTTTAAGTCAAAGCTGCAATAAGAAAACAGTGGGTCTCTTTGAACTTGTGGGCCGACACCGAGTCCTGCTTCCCCACATAAGGTCTGCCAACAGCCACCTGATTGCACCAGGGGATCACCACACTCTTCAGCACATCCAGGTACATTTTGGTATTGATTTTAAACAAAACACTGCTGCTACCAGCGTCAGTGGGTCTGTTACAGATTCAATCCAAAAAGAATTGCTCAATATTTGAGATAGAGCATCAACATATGAAAGGATTTAAGTGATCTAAAATGATATACAAAATTAAATGTTCAAAACCCAGAATACAGCAATGGCTTTTTTATTTTAATCTATGGAATTTTGAAAATTCATATTAAAAGGAAAAAATATGAATAAGTATGTAAATAGAGGACAGGAAAGAAACTCAATTCATTTCCTTCTTTTTTTTTTTTTTACAAAAGTCTTTATATCAGGTATTTCCAATAACATTTTTTTTTTCTAAATATTTAAACAGTTCATTTCTTCTTCTCCAGCCGCATGTGACTTTCATTTCTGTTATAACGTTACTCACATGACTCCAACACGTGTTTCTCTCATCACATCTCAAACACCTTTCTCCAAACCCCTGCTTTGCCAAATACCACTTCTCCAAACTTTTGTGTCTTTTTATCTCTGCAGTTTTGTCTTTCGTAAGACAGTTCTCTTGGGACATGGAGGTGAGTAGACTAGTTATAACTTTTGTATGAGCAATAGGAAAAGAGCCTCATTCAGCACATTCTTCATGATTGCTAATTCAATAACCATCTCTTTTGCAAAGTCTGCATTGCTTTATCTGAATTTTTTTTTTTTTTTTTTTTTTTTCAAATTTGTCAAATTTTATTGTGTGCACACAATCAGAATTTTTTCTATGATCCTTTCTGCTGGCCAATGCAATTCTCCAGTTCTAAGGTATTCAAGAAGCTAAGATTTCCATTTTTTTTTTTTTTTTTATAATCTGCCACAAATAATCATGATGAAGGTATCTCTCAAATGTAGAAGCATTCTCACTAGCAGGACCTGTGGAAATTCCACAGGGGACTCATTCATATGATGTTGGCATTCTATAGATGTTCAGTGTAAATGGAGACGCTCTGACATTAATGTACGTCTTTTGTTAAAACTGCAAAAGTATTTATCTAAGCTAGCAAGGACACCTGGCGTAGCCCAGTCATAAAGTACACTTAAATATGATCTTTTAATCCTTGCCGATTTCATATATATTATTATAGAGTTAATGTTCTACCGATTTTTATATGTTATAAAGTTGCGATTTCAAAAATAAAAAAAATATCAGTATGACTTGGATGTAACAGCTTGAATTGAAACCAAAACCAAAACTTATGAAAAATATATATAACTTGAGTTCCTTCCGCTATAATCGAAACTTATGAAGAATTATTGATAAAATTATTTATTACAAGAAATGGAAGTCCATAACAATTAAATGAGAGTCACTTGGATGTAAGCGTGACACACAAAATAAATAACACACATGCTACCCTATCAATATGTAGATAATAGAAAAATGTAGTTGTTTCAAGAAAAAAAAAAAAAAAAAAAAAAAATGAAGCAGGCATGATCCCCTGTGAGTGCACAGTGAACGAGGCATAAAAAAATGACTAAGTTCAGCATTTGTCCCCTCCCCATTTAGCTCTAAAAGTCCCCAGGGGATATCAAATCCTAGTGAAAATGAACAAACGGTGCAGTTTTAGGCCTTAATACATGTAAATTTGAGTTCTGCATTATGCAAAAAAATAAATGACTAAGTCCATCATTAGCCCTCCCCACCACATTTAGCCTCAAAAGACTCCAAGGTCTTAACATATTTAAATTTGAGGTCAGCACCATGCAAAACTGCTAAATAGACATACACAGAAAATTTGGGACAAATATGGTGAAATAGTCCCAAAAATTGAGCTTTTATTATCCCTAAAAGAGCCCATGAGGCACACCCAAGAGTTATCGTGAAATATAGACAAACAAAATTATATAGAAATCGGTTAGTTACAACTTTTCAGAAAGTTTTATAAAAATCCAAGGAATCAATTTTTTTTAATAAGCACAAAAGTGTCAATTTTAGCTATTTTAACCCGAAAAGTTCCCCCAGGGGTGGGGGGGGGGCAACCGGACTTTTCCCGGAAAATCCGTTCTGTTACTTTTTTACTATATCATGTTTAATGTTTGTGCAAAATTTCAAAAAATTCCAAGGCATAGTTATTGAGAAAAGTGCAGACAAACAAACAGACGAACAGACAAGGGTGAATTTACAGGTATATCCTCCTTTTGTCAGGGGACCAAAAAAATAAATAAATAAATAAAATAAAATAAAAAATGGCAGTATAAATCTAGTCAGAAAAGCTTTTCTAAGTAAAGAATTAATCCAGTCAGGATCAACAGTGTTGTGGCCTTCTTGTGTCTAGACGGAAAGTGATCACTGAAGAATTTAAAGAGATTCAGTATCTCTACTATTATATAAAACTGTGTGTGTGTGTGTGTGTGTGTGTGTGTGTGCGTTCCTCATAGGCTCAGCAGTTTTGGAACCTATCTTTTGCAAATTTCACACAAAGGTAATTTATGTCTGGCAATGTTCTTAGATATGTTTTGTATAGAAATTCATCCAATAAGCATCGAAAATCGAACAAATCCAATCTTAAAAATAGTTTCTCTTCTCTTATAGATAAAAAAAAAATGTTTACAGGGGAATATTTTATGTTACACCGGTGTAACCTTGGCTTGTGTAACATAAAATATTTCCCTGCAAATATTCTTCTTTTTTTTATCTATAACAGAAGAAAGGCTATTTTTGAGATCGTTAAACCTAAATATCAGCTGACATGATGTCGTAAACAAACACAGACAGAATTTGATGAATGACATTATCATTATTATTTTTTAATTCTTTTTTTTTTTTTTTGCGATTTAGTCTACCGGGCAAATTATTCCACACAATATATAATTCAATAGAGGATTAATTTTATAATAATACATATGCAAAAGGGAGAAACAGACCAAATATCAAAATCTCATGTATGATATGAAAAGAAACTGGAATCTTAGGGAGATATTAATCATACTAGTTATTATATGTGCCATAGGGCTTATGAAGAAGAACCTGAAGTCCTACCTAACTAATATTCCTGGTGAACCAAGTGCAAAAGAGATCCAGACAATTGCACTTAAGGGAACGAGGATACTAAAAAGAGCTCTCGGTTGGTTTTAATAAAAAGCAGGGCAATGTTGGCAGCTGGTTTGGCTACCCCATACCCAGTATTATAATCTTCAAAGGAAGAAAATTAAAAAAACAAAAAAATTAAAATATCATGTTTAACCGTATTTCATGACAGAGCAATGCCAGGTGTCCAGCTACTATTTTATAAAGTAAGTCTGGCATCCGATTAGTTTGTTCTTATCCCTTATGAATATAAATAGAATCATCCAAATCTTTGACTGTAACCTTTTAATATGCCAAAAATATTGCAACAGCGAATCTCTTCCAATATTGCATTGCTATCATCCATGGTCTCCAACTCTCAAACCCACATTAAACAGAAACAACTATCCAGTGCGCATTGCTGCTCTTAAATACTCTAAATGGTTTTGTAAGAAAAGAATATCAAAAATCATATCGAATTTGCCTCAAACACCTTTTAGAGTTATTTTAAAAGACATGGTATTAAAAAGTATCAAATTACTGATACTTTTTAATAATATCATCTATCAGGCGGGTTGCCTAGACCAAATTGACTCTTTCCCTTCACAGATCTATCTTCCATAGCCTTAGGAAGATCTTCAAGTTGTAAATCAGTGTCTTCTGTCAATAATTTTGTGTACTTCTTGGCAGGTCCTCCGTGTTTGAGATCCCACAGTAATATATCACTGACGATCTCATCTTTTCTTCTGTAGCAACGTCCAGCATATCTTGTTCTTTTTCTTATTACTAAAGAGATCCTGGGCAACCGACCATACAGATGAGTGTGTTTTCCAATTTAAGTTTAACACTGCCCGGAGCATCTATAATGTAAATCTCACCTGTCTGTTTAAATATATGTATGTCTGCCTAAAACTTTCAACAGCAGCAATGGATTTTCATGAGATCAGTATCATTTTGAAACTCGGCCCTTCGGATGACAAATATCAAAAAAAAATTTTCAAAAAATATTAATTCCTTTACCTTCAACTGAGCACTTTTCTACAGGGAGGGGTCACTTTTTTCGCCGATATTTTCGAAAGCCATCCCCTCTGTTCGATTGACTAGCCTTAATTTAAACCTACATCACTTCTGGTTTGGTGATGAGTGCAACAGCAAAGGCGTCAGGGTTTTACTCCTTACCCCCGTTCTTTTTCTCCTTTGCGTCACGGCCTGCATACTACCACTTTTTTTTTTGCTCAACACACACCTCCGAACACGCAGGTAATGCCGGGCACCCAAACTAGTTTTAGTATTAGTTCCATCTAACTTACATTCAAGTTTTTTTACTGAGCGTTTATGATGAACTATAAAGCAGTACCGTCTCCACTACGGCTCTAAAAAAAAGTTTTCTTGGTCTGTTCCGAGAGAGCAGCTTTCCATATAACTTTCAGCTGAAAGTTTTAATAACTATAACACATATTGTCACAAAGACATTAACTGGGAAATGACTACAACTGTTAAGAAAACTAACGTGACACAAGTAAATAAAATAAACTCATGAAATCATTTGTATTTTGGATGTTTTTTTTTTTTTAATGTTTCACAGATGGCAGATGCAAAAATGTTTTTTTTTCTTTTTTAATTTTTAGACGATAGCAAAGTTTCATTCAAAATATAAAAAATGTAATCATGGAATTTTTTACTAAAAAATAACAGTATTTTTTTTTTACTTGTTCCATATAGGAAGAATAATTTACCAGCAAAATAATATAAATATACACACAAATTAAATATATCTTTGAATTATGAAAAAGATTTTTTTTTTTTTTGCTCACTGAGCACCGAAGATAATTAATTTTTTTTTTTTCATTATATGAAAAACAATACAAAGATCTTATGAAAGTTTCAATGAAAAATGAAAATTTGTCATTTCAGAAGAAAGGTCTAATTTGTTCAAACTTTTCACATCCTGAACAGCGGCAAGTATTTCTATATTTCACCTGGAGTTGATTTTGATACGGTTGTGTCCATAATGCAATGTTAATTGCAAATGAACCTGCACTCCTACTATCATTGTCTTTCTGAGAATGCAGAGAAATGATATGGCTATGGTTCGGTGGATTTGTGGTATATAATTAGTTCCAACTCCCTGCTATTGGGGCTGAAGATGCCAAGACAGTAACCAGCTTAGAGTTGCCACCACTTACGCTCGTATGAACATGTTGAACAAAGCTCTGATTGGATAAATAAATGTCCGCACATCTCAGTTGAGGGTAACTGAGGAAAAGATGCTGCTAAAAAAGACCTGGAGTAACTCGGTCAAAGGTGAGATCAAGCAAGCGTGGGCTGTAGGAAAGTTGTGTACACACACACACACATCAAATACCAAAGTAAATGACAGAATTTTATAGAAAAAAATCATTTTGTGCCATTATGGTTAACGTGAAATCAACATATGACGTGGAAAAGAGAGGTGAAATGAAGGAGATGACACAGAGACAGTTCAAAATAAGTGAAATGTTGATAACAAATAAAGACCTTGTTCATCTTTATTTTTCACACATGCATATATGGGTCAGTCCAGCCAATCTCAGTGAGGGCTTGGAATTGATGTTCTCCAAATCTCCTGAAACTTTCAGATTCTTTTAGTACCATTGAAAGGAGTAAATCCTGAAAATTTCAGCTCAATTCCTTTTTCCGTTCAAATTTTATGGCCTTTTGAAAATTTTCATATCACTGAAATTTTTTCGACACTGAGGATTTTCTCAATTTTGGAAGCCAATTTTCAGAAATTGTTGTATTTAAAAAGGTCTGGATAAACTGCTTTCAATTATGTCCATAGAATACTATAAGAATCAGTTTAATTCATGGTTTCTAACCAAACTGAAAAAAATTTACGGAGCTAACAAAAATGACAAAATTTGAAAAAAATCACCCCAAAAATATATATATATATACACACACACACACACACACACACACACGGTATTCACAGACAGACTGTTTCACTATCACAACTCTTCAGTGTGGTTAGACTAGCAACTACTTCAAGCCAGGATTATATATATGTAATTATTTCCATAGGCAAACACGTCGCAGCTCACAAGAGCCATGAAAGCCAACAAACTAAAAGTTCAACAAGACTCAAGTTCTGTTCTCATTTCGGCTCATCAGTTAGACACATCCGAATTCAGGATTCGAAACCCAAAACTGAATTGTAACGTTGCTTGACTGGAAATAATTACATCATCTCTCACACTCTGGAAAAAAATATATGAATGAATAAAAATACGAATTGGATTTAAATATACAACAAAGTGAAATTTCTACATTAGAAGAGAAAACAAAAAAAAAACTTTCACAAAACTTTCATATACATACTTGGATAAAAGTCCAGATTAGTTAACACTCAATAACTCGTATCCCCCCCACACCATAAAAAGACATCACATAATTTATATCAAATACATTACAATGAAATTCGCTAACTAGTTAAGTTTTAACGTTTATAACACTTCACGTCACTTCTATAAAATCTGTCATTTCAACGGTTGATTTTCAATGGCAACCTTAATAGGTCTACACATCTTGGGAGCCATTAATGTCAATAGGACAAATTTTATAGAAGTGTGAAATAACGTGCTATAGACATTAAAACTTGGCTAGTGAGTTTGAGAATTTCATACTAATGCATTTGATATAAATTATGTTTTTTCTTTGTTTTTCCCTTTTTAGTTGTTGAGAGTTAACGTACTTGTAACCAAATTCAATTCTCCAATGAAATTGCTTTCAAGTGTTTATTTACATCACAGATGGATGTTTTTTTTTTGTTTTTTTTTAGGCGATTACATGTGGTTTAATGATCTTGCCACTCAGATGCAGGGTTAGTGGTAAATTTCTTCGGTTAACTGCCCTAAAAAGTTAAAATGATCCGGAATGGGGAATCATTAATTCTTGTTTTATATAAAAAAAATTTCTGTTTACACTCGGTTCCGTTTGTCTGGTTGACAACCATTTTTTAGTTTTAATATCAACAAAATACATAGTAAACAAAAAATATCATTATATACGACTAGAAAAGATAATCAAGCAGGACTTTATTGTATGCTCGGGTATTCGTTTCGTGGACACCCTTGCAGTAAATGGATGCTGTAAGAGCAACTATTTCTTAAGGTGTTTCAAATTTTTTACCTCCTGAAGTGACTGATATCCAACCATGAACTTTAAAGCAAATAGATTATATCAAAGTTGACACTAATATTGTTACATATAAAAATTGAAACAATTACAAAGAATCACAATGGTTAACATTTGTTTAATCGGTTGATGGGGTGGGGATGGCGGTGGATGAGGGTGATTTGATTCAAATTTACAAAGAAGTTGACCGGCGCCATGATGGTAGCCCCCGGGGATAGTGACGAACCCAAACTTGGTGTGCACCATCCCTAGATTGAGGAGTTTATGAAGAGTTGCACCAAATCTGACCTTAACCTTCGATCTTGACTTTGAAAATGGTGTGCACCATACCTAGGTCGGAGAACATCAACATACCAGGTTTGGTCATGATCGGTCCAGTGGTGTAGCCTGTAGGAGAGTATACATACATAGGCTACAACCTTGACCTTTGACCTTAACATTGAAAATTCCTAGGTGGAAGACCATCATCATGCCAGGTTTGGTCATGATTAGTCCACTAATGTGGGCTGTAGGAAAGTTTTACACACACACACACGCGCTATTACTTTATATATACATATAGATTCATTAAACACAAGTTGATACTTTTCCCTAATAGGGTTCAATTGCAAGTCTGCGGAGGCACCACTCAGACCACTCTTTCTTGCTTTGACAGGGTACAAAACCGACTTTGAAATCTAGTGGAGATGTCTTCTCTCCCCTACAACCGATTTCTTAGAGAAAAAAGACTGCTAGTTTTTTTCTACTCTATTATTATTTTCATGGTATATGCTCTTTGTTTTATGGCTGCCCTCTGTAAACATTTACAAGAACTCGTCTAGCTACAACCACTGTAAATAATTTTCCTTTCTCTCATTCTGTACCTAAAATTGAACAGAAATTCAATGAGAAACGTTTCTTTGCAAGAACTACCCATCTATGGAACATGATACCATGGGGCTGCTTTCCAATCTAATTCGGACCAGTCTCAACCATTGTTACTAATAGTCACGTTGTTTCACTGTCCTACCACGTAACCTAGAAGTAGGAATCCTCATGTTGTCTGTCGATCTGTCTGGTCGTGTCAGTCGCTAGTGATTTTCTTCTCTACCCAATCTATTCTCACTCAGCTTCGATTAAAATCTCTCTCAAGGACCTCTGAGCGACCAACTGCCGTTGGCTGTGTCCAGCTCACAACTGTTGTCAAGTCTAACAAGTCATTAAAACTCTACACCGTCTATAAACGATTCCCCGTCATAAAACTAAATATATCTCTATCCATTGTTCAGTCCTTTGTCAAGTTTCTTTTGTCTACCTCCTCAATAAGTCTATTTAACTTAACAGTCCCCTTGTTCCTTTGTTCTCATCATCTGAATTGCAACTGCACCATAGCCTCCCCCCTTTTTGATTCCAATCTCTCTCAAGGACCAACTACCCTCAGCTGAGTCCAGCTCAAAACTGTTGTTAAGTGTTCAACTGTCATCAAGTCCGGCTCATGACTGTTAATTAAAACACCAGACCGACTGTAAACTGTCCCCTCTACCATCATAAAACTAAATATATCTCTATCCATTGTTCAGTCCTTCTGTTACAGTTCTGACAACAATCCCCATATCAAGTTTCTTTTGTCTACCCCAATAAGCCTATTTAACTTAATAGTCCCCCGTGTTCTTTTGTTCCCGTCATCTTAATTTCAACTCTACCCCACCTTTGTCTACGTTAAGGAAGAAATTATTATCTCTTGTCTAGTAGTATTGTCTACTAATAAATTTCCTATTTCTTTTGTTATATTTTTCCCCTCTTTTCTCCTATTTCCTAACACTTGGGATGGGGGCTCCTATAGTATCACACTACTAACAAGCTCACTAATCCTTTTGTTCAAGTGGTCTATAGGCCTTGAAAAGTGGCCAAATAAATGGCGGCGACTCATTATTCTATGGAAGTTTAACTATGTCTGTAGATACTGCATCTTAAATTTGAATTTACTGCATCACGCAGAATACTATTCTAATCTTGGAGGATTTTAACCAATGCAACCTCTGACCTTCTTCAGGTGTGTCTCACTGAACTCATGAATCCTTATGCCAGACTCAGAAATCTCTATTGAATTTCAAACAGAACCCTTTATCTAATCTCCGGAGATATCTTATTCACATTGTATCAGCCATTATTCAATTAGAAGACTTAAACACTAAATAATAAATTTTAAGTGACAGTCTTATATACGATTATATTTAAATGATATCACTTATTTTTACTACACGAATATGAAAAAAGAAAAATTACAAACATATTTACAAAAAAATTGTTCAATCTGTAATTACACTGAATTCTATAGATGCATAGTTCCTAAATTCTACATAATTGCATAGAATGTAAGATGAAAATATTTGTGCACAAAGAAATTATATATATATATATATATATATATTTATTAAATAAAAGTGACCTTGTTGGTGTGTGTGTGTGTGTAAAAAGTCTATACCAAACTCAACTCTGAATATTTGGTTTATAGAGTAAAAATTTGATATATATAAGGTATTTGGACCTGTAGCAAACTTTCAATTTGGTTTTTAGCAAAAATTGCTGCTAAGGAGTTAAAATTTAAAACAAAACAGTTGACTTTGACTAAACATGTTTACATGCACAAACCTGCATTCATATGTTAAACAACATTATTTTTTAACTATTTATATGCTGATGTTTGTGGCTCAGAGGTTAAGGAATGAGGTTGGAGAGTTGTAGGTTCCGGTTTTAGCTAATGGCACATAAGTTTTTCTTTTTTTTTTTTTGATATCACTACTATACATTAGGTACAATATAATAATCACTAGAGAATTAACTTTATAATAATGAATACACAATCTGCATGAAGTAAAACATTATATTTAAGCGTATCTTATGACCAAGCAAAGCCAGGTAGCTTGCTAGTATATATATATATATATAGATAGATAGATAGATAGATATAATACTGCTTTCTGATAGACACATATGTTTACATAAATAATACTATTATTAAATGAAATGATACAGCATTCTAAGGGAATAGAAAATGTAGAAAATCCACAAAGAGGGAAAACTCAGATCAAAACCGTTTCCTACAAAAAGAGAACTTTTCAATATATGTCAACAGCAAAAATATAAATTGAGAGAACTTATAAGTAAACGGTAGAATATGTTTCTGACAATGTTATCTATACATGTTACATTTCACGTTCATACACATGTTACCACCTTTCACACACATTGAAAAAAAAATAAATAAATTAAAAAGTTTTTCCAATAAACAAAGACTTCACTCATTTTAAAATGAATTGTTTCCAAATCAAATTATGTGGTTCTATCAATTAAAACAATACAATTTTGAATAAATACATTTTCGAAGTGTGACATCCGCTTTATTGATTTGAGGAATATTTATAGCTGACAATTATTTTTATCGTAAGAAAACTGATATTTATTGTTTAAAATAAAAAATTAAATTGTTACAATTTTAAATTCATAAATAAAGAAAAGATACAGTCAACTATATATACAATAAAACGACATCCCCCCCCTTTAACTATTGAATCTATAAGAAACCAAAGGGACCATTCCTATTCAGTGGATGCCAGTGCCTGACAGTTGAAGATAGATAGCATCTAATGGAGGTCGACGCTGATCATGGCCACCAGTGAGTTCCAGTCGCAAAAACAACCAGTACCTGCTAGCACTAAATACCAGTAAACAGTGATGCTAGCTGCCACTGCTAGATAATGCCCGACTGTGGAAGTCAGATGATTTTATTTGGTCCACGGCTGTCAGTGCCCGCTATTTTCCAGAGTCCCCAATACCAACCATAGTTTTATTTGGTTTTTGGGGATCCTTTACAGATTCTGTTCTGGCTTTTGTGTTATACTTCCATTGTGCAATGTCGGTACACGGGTCCTGCTAGTTTTATATATTTAGCTGTCAATGATAATTATTTTTACAGAAGATAAAAACAAACAGAAACAGAAAATTTATTATTAGCAGTAAATTATACTGATGCAGAAAGCAATGGATTTTTCATAGTCCCGCTAATGTACATATAATTTATTGCGAATGAAGATATGGTATCTGTTAGTCTGAAGCCAAAAACTATACAATTACTTCTATTAATTGTAATAGCTTTTATTGCTCAATTCAGGAAGTAGTGTAGTATCTGTTGTTTTGTAATGAAACTATCCTCCCAGGAATTACATTCTTTTGGGGTTTTTTTTTTGGGGGGGGGGGAAGGTGTAGTGTATGTATCATGATACCATGTACCCAGGTGAGCAAAAATATGCTCCCTCTGGTTGAATATTTTTGTTAATACATGTAATTACCATATCTACTTTTCATATTGAACGAGCAGTGGGACCTGACATTGTCTGGTAATAAAATACACTTAAATATATTCTAATTTATCCAGATTTTGTATATATTACTATAAAGTCAATTCTCTATCGATTATTTCATATTATATTATACCTAATGTATAGTCACAACTAAAAAAAAAATATGACTTAGAGGTCATCAGCTAGAATTGAAACCAAAAGCAAAATTATAGCATTCCAGCAGAAGACATTCCCATACGAGCCATCGTTAATCAGAAAAGAAATAGCTAAAAATAAACTAATATTAATGCACAAATGTATATATATTTGCGCATGCATAGAAGAAAAGTTTAAGTCAACTTAGGCTTGCTAAGTTCAAATTTCTTTCCATTTTGACCCCTGAGCAATTATTTTGACGCCTTAGCTACTATTTTAACAGGGTACAGACCCATAAAAACACTGTCCTAAAAAAAAAAAAAAAAAAAAAAAAAAAAAAAATGCAATCATTTGACTTGCCTCACACCGGTCTGCGACCTTCTGTTTCAAAGAATATACAGTTCGAAAAAAAAAAAAAAAAAAAAAAAAATGGAGACAGAGTAGTTACAAATATTCGAGAGGAGAAAGATAAGCAACTATTATTTGTTTTGCATTAAAAATATGACTTAATATTTTATGAATGAAATCATTTACATTTTTTCTTATATATATATATATGGGAATCACCATTTATCAAAACCCGAAGACCACTCGAGAATAAGGATTAATGAGTATATGGTAGTCACTAAGACAGCAGCGTAATAGCAACACGATTACTACGATACTATCCCATGGATTACTGTACACACAATAACCCTTATCCCCTAGTGGCTTCCGGGCCTTGATAAGTGGTGACAAAAAAAAAAAAAAAAGCAGTCCATGGTGGAAATGGGGTCAAAATGATTAGGGAGGGGGCTCAATATATATTATTTAAATCATGAAAATAAGAATTTTTTTTTTTTCAGATTATACCAGTAGTGAGCATATTTTATGTAGCTGAAAGAAACCTTTTAATAAAACATACATTAAAAAAAAAAATTTTTTAAAAATACAGGTAAATTTTTTTTTTTTTTTTACACAGGAATCACCACATTATCAAGGGGATTCCTGTGTAAAAAAAAAAAATTTACCTGTATTTTTTCTTTTTTTTTTTAATCAATTTTTTTTTTAGTAATCATTAGTAATGAAAATTCGGTAAATTTGATAACTTATATGGAACGGCTCATCAAGAACTTATTTACGTTAGACTTGAACACAACCATATTGTAGTCAGCCGGAAAGCAGGAAAACGGAAGACAATTCCACAGGCGTGCAGTTCTAAGAAAGAAGCTTTGTTCATGGAATCTACGTTTAGGTTTAGGCACAGATAAAGAGTGGGGGGAATTATTGATAGTGTTTTCAGCTAGACGAGTGTTTCTTGTGAAAGTTTGGCGAGGGGGGACCATAGACTTAAGCTCAGTCAAACACTTTCCATGAAAGTAACGATACATTAGAGACAAACTCGCAACATCTCTTCTGTGAGTTAAAGGTTGCAGGGAAGAGAAAAGGACGTCTCCTACGAGGCTACGAAGTCTATTTTGAACTCTATCAAGGCAGGACAAGTCCTTTCTAGCAGCTCCTGTCCAGATGTGGCAACAGTATTCCATCCTTGGACGTACCTGGCTCTTATATAGATAGGTAGATTATATCTTTCTCTAATTTATCTATCACTACAACATTATTACTAATTTTATTTTTTTATCTAATAATTTTTTGGTAATTTTTTTTTTCTTTTCTCATTATTTAATCCCAGTTCTGTGCCCATCACGGAACAAAAATGTCATAGTCCAAAAATCATGTAAATTAATCAAGTAGTTATTTTATATAAATATATATATCTTATTTATAGTATTCCAAATTTTATTGGGTTTATATAATTGATAATTCAATAACCGTTCATATACCAATAAATTTTAAGTCAGAATGAGATGACTTAAATTGTAAGCTTCAAAATTACCATATATTGTTTTAACAAAATCAAGACATCAAAGAATGTATTAATAGCAACAAATAGTGTATTTCATCGTTCGTTACAATTGTTTCAAGACCATTCAGACAAATTCAAACCCTATATCGTTCGAAAATTTTCACAAGAACGGCTATCATCACACGTTTTGAAAAAAAAAAAAAAAAAAAAAAACTTTTACAATAAACAATATGGAATCCATTTCTCTTTTAAGGAAAAACTATGAGAAAATATTTTACCTACATTTCTTCTTTCCAAGGTTTTTTTAAAAACAAAAAAAATGTTGGAAAGAATAGATGTAGGTAAAATATTGAGAGAGAGAATCATTTTTTACTATTTTTAGCGATTTTAATAGTAAATTGTGGTTATTACAATGTTGATTTTGATCTAGGTAGTTTGAATTGAGTTATCTCCCTTTATTTAAACATGGCCAATTAAAACACGTCTCGCTTCTTTTTAAAATTTGATTTAATTGTTTGAAAAAAAAAAAAAAAAAAAAAATTATCAAGTTACGTGATTTTTAAAATATGGCATCTGCATTTCATGACAAAAAATTTTTTCTATATTTTTATTTTGATTAGGTTGAACTCTGGATTCAAATCGGTAATAATTTTCACATGTATTTAAATATGATTGCTATTTATTATCTAACAATTCGGAGGCTTAGCTCATTGTTCTAAGGGATATAACTATTTTGCTAATGTAATGCCTTGTTATCGCATCTTACATTTTTTTTGTTATTGAGGTTATGAAACTGTTACATTAATAAAGTACTTGAAAAAAAAAATTTTTCTTAAAATTCTTATTAAAACAGAGTTGCCTCCCTTAGAACAATGAGTTAAGCTTCCGAATTGCCTATCATTTATGTATGTTAACTATTCTTCCATCTGATGATAATATAAATAACATATTCAAAAGATTCAGACAAATAATTGAAATAAATCCAAGTTTTTTAAAAGACAACTGTTAAACTTATTTATAAATAATATTTTTTTAAATATGATCGTCATAAGAGCTGGTCTTAGGAAAGAAAAGATTTTTTTTTTAATTTTATTAAAAAAAAAAAAAAAAAAAATGGCACTTGTACACTATCAGAACAAAATTTCGGAAATCGTATTACTGAATTTCACATGAAAAACAATGGTATCTACGTATTTTTAAGATGATTATATCCAAAAATTACGATAAGGTAGAAAATTATTTATTAAAGAAAATAGGAAGTGGAATTGGAAGAAAATGATCGCATTTGCTAATGTAAGACACAGGAGAGTTCAAAAGGGAGGTAATTTTCCATTTCGATTGATTTTATAAAAACAAGATGGCAGCAATTTTTCACCTGCTAACACGATTAAAGTTTTTTTTGTTTTTTTTTCTTAATCCAGTAATATTCAGGTAATTTTGACTGCATAATTTGGAAGCTAACATTGTAATTTATTAGAATTAAAAAAAAAAAAATCAGTAGAAACCATTGTCATCTGACAACTACACTTATCGAGTACAAAATTTAGTTCTGATAGTGTAGAAACGCCAAAAAAATTTTTAATTTATAAATAATTTTTTTGAAATCTCAAATCCTATAAAGTTATGCAAAACATAAGGTCTATGGCAAAACATTCTCTATTAAAATATAAAAACAGACAGCATCAAGTCAACAAACAGTAAAGCCAACGCTTTTTTTTTTTTTTTTAATTAAGTCATTTTTATGAGTGAGAAACAGAGACGAGGGACGGAAGACGAAAACAACAGTAGAAACAAATACTGAACAAAAACTTTCCAATATGGAAACTTGAAAGAATCTTTGGATTAACAACAAGACTTTAGTCAGAGCACTAAACCAAAACTAATTCAAGGGAGACAATCCATAGTCACTCTAGACATGTCTACCCATGGGCATTCCTTGTTTGGATAATCAGCGACATTGGAAGGGGGCAACTGGATCTGTTTGAGCACACTTCTCCCAAGATGTGGTGAACGTGTGGAACCAACTACCAAAAGAAATGGTAGCTGCAGAGTCACTCAATACTTTCAAAGCCAGACTAGACTAACACCTGCTTCACTTTGACAACAAATCTAGAGATGATGTGTATTGAGAGACTGTAATCTTGGGTGTATAGGCCTGTGTTCGTTCTTACCGTATATTGTATTTTTGTAAACACCAGAGGACAAAAATGATTTCCTTTTTTAGACTTTTCTATAAACACTAGGTACGGGCAAAAATGGAAAATAAAGATAGAGAGATCTAGTTTTGAAAGCCGATTTATCATAATTTTTTTTGTAGGTTACGACTAATTTTTTTATTGTATTTGAAAGATTAAAGACTAAAGTTAATTTCCAAAAGGAAAAAATATTTGTACTCGCGAAAAAAAAAAAAAAAAAAGTTATGAAAAATGTTTTCATGGCAAGCAACCAATTCAGCTAAATTTTGATATTAAATAAATTCATTATGAAAATCCCTTAAAAAGATAAATATTAGTTTTCTGGGTCTATTTTAAAGATAATTATTAAAGCAAAGTCCTAAGATATTGAATTAAATATATAATTTAAAAGAAAACATCTTGTCTGTACAAAAAATAGCTTAATTAACTAAAAAAAAAAAAAAAAAAAAAACACACGAGGGATTCTGCTTTTCACAAAATCGCAACAAACACGGATTTTGTTTTGTAAACACAGATACAAGGAAGCTCAAAATTTCAGCCAGTTGAAAGGCTCTAAAAATGACGTCATGTAATTCAAAGGAGGAAGGAGGAGCTAGTTTTCTTCCCCCCCCCCCAGACGTGCATCCATACATTCCTACCCTGAACATTTGTACCATTTTTACCATTTTTTAACTTAATTATTTTCTATGTTCCTGTTTTTAAATTAATTTTTTTTTAATTATTGTTCAAGATTATATAAAAATTATGTTATGCCGAAAGTTTCACATTCATGCAAGCAAGGAAAACATTAAAATCTTAAAATAAAAATTATGTGAAACCTGTAATTTAAAAAAAAAGTAAAATTTTTCGCAATTATAATTTTTTTTATGTGAAAATATTAAATAAACAATGCTTAATTCAATGATAATATTGGTGGTTCGAGAAATTAATTTTTCTTCAAGTTATATCGAATTCATTAATACAGATTTTAGGGGCTTTTTTCATAATGTTCCTGTAAAAATTCAATAATATTTTTTTTAATTTTATAATTTCTGATGCTTTATTTTGATAAATTCATTCATTTTTTTATTTTATTATTACTGAAAACCATAACTTTAGTAAAGGTATTTTTTGTTTAAATAAAATAATACATTTCCAATAAGATTTAAATAAAAATAATGCCCTCATTATATTCCGTGAACATTATTTGATAAATACTGAAAATTTCATTAAAATTGGTTAATTTCCTGATTTTTGGTGAATTTTTAAGTGAAGGGAGGGGTCAAAATGTTTATACATTTTGAGCATCGGCATTCATTTTGCCCGTACCTAATAAACACATACAATGTGCTCTTTCCTGTTAGCTAAACAAAAGAAACACTGATTTTTTTTTTTTTTTTTTTTTTGATGATTAACAAGAAAAAGTGCTGAAAACAAAAACAAATAAATGTTACCAAATGCAAGACAATTTACTTTTCTAAATTATCTAAATAATTTTCATGCGTGTTTACTCATTGTAAGATTTACAATCTATGCATTTGTTGGCATCACGTTTACTTAGCCACGCCAACATACTTTTCAAGATGGATGATAATTTTGATGATTTAATTTGTAAAAAAAAAAAAAAAAAAGGTTCCAAAAAGTGAAAAACTAAGCAGGTTGATGGATTACATTTTCTTGGGTTTGGTAAAAGTTATTTGTTATAAATTGTTTTCTTCTTTTGTTGTTGTTTTTTTGTCATTTTTATTTTTCACATTTTTTTTTCTTGTTAACTATACTGCACAATCGCTAATTTTTCTGTTTATTCAATTCATATATGGTAGTTGCGATTGCCTACAAAAAAATTAATGATTATTACTTGAAAGTTCATCTCATGCTGAACAACCAACACAAACACTTTAATAACGTCATTGGAGCATTTCAAAGATTAGTTATTTTTTGTGTTTGTTTTTGTTTTTTTCAGAAATAAATATCAATAAAGCAAATAGAGCAAAATCAAAAAAAATGTAATTTTTAGTTTTTTTTTTTTTATTTTGGAATAAAAGTAGAAAATAGTTAACAAACCTCACAAAAAATTGTTTAATTATATAAAACATATTCAAATTAAACTGTCTAGCAAATTCACATAGTTTTTAATGTATGAACACGATTCATGTGTTTTTTTTTTAATTACAAATCGTTTCCACATATTAAAATTATGTGGGTTCAATAAAGAATTTCATTTTTAATATGTTTTATATAAATTGTTATCAGTGTGTGTGTGATGTGTGTGTGTGGTTTACAAGTTCTTGAGTGTTAACTTTTTTGTACTTTTATTGATTTTGGATCTCTTTACACCCGAAGTTGTTGCATAATATATATATATATATATATATATATATATATATATATATATATATATATATCATTACGTCTGACTTTTTTTTTCTAAGCAAGGCAGCTTTAAGACTTAAATTATATTCATATAAATAAAGTAAACATGAGGATGGTTATTTTGACCAAATAATACAAATTTAAGATGAATGAATCTTTAAAATATTCAGAAATTTTTTTTTTATTTTTGGTTTGTTTGTTTGTTTTTTTAACATTTTCTTTTTAATTTTTCTTTGTTTTTCTTTCTAGTCCATTTTTGCAAATGGCGGTTTTCAGTGCACGTCCAGAATTCAATTTATATTAAAAAAGAAAAATCCATCATGGCTAGAAAAGAAGCTATTCCAAAACTTACAAAAATTGATCAAGTAGGGCTTTTTTTTTTTTCTTTTTTAATAGATTTTTTAGTGATTTAATAAAAAATCGTAGCTGATCTCTAGTTCTAGAGAGGTCATTAAGGGGAAGTAACCAGTGATTAATTTTTACCTTCTCGGAAATATGGTAGAATGAGACACCATTCTCGCTTTTTTATAAAATTTGATATCAGTTCAAAAAAAAAAAAAAAAAAAAAAAAAAAATTTACTTCATCAATTTATGTGATTTTTTTAATAGGACATTTTTATTCTCTGACGGATACGTATATCAAAGATTTTTCTGTATTTTTGTTTTTAAATAGATTGAATTCTGGTCTTGCACTAAAATTGCTTATAAATTAAAAAAGCAATCAGATTATCACCGCGTGTTTTATGGATTTTTTTTCGTTTGTCACATAAATAAATATAAAATATACAATAATTTATATTACAGCAGTCAATAAAATTATTAAAAAAAATTCTTTATAAACACCTTCCAATCTCGCAATGCAAGAAGGGAGGCAACTCATCCAGGGTTATGAATAAGACTTGACTAATATCATTGTTATCGCCCCTGAAAAAAAAGAAAGAAAATCAATTAAAATGTTAGTGTTATACAAAAGAAAAAATATATATACACATATATATATAACATGTATCATTTTAATTATAAGACTATTCTCATCCGAGTTGTTATTTTTACAATGTTTCGGCTAATGGAACCTGCAACTTTTTTTTTTTTTTTTTAATTCAATTTTCACCCCAAACAAGGCACAGTGCCACTTTGAAGCAGGGGGCTACTATCAGGGACTTAATTAGCGGGGTCATTATGAAGGGAGATGAGTAGAAAGATGTTTGTTAACATTACACTTGAACTTCTGCATATCAGTGCAGTTGAGAAAGCAGAATCCCGGAAAGGAGTTCCAAAGACCCGCAGTTCTGGGGAAGAAACTATTGGAGTAAAAGGCTTTCTTGCACCTAGGGATCTCTACTGTAAAGGGATGAGACTTAGTAGCTTGTCGGGTTTGTCGGGGGTAGTTACGTCGGGGAGGTACACGTGTTTGCAGTTCGTCAGAGCATTCACCATTAAAGTATTTGTAGAACAGGCAGAGGGATGCAACATCTCGTCGATGGGACAGAGGCTGAAGCCTAGATGACAGTTCAGGACCTATCAGGTTGGCGACTCTTTTTTGAACCCTGTCCAGGAGCGAGAGACAAGCAGCAGATGCACCAGTCCAGATGTAACAACAGTACTCCATACATGGGCGAATGGTGGCCTTATAGAGGTATAGGATACTGTCAGGCATAAGTAGTTTTCTAGCACGGTAGGAGCCAACCTTCCTTGCAGCAGCCTTGGCAATGCTCTCAATGTATCTATTCCAGTTCATATTCCCTGTAAATGTTAGGCCGAGGAGTTTAAAAGAAGTACTTTCAGGCAATGTGTTCTTGGCCATTGCTATTGGTGGTAGAGAAGGTTTCTTGTAGTTATTGAAGGAAACAAGCTTAGTCTTAGCAACATTGAATGTGACCAACCATTTTTGTCCCCATTCCACTACAGATTGGAGGTCATCCTCTAGTGTTTCTGCCATTTCCTTGGATATGTGTTCATTTGTTTTCCCCTCAAATCTATAGATCCCCACCCACCCTCCACACGTTTGAGAAATTATCTGCACATTTAACATGTGATTTTACCATAATCAGGAAAAAATAACTTTATGGTTAAATATTTAGAGATTTATAAAGATTCTGAATCAGGATAAATATTGGAATCGTCCCATCACTAGCATATATATTAGTCATGAGACGATTCCAATATTCCCCCTCCCCAATTCTGATACAATTACTGATTTCATACTAAATCCCCGATTCTGATTTTTTTTAAATCTTTAAATATTTTACCATAAAGTTGTTATTTTTTTTCAACCCTCTGAAAAAATGTGTTCTTTTATTCAAATAAAGCTGAAAATGCAGATTTTTCTTAGTTTTTACTTAAATTTTATGAGGTGTTCATAAGAAAATAAATCGGGGGGGGGGGATCAGGGCTGGATGATATGGGCTGGAATGTCTTATCTTCAAATATTTATTTGTAGTGTATGGTTTGGTTGCTTTGTTTTACGGCATAACCCTTTTTGGGTTATTTAATGCCTAATCCATTATTGGGGAAATAGTATTCATATTGCATCCAGTTATTTTGTAGAAGGTTTTTGTTCTTCAATCTTTTTGTATCTTCAATCGCTAGTTTGTAGTGTTTGGTTTGGTTGTTTTATAGTGGATTTTATCGTTTTTGTTCCCTGCCCTGCATAACAGGAATGAGTTTTGCAATGGGACAGGAAAAAAGGTTACAGTATTAATGTTTAGTAGACTTTAAGTTGGGAAACCAATCAGGAAGTGAGGGATATAGAAAGAGAAAGGGGAAATGGGAAGAAGGAAAAGGGGGAAAAGGTAGGTTGTTGTTTTTTATAGAACATAATTAAGTTTTGCAAAAGGAAGTAGAAAAACAAAAAAAACAAAAAGCATCAATGTTAGATGCATTTTGTCTGATCTGGTAGAACCAGAAGTCAACTTTTAAAATCATTACTATATATTGGGTACAATATAATAATTAATAAAGGATTAACTATAATAAATACAAAGTCTGCATAAATTAAAATATCATGTTTAAGCATATTTTATGACAGGGTAATGCCGAGTTTAATCTATTTTTAATTATTTACTAAAGACGACATCAGTTCCATTTAAAAATTGAAGTAAGCTTTATTTATCTGAGCGATGAGAGTTATTTCTCCTTGATCGTTTGATTTTCATAGATGAAACTTAATGTGCTTTATGCTTCTATATATGTAACATAGTAGTTACATGTTAACACAGACCCAGTGTTGTATATGAAAGTCTCGCAAAAAAAACAAAGAAATGAAATTCGACTGAATTTTTTTGCTTTTTTTTTCAGTTGAAAGAAAACGCATTTTTTAATGGTCGTCTCACCACCAAACCATCAGCACATAACATTCTTGCTCTTTCGCTCTCTGGGTCATTTAACAGTTTGTTATACATATAGTTTGTTTAACAGCTTATGGCCACCCAGAAATCTAGCAAAAGTCCGGAGGATTAGCACATCTTGTATCTTATTTTTAAAGGTTCCTGTTATATCGACATGTACTTAAAAGTCCTGTGATATTACCACATGGTTAAAAGTCTATCATGCTGGCACATGGTTAAAACAATTCCCTTGTGCCAACACATGCTTCTTTGTTTCCTTTTTTTCTTTCTCTCCGCTGTGATATCACCTTGTACCATGGCTTGGCCATTTGCATATGTGAAGGCCATTGCTGCTACATAGATGTCTGTGACTGTTACATAAATCCAACATGTGGTCCACTTTCAGAAAAATAGTAACAGGATTCAGAGCGAGGAGATTTGGTGTATCTTAAATAGTATGTGACTAAACCTTCTGCGCAGCAATACGATTTGAGCTGACAATGTCGGATATATACAGTCAGTATGTGAACTCTCAGCGATCACCTAATAGGGATCTCCTTTATCACATACAAGTCAAACTTCGGTCACCGACCTCAATGTGACCTGTGCTAGTTCTTCGCAGGGGACTCAGTCGATCTGGTCGGAATCACTTCACCTTCGGGTTGGTAGGTTGCTGCTTTGTCAGTCTGTCACACTGGAAAAGAGTCGATTTTCATGCACACAAAAGAAAGACTCAGATATATCTATTCTACTAGTTAATTCAAGTTAGATATACAAAATATATACAATTGTTCAGATGTTGATTTTGACAAAACCCTACTGAGTCCCAATTAGATTTAATTACTCTCAGTTGTGTGGTGGTGATGGTCGGGAAGAGAGGGTTGCCAACAACTCTTCAATTAGTATTAGATTCGCTCAAATCTTAGTTCCAACTGCCGATTTTAGCGTGGGGACTCGTTTATGTAGTCAGGTCAGGGGTAGTAACATCACCAGTAAGTACGTCATCTCAGGGGAATTCTCGATTTCCTGTGTATGTGCCTGTGGTCTGCCGATTTCTCAAGCCCCCAAAAGCTTAAGCTCATAACCTCAATTTCCGTTACCTATTCTCAAGGTAACATGTGTTGCCAGTTTTCCACCAAACAATAAAATTTATATGTCGGTTTCATAAAAATAATAAAATTCACAATCCTCAGTAGGGTTGGATGCCAATGCCCGGGCATACAATCCGCCCAGCATTCTCCAATGTGTCGGGAGTCTCAACCTCCTCCCAATAGGGAGCCCTACCGCTCCCAAAGACGGTCACATCATAAGTATGTATAATTTAAGAAAAGAAAAAAGAAAAAAAAGAAAATAGAAAACCAACAATGATCTTACCAAGAATATATGCAGCCACACATTTTTGATTGACGCTTACGTTAAGAAAGGATGGCAAAACGGATTCAATATCCGAACCCTCATTTGGCAACATCAGGACAGAAATGCAAAGCATTCCCAGACAAATGAGAAACATACTCGGCCATTTTGTAACCGTGTGTTGATCTGGGCAAAAGAAAGAAGAAAAAAAAACAGACTTCAAGATTTGCAATAATCAGCAAGAATTTTACAAAGTTAAGCAACGTTGAACCTGGTCAGTACTAAATGGGTGACCATTTGGGACTTCCAAGTGCTGTATGTGCTCTCCGCTTATCTCAGCATCGTTTCCAGTCGTCCTGGACTTCTCCCTGCCACTGAACTCAAGCAGTGCCGATTCAGGAGAGGTGTGGTTGGTGATTACACAACACTTGCCTCACAATTACATACGCAGCTGCCCTTACAGGGAGTATCCTTTGTCTTTCGAGATTGAACGGAGGCATTGATAGGTATTCTTAAACATGTTATGAGGAAGATATTCCTCAAATGGGAATATATATATATATATATATATGTGTGTGTGTGTTATTCAAGAAGGAAAACTGAGAATTAATAGAATAGTAATCAACGTTTCATCCCTATTTCAGGGGACATCATCAGGATTTTGTAGGAAAAATGTAGAACAAAAACAATTACAGACCACATGTGAGTTAAAAAGGAAAAAATCCTAAAGTCCTTCCCATTCTAGGCAGATTCTATAAATTGCTTGTATTTTTATTTTATTTTTACTCAGTAAAATAAAATATACATACATATATATATTAGATTAGTGTTACTATTTTTAATTATTAAATAAGATTATTCATATTATTTGGATTTGTCCAATTTTTGTTTTCCCAATGTTTTGGTCAATGTAACCTCCAGTATCTTTCTGTTAAACTCGGGAATCTGCATGGAATTTCATTCAAACAGAACCCTTTATTTAATCCATGGGATGGGGTAGTATGCTTCTAAGTAATTTGCAATTGTATTCTGAGTATTGCCCACACTGACAATTGAACCTTCAACCTTTACTTTACAACTGGATTTTACCAAGTACAGTAAAACCCCTAGGATACGTTTTTTTTTCAAGTTACAATGTGGAATACAATGTTTTTCCGGCTCCTAGTTACAGTATTTTCCCCACCTTATGGTGTTATTTATGTTATTTGATGATATACATGTGTATTATATACTGTACTATATTTTGTTACTAATTCTTAATGCTGTAACCTGGGGTTCTACTGTACTTTATCCACTACGCCATAGGTCCTTTCGAACAATTCTAGCATGAATTTTGGGATCCTTAAAACTTTTGTTTCTAGATGTACAATTTTGTTATTTGTCATTATATATGACTATTTACATTTGTGGTCAATTAGGTTGATTTGCAGAAAAGGAAGATTTGAGAAACTCAGCAGAGACGGGTATTTCAGCTAGTTTCTTATATGCAAGTTTTTGGATGTGTTTATCAGATGTTATGAATAATGCTGTGTCCATTTTTTTTTTTTTTTTTTACAAGGGAGTCACCACTTATCAAAGCCCATAAGCCATTCAAGGAGAAGGGTTAATGAGTGTCAGCAAAGAAATTTGGTAGAATTTGAATATTTAGGAGGGCAGCTCTACAAGGAGTTGTTTACATTGAATTTGAAAGCAACCATGTTGTAGTCATAGTTAGCCAGCAAGCAACCCTGCAGTATAGAGTTCCATAGATAGGCAGTTCTAGGAAATATGAATTTTGTTTTGGCATTGATTAAAAAAGAACTGATTTGATATAAAACAAATAAAACCAGAAAAAAATTTTCTTGAAAAACTAACACTTCTATAATTTAAAAATAATTTTATAAATTATATTTTTCATGTATTTGGATTGTACGAGGATCGTTTCAAAGGTAAAGCCTCCTATTTTTTTTTTTTTACTCAAATAGTTGAAGAGGTATGAAGACTGAAGTGGTACCATTAAAACAAGCAACCTTTTGTACTCCCGAATTTATTTTTCTACATGGCCATCATCATTCTCAAAGAACTCTTGCCAAGAATTTAATGACATATCTCTGCTTCTGATGCACGTCCATGACAAGGATTGCTTTCTTAGAGTCCCACACCGTCAATATCTGCAACAGAGAGATGAAACTGCATTAATTCTGTCATCATAACAATGCAATCTGCAATCCCCACTGATCCATTCGGACTAGAAAGCATTACTTTTGGAACCCCCCCCCCTCATATTAGATCAGTAAATTCCATAACATTTTCTGTTAATTTATCTTCCATTTTTTAACCTTGTCCAATTTTTCCCAAAATCTTTTATTCAGAACAAAGGGTTCTTGTCTAGAATCTCCTTCTATATTAAAACCAAAAATAAAGAAAAATATGTATGTTATACATACCTGTGACAGAACAAAAATGTCATATTCTAAAAATCATGTGAATTAATCAGGTAGGTTTTTTTTTAATTTTTTAACTAAGAAAATCAAATGTTATGAGGAAACGAGGACAGTGTGTCTTGCTCCGCCAACTTGAATAAGCAAAGAGATAACACAATTCGAATTCCCAAGATTTTTTTTTCTCTGATTTCCAGCCTTGTAATAGCTACGATTGACCATTAATCACTTAAATTTGTAACAAAATGATTTTCTATAAAAAAAAAAAAGCTACTTAATCAATGTACATGATTTTTTGGAAATATGATCATTCTATTCTGTTCTGAGTTTACCGGAAAACCCCAGAAACTATTAAAATGATCGGTTATTTTCATGAAATTATAATAGTTTATTATTATGATTGGTAAACGTATATTGTTAAAATAGAAATATTTTATGGATGTGAAAAGTTATGTTAAGTTGAAATATTTACATTTAATAGTTGTCAAGAATATTAATTTGATGCTAATTTGATGCTAATTTGATACATGAGATTTAAGCTAACCATAATATAAGCAAATATATGTGACAAAAACCCAGCAAGGATCTTTAGGCTACGTGCAGTGATGACGTAACAAAAATATAGATTTTGAGATGTAGAGGTAATTATGAGAGAGATCAGTTTGACACGCTATGCGTTAGCAGACAGATGGGGTTTTATGACTGGTTGCCCATGGAAGTCATAAATGGGTGACTTAGAAAAGTGTAATCTTATACAAAGCATGCCAACTCTGGAAAAAAACCCTGCAAAGAACAAATGATTATATCAAAATATAATTCCTATCTGAGTGTTTTCACTTTCAAAGAGAAGTGCCTTTAATCTCAGGATGCATGGAAGGAAGATTTGAGGTATGTTTCGCTGGTGTTCCAACCGACGATATCTATAAACTTAATTTATGTATACACACATCAACACCCAATAGAGAATACACTAGAAGAATCGCATATCAGAACGCTTACACTCATAAGTTAAGACTCATTATAGAAACACTCATCTGTTATATATATAAACCCGTGTGTGTGTGTGTGTATATATCTACAAGACAAACATATATACTTGTTATACAGCTACACTGTTTATAACAACCCTAGTATACAACATAACTGTTTGGTGCCATTTCAAAACCTCTTTATATCACATATCCATTTTGATGCGGGGGCATAACGAATATTTATAACCACTAGATGACACGTGATCAGTTTTATACACACATATAGACTAGATGGGCATGAATACGTATATATATATATATATATATATATATATATACACACACGTTATATACACCCACAATACAACACTATGATGGGCATGTAATTCATAAAGAGTTTTCTGTAATTTTGTTTTTTAATATATGGAGAGATTCTGGACAACCACCAAAAAAAATTTTAAAAATGCATTCTATGATTGATGAAAATGTTGGAACTATGTGTGCAACTTGTTTCCAAATACAGTCGAATGTTTGTGGAAATTTTAAATAAATTATTTAAATATAAACAGGAAAATGAGCAGCTTTTCTTTTTTTATCTGGAAAAAAACCAGAGTGGCCATATTTTAATGAGCATGGAGCGAAACTAGGGGGGAGGCTCCAAAGTTAGTGAAATTGAAAAAGCACTGATAATCACTATTGTGTTCAGAAAAAAAAATTGTAGAAAGCAAGTCAAAACAGAAGTGCATGCCCAATAACAATACTAACCATCAGAGACAGGCCTTTGTCGTAAATCTGCTTTTTCACCAACAGGCAATGTTTGAAAATCATCTTCTGGTCGAGAGGTTGGGGCAGACCTCCGTGATGCATAGAGGACAGCAGTCACTTCCCTTTTTCCTTGAAAATAAAATTTATAAAGATGAATATAAAATTTTATAACATGCTAGCTATCCCTACTCAGCATTGCCCAGTAGTATTTACTTAAAATTTGTTTTTGTTTTTCTTTTTAAACTATGCTGTTTATTTTTTGTTTTGGACAAAGTGAAGTTAGTTGGACAAATACAGAGTTGTGCCCTATTTTTTTTTTTCATTTTTTTGTCATTGGAACATGACAATTTCATTCCATAATTAATACAAAGATTTTTTTTGTATTTTTGTTTTTTAATATATGGAAAATTTCGGATAATTACTAAGAAAAACAATGGCAGTTATATAAAAATAATTTTAAGATAAATTATTTTTTTGGAAGGAATTCAAAGTACATTTTATTTCTTTTAATTTTGATTTTGTAGGAAGAAAACTATCGATAACAAAAAATGATAAAGATACCGACTTCAGTTTATATAGGAGATACACTAAAAGATTTTTTTTATTGCATGAATGTTTTAATTGTGCAGTATAATTGAAATTCAAATAGATGCATTTGCAGTAAAAAAATTAAATAAACACCATTATGTACTCACGGGTCATTTCAAAATTAGTAAAAATGACAAAAAAATGATTGAGTAGAAAATAATTACAAGTAAAAATAAAATTTAACATCCAGGGGAAGTAACTGCAGTCTATAATTTTGACAAAATAATTGCAATCCGCCAATTCAAAATAAAATGGCGGACAACTAATATCTACTTTTTTTTTTTTTTTTTTAAATAGTTTTAGCATATCTTCTACTGTATCATTGTTTAGAATTTTTACTAATTTCAACATAACATGTAAGTACTTAATAGTAATTTTAAAATACAATTTTGGAATTCCCACTATACTGTACAAGATCCGTTTTAACTAATCAAAATAGTACCCAATTTACATACCCAAAATCTTCTTGCCATGTCCCTGTTGGTAAAGTCGTATAAGAAATTTATCTTTAACTCCTTCATTTGTTCTGTTCGGTTGCCGATGCTTGACTACACTAGAAAGAGAACAACACAATTCAAAAGAAAATCAGATTGAAACAAGAAATGCAACAACATTAAAAAAAGGTATTTCTGCAGTTTAAAACCCATGCGATTTTTTAAATAGAATTTTAAAGTTAAATTTTTACAGTACTTTTTGTTTATTATTATAGTTAAGCAAAAAATACAAAATAGTTAACGACGCCCTTTCCTCTCCATGTTATAAATGGGTTCCTGAATAACAGTATTCCTGCACAGTCCACATGTTGGATAGGTGATGAGCAACATCAAAAAATATTGAATGTAGGTGCACACATGCAATGCCAGAGATTGACAGCTTGCTGAGCAATGATATCAACCTATGTTCCGATCGAAAGTTGAGGTCTTAGAAAATTACCTAAAAATGAAAACAATGGGACGTCCTGCCTTCTAACTGGATTAAAATTGCGTAAAATGCAAAACAAAAAAAAAAACAATCGAATTCCAATTTATGAAATGTAAATAAAAGGCTGTTAACAAAGAACAAGGGAAAAAATCAACAACGATCAAACAGTGAAAACATTTCTGCACTGCCCTGCCCTGCACACCTTAGTGCTGACCACACGTAACTTCACTGCTATCTGTTGATTTGTAAATAAAGCTAAGTCGTTTATGTTATTTGTTCATCTGCTGTCATATTGGAACTAACACCATATACATGATTTTGCACGCATTTGACAAAGGTGCAACTGGAAATTATATAGACGTTACATGTAAACTGCAGACTAAAATTAAGTTAAAATAATATTAAAGACAAATATATTACAGGGTTCGGACAGATTTTCACTGCCTATTTTCAAGGACTTTTCAAAGTTTTTCAAGGCCTTCTCCAGACAAAATTCAAGTTTCCAAAACAAAATTTGGGGTTTGTTTTACAATCCACAGCAATTCGAAAAGTGGTAAAAAATCAAATATACAATCAGGGAAAGAAAAGTTTAAAAAATTTTTTAAATAAAAAAAAAAAAAACACGTGTTTGTAGATTTGCATACAAAGGGAATAGCTGCTTTAAGCAGGACAGATTGAGGAAGACAGACAGTTGAATGTTTGACAGCTGAGAAAAAATTTCAAAGTTGAGAGTTGTTGTGAGGAGTTTTGTCAGTTTCCCTTTTAGGATTACAGAGATTTGTTGACACGAATTACGGCATTAGTGAAAAGGAGCTCTGTCAGTTTTCTTTTCAAGATTACATATTCAACAGTTTAAATGTTCACAAATTCTTTTCAAATCAGATTGGGTGACAAATTAATTAAATTATTTTTTTTTAACTATTAACAAAAGTAAAAAAAAAAAAAAAAAAAAAAAAAAAAAAAAACTTTGGCTACCTTGTTTATGAATAAATAAAAATGCATTATGGTGGATTAAATTTCACAATCAAATTCTTATTTTAAGTAAAATTTGAAAGTTTTCCTTTTATTTTTCACTAGCGGGGGTACCCGGCGTTGCCCGGGTGTTTGTAGGTGTGTGTGGTGTTAAATAAAAAAAGAACCCGGGGGGGGGGGGGGTAAAATTAAAAAAAAAAATGATTAGGTAGCTAAGTATGAGGATCGAACCAGAACCCTTGAGGCAAAATTGTAAATTAAAGTGTGAAAAAAAAGTGGGGGGGGGGGGGTAGGATCGAACCGGAAGCCCTGAGACGAAGTTTGAAAATAAAATCGGCCAGCCAGAATGATTTAGTGAAAATTGTTTGAATTTATTTAAGAACGAAATTGACAGGTGTGCGCCCGGAAGTCATCGAGCGTTACGATGACGACATAGATTTGTTTGCTATAAGCGAAGTAAAAAAAGAAAACAACATTAACACTTCAGCGGAGAAAAAACACAAAAAAACTAACATAAGGCAAACGAACAATGAAAACAGAAAAACGAAAATGTGAAAATGGCTTAAATAAGCCTGTTTCGATATTAAAATTTAAAAAATCGGTGGGTACCCGGGTGTTTTTGGGTGTGTAGTCGGGGGTGGATAAACGAAGTAAAAAAAAAAAAAAACAGAAAAACGAACATTACGTGAAAAATGGCTTAAATAACACTGGTTCAATATTTAAATTTTAAAAAATCGAAGAAAAAAAAAGACATCTCACACCACGATTCGAACCCAAAACATTTAGATAATGAACCAACGTGCTAATTAACTGACCTAATGCAACGTACACGAAATTTGTTCAGTTTTTCAACTATTTAAAGTAAATCAGGTAATGACGTCATCTGACGCATGCGTAGAACCGGTCGAGAGGGCCGTTTTTGTTGACCCCTCCCCCCTGTCGAAAATTGTCGATTTCGGGGTGAAAAAAAATTAACGTTTTTGGCCAACTTTTCGATATTTTTTGAGCGAAGGATGGAGCTTCAATATGATACCGAGTTTGTGAATTTTTGTTGTGTCTGTCGAAAGTTTTTAGCAGACACAAATACATACATACATTTTCGCTTTTATATATATAGATAGACTAATGGGAGGGGGGGTACCCAGTGTTGCCCAGGTATTTGTAGGTGTATGTGTTTGTTGGGGGTGGGGTAAATCAGAACAAAAAGGAAACAACAATGATGGCGATTTAAAAAAAAAAAAAAAAAAAAAAAAAAAGATGAGGGGTTGGTGGCATGTTGGCTCGAACTCGGAGCCTTGAGGCCTATAGACTGAGCCTGAACACCTGCGCTACGGCGACAATGTTAATGTAAGAGCAATTAAAGTGAGTAAAGTCAAGGAGGTTTGATTGACAGGTTGCCACTTAATGAGGTCATCGTGGGAGCGTTAAGATGACAGGACAGTTTTTTGGCGTTTGTTTACTTTGTTTCACTGCGGGATCATTTTTTCATTTACTGCGGGGCAGTTTGGGCTTCCCCAAGATGATGGGAGGGGGGGAAACCAGTTCCCCATTGAAAGGGGATTATCCGAATTGAATAGCAATTGTCTGATATAAGGAAAAAAACGCACTGATCAAAACTGATTGCTTTTGGATGTTCCTGGCGAATCGTGCTAGGAACGATGCAACAACCTTCATATTAGTTTCGCTTTTATTATACGAAAAAGGCGAATTTACACGCACTGATCGAAAAATGTTGAATATTTAGCTTTCGAAAGTCAGGCAAATTAAATACACATGCGACCCCAGTTCGTAACTCGTAGATATTATGATTTCGACGTGATATAAAAAGTTTTTAAAATAAGCGACGGCCTCAAGAAGCCGCCAAAAAAAAAAAAATCCTTTTTCGGACATACACAAAAAGCGAACATACATACATACACACATTTTCGCTTTTATATATATAGATATATATATATCTATATATATAATATATTTAATAATAATATAAGATAATAATAATATAGAGTTGATTTGAGGGGGGGGGATCACTGTAAAAACCCATATTATACATGCATATACCTTCGCAAACATAAAAATGTAAGAGTAATATGTACATTTTAGTTTTACAGATAGTTAAAAAATCAATAAATATTTATCATTTTATCATCATTTAAGCCATGAAAAAATTAAGTCCTAAACAAAAGCAAAGAAATAAGAACAATTAAAAGAATCGTTTTCGGCATCGGAAAATAAAAACATTTTATCCAAGTCCAAAACTGATACTTTAAAAAGTTGATTTTTTTATTCTGATTAACCATCCCAACACTAATATACACACACACATTATATATATATATATATATATATATATATATATATATATATATTGTAAAACTAAGTTTTGGTTTATTACTGAACAAATTTAATGCAAATAAAATGAAAGGATGCTGATGAAGAGACAATCGGTTTGTCTGGACACTGATACAATTTCTCCTTCCCTATAAGCAATGATTAAATCCTAAAACCAGGCAGGTCAGCTATGGTTCTTTTTATAAAAGAAATGCAACAATATACACTCCACATTTTCGATCATTCTTCAATACATTTCTGATCAGCACATGTTCACATGATAGTATAGGAGGAGTAGCTCCATCACAAACTCAAGAGTAGCTCCATCACAAACTTCATTATCAACACTTGTTAAAATGTTAGGGAATTCTTAAATACCATTCTTTTTTTTTTTTTTTAATTTTCTCATCATTTGGTTCTAGCTGGGGATGGGGCATCCTATCGGATTCCGGACATTCACCAGCTATCTTATACATTCTAACAAAGAGATTTTTTTTAAAGATTATACCGTCCCTTCAAGTACAATTCCTTGAAACTCTCTTATACTTGGTTCACCAGGTATATTTGCCAGGTATTTTTTAAAATTCATTTTTTAGGAGTCCGGTTGCTCCAATAATTGCTGGAACGATGGAGATCTTCCTAAAATTCCAATTTTTTTTTTTCATGTCGTAATATAAGACCTTGATGTTTTGTTATCTTTTCTCTCTTATGAGTAACTCTGTTTAGCCCAACATCATTGCGGACACTAACTTCTACCAGGTTTGCTTCATGTTTCTTGTTGTGTGTTGTGCATGGTTGTGTGTGCCACTGAGATATTTCCGACATCAATGACTGGGTCTGTAACTGCCAGGCAAATGTTTCAGTTTTAGGTTCAATTATTTTGCCTCTGAATTTATCATGGTCAGTTAAAGGACAATCTTGTTTTAAAGTGATTCCATCTTTTGTTATAACACAACTTAATCGTATTTGGTTCTTCAAATCTTGTTTGGAGAGACTTCCATAAAAACATTTTTTTCTAATCATCCAAATAGAAGAGAAGGCGGCTTGAAATTTAATTCATTCTGTTTCTTTTCCTCAAGTTCATTTGACTTGCTGGTCTAGCAGGTTTCATCAATTCACTGTTCACATACCTCATTATAATACATCTTCCTATTCCAGTAGCTTCTTTTCAAAAATTGTAGGCATGTGGAAATCTCTGCTGACTGTTTTCCTCCTTCCTTGTTTTCAGTTTCAAGACTAAGGTCAATAGGCATCTCCTTCCTTTGTATGAATTATCTTGTGCTCTTTTAAGCTTCTTACATCAAGTGGCTCCATGCCTTGTCTGGAGAAACTCCCATTAAAAATGTTTGGTCTTAGACCAGAATTTTACCTATATTAAAAAAAAATCAAAATAAAGAAAAAATCTATGATGCACATACCCAATCACAGAACGAAAATATCATACACCAAAAATCATGTAAACTGATCAAGTAGTTTTATTTTTTAAAAAGAAAGTCATGTTTAAGCAAATTTGAGTTTTTCCAATGCCTCCCTTCCCCTTATTAAGAATTGCTTCATTATTTGGAGTTATCTCCCTTCTGGATTTTAAGACAGCCTTGCAAGATGTCTCTTGTAGTATAGTTTAATCATAAAATTTGGTATTATCTAAACAGTAAATGTATGTATGTGTGCATCTGTAAATATTTAAACTCTTAAACTACTGGCCACCTAACACTGAGATTAACAGAAATAGTAATCATACACCAAGGATGGTTTATAATGAGGAAAATCTTTGTTTGGATGGATGAATAATGCATGCAGAAATATGTCAATAAGTTGAAATGCAAAATGGTCATTTGAACTTGCCAACATATTTCTAATGCTTGTGTGCATGCACAAATTCATTCATAGCTTGAAGTGGTTTAATTTTAAATCTTTTTTTATCTACCTGTCGATAGCTAAAATGGTAAGGAATGTGGCTAGAACACTAAATGTTTTGGTTCTAGCTGATGGCGCCCAGGTCATTTTTTTTTTTTAACTTTTAAAATCAGTACTATATATATATATATATATATATATATATTCAATAGAGAATTAGCTCTGTAATAATAAATACAAGTCCAACGTAAACAAATTCCTGATGAACCGTCCCCTTAAGTAGACACTTTATTAAATCTCCACACTAACGTACTGTACTTGCAATAACCCTTATCCCTGAGTGGCTTCCGGGCCTTGATAAGTGGTGACCATCTTGTAAAAAAAAAAAAATATATATATATATATATATACAAAATCTGCATGAATTAAAATATATTTAAACATATTTTACTAGTTTTATGATCAATTGACGTGATTTTTTTTTCCGCAACAGGTATGTACAGATTTTTTCTTTATTTTGATTTTTTTTAATATAAGGGGCAATTCTGAACAAGGAACAATTTTTTTTTTTTTTTTTTTTTTTTTTAAAACAAATTCTAAAACTTATGAAATCAATAAATACCTTTGCAAAGTTACTTACATATCAACACAACACTTAGACTTGACACTTCCCTCTGGCGAATCAACATGATATTTTTGTGGAGAAGTACCCAGAACTGAAAAGATAAAAAAATAAAAATAAAAATAAATAAATTAATAAAAATAAATCAATAAAACCGATTCGCAAACAAAACATTTTTCTGGAAAAACTTAAATGTATTTGTTGCAACTTCCGGATATTACATACAACTTGCAGAGTAATTCGGTGTGATCGACCTGCAGACACAGATGATCAGGTAGTTTTCTGATGATTTAGTTTAATTAGGTACAAGATGATTGTGGTCTTTCTTTACATTTACCAAATATACACATCGTGGATGGATACATGTTTTGGTGTCCACTTGGATATCACAAGCAAGTGGATATCACACCCACATTTTAGTATCCACTTGGGTGTGGAGAGGCATAGAAATAAATGGCCATGATTGGCATGTGCCTGCTGAAGGAAAGCCATGCCACGAGAAACCTAGAATCCTTCAGATCCAAGAATAATATGATTATGCAAAATGAAAGATGGGTTTTTTGCCTGACAGAAGTCTTTTGGTTTTCCCATGATGCCTCGTTTGTGTAAGTGATTTTGTTGTTGGTTAGAAAAGAAAGGAAGAAAAGGAGGATTGCTACTGCTGTTGCTTATGTGAAGAGTGAGTGTCTTTGTTGTAGGGGGGAAAACCCCCCCCACAAAACAATCCGACTCTAGTGTGTATGTGTGTGATTTTGTTTTTCTGTTTTTTTTTTTTTTGCAACTCTAAAGAATTTACATAATCAAAGTAAGAATTAAATACATCTGAAGTTCAATCTTTCAACTTGGATTTAAAAAAAAAAAAAAATTTATGCAAGTTTCGGGCATGTGAATCCCCATTCTGAGACATCTAACTTTACAAACAGCCTTTCTACATGCTGAGTTCATTATAAAACAGTTGCCTCTGGTCCAATCAAAATTCTTCAAATAAAATGAGAAGTGTGAGAGGAGGGGGTGCAAGACTAAATCAATCTACAAGAGAGATGATGATGCATATTCTGGCAAAGAAAATTTTTAAAAAGACACATGCATGTACAAATTTCACTCAAATGAAACAGTCAGAATCTTAAGAGCTCTCCGTTGGGATATATAAGATAGCGGAATGAATGTTTGACATCCGGTAGGATGCTCCATCCTCAGCTTGAACAAACTGATAAGAAAATTGAATATATATATATATATATATATATTAATAAATTAAGTTCATATGTACAAATTTCATTTAAAAAGAATCACTTTTCAAAATAAAGTTTATTATTTGAACCAAAGAATACAATGTTTAAATCAATGTCCTTAATCCATGGATTTTCAATGGAAGTACATCTCAGAAGAAAAATTCTAGCAAAATACTAATATTGGTTTGCAATTATTTAGTTAAATAGTACATACAGAGAAAATATTAAAGATGAAATACCTTTAAGGGACATAGAGAAAGGGAATTAATACTGGAAGTAAAAAAAGGATATGATAATTGGTATCAAAATACAGAATTAATCCTTGAAAAAAATATACATATAAACTCTAATTTTTATTTGCTCTGTCTAGTATACTGAGCAATTTTATTTCGCTGGGATTGTCTTATACGAATATTTCCTTATAATCAAATTCATTTCAATACCTTAAAGCATATATACATATATATATAATATAAAGCTGAATGTCTGTGTGTGTGTGTGTGTGTGTGGTCACGAATAGGCTCCTATATGGTTGACTATTTTAAAAAACTGATTACATATAACGATAGATATATCGAGACACAGGAATGGGTATGTTTTATCTGGCAAAATGGTAGTTCATTAAAATTGTGAGGTCTGCGTTCGCGCCTGGTCCACAAAGTATGGAAATAAAAAATTTTAAAATTAAAAAAAAAAAAAGTTTGCAAGTGTTTTTGACATAGATGTACATAAGAATACTTTGATAAGTATGTTTTAACTTGAATATGGATGGTATAATAAAATTGTGGGGTCTGTGTTCGCGCCTGGTCCCCATAGAATGGAAATAGGCACAAATTTTAATAAAGACTTTTCATATCTATCTGCGTAAGTATACTTTGATAATTATGTTTCAGTTTGAAGAAATATAGTATAAAAAAATTATGGGGGTGTTCATTCCATCCTAACCTCCATAGAATGGAAATATGTCACAAAGTTTAACAAGGTTTTTTAATATAGATCCACAGAATATTGTGAGAAGTGTTTCAGTGTGAACAGGTATGGTGTAATAAATTATGGGATTTATCTATTTTATTTTTACTTTCATCATATTTTGCTTTGGTTTTGATACCCCCAAATTCAAAGCTATCGCTTTACAACCCTTCCTTTTCATAAACTATTATACTTTCATGAATCAGAGTCCATTTTCTGTAGGCTGTTTTTGAACCCAGTCAACGACGGGTACTTTTGCTAGTATATATATATATATACACACACACACACACACACACACACACACACACACACACAATGCGAGACAATGAAGTGTGCAAATATCCCCACTGGAAAATCTGTATAAAACACTGTATATCCAGTGTAGCAACTAATTGTGGGAACATATACAAGAAACAATAGTTGAAAATAAGTCATACACCAATGATTATGATCATGAAATTCCTACAGCTACATACCTCGAAAATGGAGCTGTTAAGCCTGATATAGTGACATTGGACAAGAAAGAGAAAGTAACAACCCTAGTTGAAGTAAGTGTCCCTAATGATGTTGGCCTTAACAGAGCTGAGATGGAGAAGGTAACGACATACCAAGGTCTTATGTACGATATGAAAAGAAACTGGAATCTTAGGAAGGTCTCCATCATTTCAGTAATTATAGGAGCAACCGGATTCATGAAAAAGAATTTCAAACACTACCTGTTGAATATACCCGGTGAACCATGCAAGAGAAATACAAACAATTGCAATCAAAGAAATTGTCTGTTGCATATATTGTCTGTTGCATGCATTACGTGTGTATCTTTGAATGTATGTAATCGTGCTGTAAATGCGATAAAGTTTACCATACATTTTTTTTTCTGTTATCTTGGTCTTCTCTTTCACTGGTCGAGGAGCCGTGAAGAACATCTAAGATGAAAACATGACGCTGATTTTCTGGCACAGATTACTTTATTTCATCCATGCAAAAACTTGGGAGAACCTCTCACATTGTTGACTCAAGCTTTTTTTGCATTTCTTTTTTATACGCCATTTTTTTTTGCACCAATTCAATGCGTCTGTTCCACTCAAAATCGGAAACCAGACTGAACTTGCATTCATGCCATGCGCTCCCTCTTTCTTTCTTTCTTTCTATGTGTTTTTTTTTTCACACGAACCGAATGACCTATTTCAGGTGTTATCATCGACCTCAACTGCATAGTTTGACATACATCAGCAATTTAACCCTGGAACTTATTTTGTACTAGCCAACCTTCACAGCGAAATCACAATTTTCAACATGCCAGCGTAACCTGGGATAGATTACATATCAATGAGATCAAAACCTATCTTTAATACACACATTACCATTGCACATCTATCGTATGGTTCTCATTATTATAGTTTTAATATTGATGCTTGGAAAAAGAAATAAAATTCTCGCAGACAGGTATCTTTTATGTCTCTTAGCTGATGGACTGTGTTTGGTTGGGCTCAGCGTTTGTATTGCAAGCCTGTCATCGTTGATTTATCACTAAGGAAGCCTCTGTTCAGTCTCTAAACACAATGGATAACCCCTGTAAGGGTAGATGCACATGTAAATTATGAGGCAAGGCTTGCACAATCCACAACCACACCTCTCCTGAATTGGCACCGCTTGATTCCGGTGACAGGGAGGGGGCCAGGATGAGTGGAAACAATGTTGAGATAAGCAGAGAGAGGACATATAGAGGTCACCCATTTTAGTACTGACCAGGTTCAATGTTGCTTAACTTTGGTGATCTAACGGGAACAGGTGTGTCAACATGATTAAGTTTGCTTTTCATAAATACTTGGAAGCAAAAAACACGAGAGGGAAACATTTTATAAATTTTTTTTTAAATTTGTAGTTATTGTTCTTGAGTAACAAACTTGGCCTTCGGGACAAGATCAAAGTGTAGTATCTGTTACGACAGATGCTGCAAGCAGAGACTCTATGTGGGGGCAGCCCCACAGATGAGACCTTGGTCAGTGTGGGGGCGGCCCTTAATACCAATTGTCGCTGTCCAGCTCCCCTGCTCCCCGGGGAGTTGGTCCCCATTTCCCCTTCACTCCTCACTTTAAAAATCAGCCTTGTGCCTAATTTGCTCAGTGGGGGAGCAAATAAATACCTCAAAGTGTAGTATCTGTTCTTCAGATGCTGCACTTCAATTTCTTGTTCTCTGTCAGTGGAGAAGAAATCCTTCACGACTGAGACAATTTTTATTTTTGTTCCTTTTCTCCACGTTAAAAAACGACCCTGGTGTCTAACTGTCCCGTGGGGAGGCATTGTAAATAGGAACAATAGATCTTTCTTTTTTTTTTAATTTTTTGTAATAAAATAATTTTTTAAAAAGTGACATTTTGGTTTTGATCTTACCTTTGAATCTAAAGGGAAAGTCATACGGATTGTAGAGGGTTAACACTTGTTTGTGCGAGATGTGGTCGTCTAGGTAAAATGCAACAGATTGTGGGAAGACAAAAACAGGAAGGTTGCCTTCGTCCAAGGCCAATCGAAACATCTGTTCGGAATGGAAATTCTGCAAACAAAAGTAAAAAATCAGGAAATTATTGATTTCGATTTAAATAAGCATGAAAAAAGTATTGGATCACACTGAAGTTTACTTCCAAGTATTTATCTATGAAAAGCAGACTTATAATTACATATTGTTTGTATACTTTCTCCATAGTTTATGATAGTATCCAGCAATATATCTAACAAATAGAAATGCTTTATTTCTAGCAGTTATAATGATATGGCTTAATCATGTTGACACACCTGTTCCCGTTAGATCACCAAAGTTAAGCAACATTGAGCCTAGTCAGTACTAAAATGGGTGACCTTTATATGTCCTCTCTCTGCTTATCTCAACATTGTTTCCACTCATCCTGGACCTCTCCTTGCCACCGGAACCAAGCAGTGCCAATTCAGGAGAGGTGTGGTTGTGGATCGTGCAAGCCTTGCCTCGTAATTTACAGGGGTTATCCATTATCTTTAGAGACTGAACAGAGGCTTCCATAGTGATAAATCAACAATGACAGGCTTGCAATACAAACGCTGAGCCCAACCAAACACAGTCCATCAGCTTAGAGACATAAAAGATACCTGTCTACGAGAATGACTGGATCCTCTACTGAAATACAGTCGGACATGCAAACATACAGACAATTGGACTTTATATTTTAGATGGTCTATAAATCTCAAAGCCTATGCATTTGTTTCTAGGCTTATATTTGTACAATTGATTCATGTTAAAGAATAAATAAACTACACCCATATAAAGTGTATATTAAACTGATCTTAGAATCTGCATCCTGCCTCTAATTACCTCTTAATTACTTGCAATTGATTGCACACTTCATTAATGCATGTATTTACATCTGGATTTCCTGTCCAACAGAAGTACTCCCAACCCACCTGACCAACAGCAAAATCCCACCCTTTTCACTGTAGAGTTCCCTGGATGCATGTGTATGTATTAAAAATTAATATGAAGAATATATAAATTTTTACATCTTTTCTCTATTTCTTATTTGCTGACATATAGTAATACAAAATGCCTTAAATTTTTTAAAGAAGTTGAGTATGTGGAGTCTCCCTCCATGAGGGAACGATCTGGGGGTAATTTTACTCCTATAATGCCCCCTGGGGGAGAAGGACAACCAGAGTTATCCCGGGAAATTCGTTCTATCAAAAATTGACATTCACCATGTGCAAAATATAAAAAAAAAAAAAAAAAAAAAAAAAAATCGAAGGTGTGGTTATTGAGAAATATGCAAATGGACGAACAGGAGTGCATTACTAGGTCCAATTCCTCCTTTGTTGGAGGGAGGGGGGAGGGCAATAACTGGTTTTTATGAAAGAACAAAATTTTTGGCCATTCTTCAGCCTTTTTTTTTTTTCTTTTTATACATTTTATAACATTTTATGGCCCCACTCCTGTTTTGGAAAAAGGCCACAACAAAACTCACATTACTGATATCTTTGAGTGTAAAGATGCTGTGATGCACACACAAGAGTTAAATGTAAATATTTCTTCATCTCATTGACTGTATTTCGTTACCCTTTGTTATCACCCTCTCCCCCCACCCACCCATGCACACACCTCTCAATATACCGAGTAAGGGCATAGGAATGAACAGAAATTTATTTCTTTCAAAAAAAATAAAAAATAAAAAATAAATAAATAAAAGATTTTATTTTAAAAAGACATTTTGTATTCCTACGCATCAACAAATAATATTAGTGCAAACGCTAACAAAGAATTTTTCTTTTGTAATTTATAGCAGAGGATGTACATTCTGATTTGTATAATATTGAACATTATTTTTATCATCTTAAAGTTATTATACAAATCTTATAACGTTCCATAACTTAAACCGTTCTGACCAATCTCAAATTTAAACAAATCAATTTTTGTTTGTACTATTTGGATTAATCGGTCTAATGTTCTCATCTTGAATGTTATTTGCACAACGTCTTGGTCGATGTAACCTCCGACCTTCTTTATGTGTATAAGTCATCAAACATGATCTCCTCAACCTGTGTTTTTACTCCTTTATTATCCTATGAGATCATGTGACCTCACTCTTCCTGAACCAAGAGTTAACAATTACTAAAGTATTGACCAACGCATATTTCAGTATTCTTTCCTTTTCAGTGTTTCTGGTTCCAAACTTAACTCCACTATGGTTCTTTCCATAGGCATCTGGATCTTTGCCTATATGAAGATTCTAGTGGGTATTTCGGTACGTATGCAGATTTTGAACCGGACATATCTAAGAGTTCACTCAGTCTTGCTCAGAACATGATGCCAACTGCCAGACTATGCCGAGCGTCACCGATGATTGAATTTTAAATAAAAACCATATTAATGAAAAAAAAAGAAATTTGCATTTCAAGCTTTACAGTGGAAGTTCAGTTTTCTATATAAATTTAATTTAAAATGTGCACCCACTACCGGGTTTTTATAGAATTATTATGGACAGGTAAACATCTGTTGGGTTTGTATTACTGTACACATATATTCGAAAAAGTTATCACAAAACAAATATATAACAAATAAATGTTATCAAAAGCAAGATAAGTTACTTTTCTACCAAACTGGATATATTTTTCGTGTTTTTATTCAATGTAACATGTTTATTCAGCTCGAAAAACATACATTGTTTACTGATGTATTGGAAAATTCAAAATGGCGCCCGACTCTCTTTAACAAGGTAAGTTCGGGAAAAGGTATTATAAATAATAAACTAGACAAAATACTATTAAAAAGAAACACCGAATATATGTCAACCTATGTCACGGTAATATATATTGAGCGAGTTTCTAACAGTATTTTGTCTAGTTTTATATTTATAGCACCTTTTCCCAAACTTACCGTGTAAAAGAGAGTCGGGCGGCATTTTGAATTTTCCAATACATCGGTAAACACAGTATGTTTTTCGAGCTGAATAAACATGTTACATTAAATAAAAACACTGAAAACATATCCAGTTAGGTAGAAAAGTAACTTATCATGCCTTTGATAACATTTATTTGTTATATATTTGTTTTTTGACAACTTTTTCAAATCTATGTGTACAGTAATACAAACCCCATCTGGTTTTTTTTTTATTTGTTTTTTTTTTCTCGCCTTCCATATCAAAATTTAGTACTACAGAAAGAGTGATTTTTTTTTTCTTCCCTTTTTTCTCTCACGCCTACATCTCCCCTCTGCATGTACTTTTTTATTATTACGTTTGTTCTGATCATTGTTTTTTTATTTAATAATCTTTGAAAAGTTTTTTTGGTCTTATTTTAATTAAGAATTATTGAAATTAGTTGATTTTTTTTTTTTTTTTAAAGAATTATTGAAAATACATTTTAAAATCATGTAAAACTATTTTGGGAAGCTTATAAACATATTTCTTATAAAATTTCATATGAAATAAAAACTTGTTTTTTAAATTTGTTATTAAAAGTGCAAATGAAGACTAATTATGTTATTTATATGCATATAATTTTGTTAATTTTTATTGTATACTTTTTCTAATAATGTCCTTTCCTTATATTTTATTTCAATAAATCGCTTCACAATAGAAATACTGAAGAACAATAAAAGTGAAGTAACTGATTTGCTTTGTCACCGCTTCCTGTGGTGCTGCGTCAAAAGTTAGGAAGTACGTTAGCAGACTATAATCAATGTCTTTATTTATGACTGTTAAACTCCTACATACAGCACCTAGTATTGCAAAATGATCACCGCAAGACCAGAGTCAATATTGCTTAACTTCCGTGATCTAACCAAAACTGGTGTGTTAGCATGACTGTACCATATAATACAAGTACACCAGCTACATTATAAGATCAATAGTAAACCCCAATGATGGAAAACCTCCTATTTTCTTGATGCCCTAAACATCTGCTTATTTTGTTTAAGGGATAACTTGGACCTGGCAAACACCCAACCAAATAAACATACACATTCGCTTTTGTTTCTAAACTTTTGTGCCAGATCTGCTTTGGAAAATTCAGGCTGCTTACCTTTTAGGTATTATGCCAGTCCCAGAGGAGAAGTTCTCCCAAGTATCACCTTCCCATTAATAGAAACAAAAGGAGACAAGCCAAAGTCAGTCCCTGATGTCTGAGCTGTCACCACCAAGAGACAACGCCGATTAACTGATCTATGATTCAGTTAACAGGCCACGTCTCTTGGTGGTGACGTCTGAGCCCCCTCTGCCATAAAAGGCAGTTTGGTTTAGTTTTGCCCCTACCCAGTACAGCCGGCCATGCGTGAAAGGGTACCATTGTTAACTTGGCTAAGCTAAATATCTACAACAAAGGATTACTTGACAGACTATTTTTCATAAATAAAAATACGGATAAATTCTTTGATTAAATATCAGTGCCAAAAAGAAAAAAAAATGTCCAGTTATAAAGAAACAAAAAAAGGATTAAAAAAATATGTCCAAATAGTTTTTTTTGTTGTTTTTTTTTACAATACATTTTTTCACGGCACAATGGCTGTAATTATTTCTCTACAATAACTCTTTATTTGTTCCCCCACCAACCACAAAACATCTTTATTCCCCCTCACCTAGAATACATTTATCATTTTATTTTACTACTAGCAGAGAGACCCGACGTTGCCCGGGATTGAATGAGAATCAGCAAATGTTCCAACACTCCTATTACTTTTATCATCAAACTCGGTGAAATCGATTATTTTTCAATCAAATCGATTGATTGCTTGGTCTAGTCGGGGACCCACTGCAGTGCACCAAGAAGAAGCTTCACATGCTTTCCCGCAATGACAGTCCATAATACATTGTAGTCTACATTGCACTGTAGAGAACCTACTGTTGATTTTATAAAATTATTTTTCTATAACTTCAATTAAAGTTTAAAATGCAAAGGTCAAGTATCATGGTTCAATTGTGCTCAAAACAGAAACATTCATTATTGTACTTTAAAAGAGGAAATTTATTTGTTGGCTTGTCAGTTATAGAAATTGATATAAGGAGTTAAATGGCCAAAAATATTAATAGTAACATCAATCAATATATAATCTATCTATATATCTATAAAATTAGAATGTGTGTGTGAAGCCACTTCTCAACCTATATACTCAACGAATTTTTCATCTACAGACTTGAAATTTGGTATGTAGGATATTCAGACATGTGGAAAACTTTAATTGGTTTTCACCCGGAAAAAAGGGCCAGTAAGAGGTCCAAACTGAAAAATTGGTATGTGTGTGAGGGAAGGGTCATCTGATTTTTATCAGTTTATGAACCGTTTCAGGAATGTGTGAATGGTTCACGTGACTGATTCCTTATGCTAAGAATAAGTAGGTTTAAAAACATTTTTTAAACAGTGTCAAACTGGCCTAATGTTTATCGTACTTTACTCACTGTCTTTAGGTTTTCGTTTCGATCTCAGCTCGAGTATTTTTTTTTCTACTTGCAAGAAGTGAACTGTTTAGAAAAAACATAATACTCGCATGCACATGTCTCAGTTTCTTAAAATATAATATTTATGCATATTTTATGACCAGGCAATGCCAAGCAGCCTGCTAGTATCTCTAGAATTATATAATTGCAACTTTGTGTGTGCGAGTTCGTTCCTTATAGACTCCGAAATAGCTGAACAGATTTTCTTTAAAATTTACAGAACTTTAGTGTATAAGTCTGGGAATGATCTTAGTGAAGTTTTGTCTCAAAATACCCCCGATAATTACAGATAACCAATAATCGAAACCGTTATTTTAATGCATCTATCAGCGGTAAAGCCATTTTTTCATGTCGTTTAGCAGCAATGATAGAACAACAGGTCGTGAAAATTCTACTGTGGGTTTTTTTTGTTTTTGCATGACGTGGACTGTAGGTTCAAACTCTGCATGTAAATTTCTTAATTTTTTTCGTTAACTTCAAAGAATTTTATAAGACTTGAAAATTTACATTTTTTTTTTTTTTTGCATGACATGATCTGTAGGTTCAAACTCCGCACATAAATTTTTCAATATTTTTTTTAATATAAGTTTTTATCACATTATAATCTGAATATTTCGACTTTTCCAAACTTTAAATTTTACCTTTCTCTCGGTATCTAGCTCTTTTCTTTCTTATATATATATATATATATATATATATATATATATATATATTTTTTTTTTTTTTTTTTTTTTTTCCGGAGTAAACAGGGAACAAACAAATTCACACAAAGTGCCTTAGAGATATATTTTTTGTAAACATCCTTACCATTTCTGATTTTTTTTTTTTTTAATACCGTTTTCATTTATTTTTTTTTATATTTTCAAAATACCTATGCTAAATATGGACCGTGTTGAAATAATGTTACTATTGAGAAGTCCATTCTTCACATGGAAAGAGAGGGACGTTTTGTAACTATTCTATACTTTCATCTAACAATTTCATAAACAAAAGATACCGAATATAACTTGAAAGTCCTTTCTAAAAGAAAAAAAAAGAAATGGTAGGTCCATCTGCATAAGGCTCTACCGTTTATTTATTTTTTTTTTTTAAATACAATTTTTAATTTTATTCTATTATACCATATTTAATTATTTAAAAAAATCTTTTAATACTTTTGGGGATGGTATATATTTTAAATACACCGTTTTGATTTTTTAAAGCCATTTTTTAATGATTTAAATAAAAAAATAAAAATATATATATATATATATATATATATATATATATATATTTTATATGGTGCTAATAGCAGAGAAAGGACAGAGATTTGTAGCAGACGAAAATTGCAACAAACAAAAGCAGGAGCGAATTCTCATGGCTGGAGATTTTGAGTCCACTTTCTTCCTGGCTTATCTAATCAGAAGTCAGCTCTCAGTCACATGACTGAGTGTATAAAACGTTTAACCGGCAACACTCTTTTTCTCTCTTCCCAGCTCTTGCTGGCAGCAGACTGGGTCCTGGGCTAGCATTAATACAAACAAGTCAACATAGCTATCTCCCAAACACGGACTTCCACATGTGGTACACACACACACACTCTTTTTTACCCCAGGACTCTTTAATCTTTTTCCCCCGCCCATACATGGACGAATGCTCCTACTACCAACTTCAACATGTGTCCACTAAACTCTTCTCCCTTTCAACAGGCATGTCTAATATTTAATCTAGATTTCCACACAGGAACGCTTTCAACATTTAACCCTTTTTCTATACAACTCGTTTCCTTACACTTTATTCTTACTAACGAAGATAACCAATTGTTACTTTTAAATCTTAGAATGTAACTTCTTTTCTTGTCATCATTTTTAACTAAAGATTGGTTAACGTGTACCCCCCCCTCATATATTTTTTTAGTTTCATCTTTTATTCAATTTTTTCAATGGATTATTATCAAATGGACATTACTCTATCAAATTATATATAAAAAAAAACAAAAAAAAAAACAAGTGAAGCATGCATGGCCCCTCATGGGTGCACAGTGAACAAGGCATAAAAAAATGTCTAAGTTCAGCATTTCAGCATTTGCTCCTCCCCCCACCTCCATTTAGCCCTAAAAGTTCCCAGGGGACGTCAAATCCTGGTGAAAATGGACAAACAGTGCAGTTTTAGGCCTTAACATGTAAATTTGAGTTCTGCACCATGCAAAAAAAAAAAAAAAAAAAAAAAAAAAATTATAAGTCCATCATTTGCACCCACCTACCCCATTTAGCTCCAAAAGTCCCCAAGGCCTTAACATATTTAAATTTAAGTTCAGCACCATACAATACTGCTAAATAGACAAACACAGAAAATTTTGTACAAATATGGTAAAATAGTCCCAAAAATGGAGTGTTTTTATTAGCCCTAAAAGAGTTGCTGGTGCACACCCAAGAGTTATCACGAAGTATAGACAAACAAAATTATATAGAAATCAGTTAGTTACAACTTTTAAGAAAGTTTTATAAAAATTAAAGACAATTTTTTTTTAATAAGCACAAAACTTTAGCCATTTTAACCTGAAAGGCACTTCTAAGGGGGCAGTCAGAGTTTTCCCGGAAAATCCATTCTGTTACTTTTTTTATTCATATGTTTAATGTTGGAGTAAAATTTACAAAAAATTCCAAGGCGTAGATATTGAGAAAAGTGCAAACAGACAAGGGTGAATTTACAGGCCCACCCTCCTTTTGTCGGGGGCCCCAAAAAATATATATATATACATATTATCTATGGTGCTAATAGTATATTTTTTAGTTTCGTCTTTTTTTTTTTCAATGGATTATTGAATAGACATTATTCTATAAAATTATCAAAAATAATGAAAAAAAAAAAAAAAGTCAATATTTAAATATTTCTAAGGGGTGCTCCGTTTCTGAAGCAGCGTTCTAATAAATCGATCACCCATTTTAGAAATACTTGACGTTTTTAGGCCAAATTTCGCAACTTTGGTCCTTTGTAAGCAGTTTGGCCTTTTGAATTTTGCTTGAAATTTGCCCTTTTCCGATTATTTTATTTACATATTTTTGGTTATTTTCAAGTTTCCCGACATTTACAATTTTGAAATTAACAGCAAAACTCTTTGGTATACTTAAATGTGTGCACAGTTTCTAATGCCATAAAATCGATCCCCTATATTGGAACCACTCGTTCACACCTCTTTTACGTAAAGGATTTTTCATGTGCGCTAGAGTACCAACTAAATATTTACCTTTAAAAAGTTGATTTTAGGGGTATTCGTGTCTTTATATCGAACTGATTTCACTGGTCAAAAAAAAAAAAAAAAAAAAAAAAAAAAGAATGCGTGCACGAAAACAAACATAGCGACCAGTGAAAACAATACGCAATACAGACCCGAAGATAACTAAAAATCATCTTTTTAAAGGTAAGTCTTTAGTTGATACTCTACCACATTTATTGCCATTAGATCGTAAATGTCAGATGATGAAACTTGAAAAATGCGTATAAAAATAAAAACAAAAAAAAATTTGTCCAAACAAAACCTTTGTAAGTCAGGTGACAAAACTTGAAGATAACCATAAATACGTATATAAAATAATCGGAGAAAGCAAAATTAAAAAAGTCAAACTGCTTAAAAAAAAGGACTAAATTCACGAAATTTTGCCTGAAAACATTGAGTGATTCTAAAAGGGTGATCGATTTATTAAAATGTTGCCTTAGAAACGGAGTACCCCTACAAATATTTGTATTGTTTCATTTTTTTTTTTTTTTTTTTTTTTTATATAATCTGGTAGATTAGTGTCCACTCGATAATAATTTGCTGAAAAAATTAAAAAGACAAAATAAAATATATGGGGGAGGGGGGGTACCGATCGTCACGTGAACCAATGTCTGTCCTCTCGCCGCTAAAATATATATATATATATATATATATATATATATAATTGAGTTTGTATTACAATCCAAAGCGGTACGAAAAAGTTCCTCTTTACTTGCCTCCCCACGAGGGCAGAGTTAGACACAAGGTCGGTTTTTAATGTGGGGAAAATCCAGGGGGCACTCTGGATAGGAACAAAAATAAAAATTGTCTCAGTCAAGAAGGATTTCTCATCCACTGACCGAGGACAGAAAAGGTGAAGTGTAGTATCAGAACAGATACTACATGTTGTTCCTAACCAAAAGACCAATGGTGCAGTGGTGCACTGCTGCACTAAGTTGTCAAAAACAAGTATATAACAAATGTTATCAAAGGCAAGATAAGTAACTCAATATATTTTAATAAGTTACTTTTCTACTTGACTGGATAAGATTTTAGTGTTTTTATTTAATGTAAAATGTTTGTTTATTCAGCTCGAAAAACAAGTAATATTGAGCACTACCGGAGAACAAGAAAAAATGGCTTCAATGTCTCTTTACATCTTTACAGTCTTGATAATCACTTCAAAAAAGAAATAAAACAAAACGGTGGTAGAAGCCCACCCAATAAATGTTATGCTAACATTTATTGGGTGGGTTCCTACTGCCATTTTGTTTTATTTCTTATTTTGAAGTCTTTGTCAAAACTTCAAAGACATCACAGCCATTTTTTCTTGTTCTTCGGTAGCACTAAATATTACTTGTTTTTTTTAACCGAATAAACATTTTACATTAAATAAAGTCACTAAAAATGTATACAATTAGGTAGAAAAGTAACTTATCGTGCCTTTGGTAACATTTATTTGTTATATATTTGTTCTTTGACAACTTTTTCATAATCTGTGGATTGTAATAAAAACACTTTTATATAAAGTATTTTTAAACGATTTAAAGCAATTAATGTGAAGTTGGTAGCATTACAAGGCTGATCTCTTAAGTTTAAATTATTGTGGACTTATTTGATCTTGTTTCCCTTTAAGATGGTGGCGTGAGACAGTCCTCTTCTGCTTACTCATAAATTTTATTTTCTTCGTTAAAAAGAAAACTATTTGATCAATTTAAATGATTTTTGGAATATGATATCTTCGTTTCGTGACGGATACGTACATCATAAAGATTCTCCTGTATTTTTGTTTCTTTTTTTAATTTGGTTGAATTTTAAATGTTTCTTTAAAGCACTTTTTTTCTTTTTTTTTTTTTTTCAATTCGATGATTTGATTAGTTTAGTTTCCTTTAGAAAAACAAGAACACAAACAAGTTATTTCGGTGCTTGTACAAATCAGACGACAGATTTTTCTTTTTTTTTTTTTACAAGGTGGTCACCACTTACCAAGGCCGGAAGCCACTCGGGGATAAGGGTTATTGTGTGTACAGTATGTTAGTATTGGAGATTTGATAAAGTGTCTCACTTAAGGGGCGGTTCATCAGGAATTTGTTTATGTTGGACTTGAAGATATCCAGGTTGTAGTCAGGTGGGAAACAGGCAAACGGAACAGAGTACCACAGGCGTGCACTTCTAAGAAAGAAGCTTTGTTCATGGAATCTACGTTTTGGTTTTGGCACAGATAAAGAGTGGGGAAAATTTTTGGCGGGAGTTTCAGCTAGACTGGTGTTTTTCGTGAAAGATTGGCGAGGGGGGAACCAGAGATTGTAGCTCAGGCGAGCATTTGCCATGGAAGTAACGATAAAACAAAGACAGGCTCGCAACGTCTCTCCTGTGTAAGAGAGGTTGCAGGGAAGAGAAAAGGGCATCCCCCACTAAGCCACGAAGCCTATTTTGTACTCTGTCAAGGCAGGATAGGCTATTTTTAGCAGTTTCATGCCCAGATGTGGCAGCAGTACCCCATCCTTGGACGTACTTGGCTTTTATATAGATAGAGAATTGCATCAGCAGTGATATATCTTCTGGAGCGGTAGAAGGAAAGAAGGATCCTACCATTTTACAAAAAGATTGCAGAAACAGGAGACATAACTAAGATTGCTTATTTTAGAAAGCATATTTTGGATTATTTCCAATTTTTGCTTATGCAGTAAACATTTTAAATATTGCTCTCAGAATAACGTTATTATTTCAGCGTGGTACAAACAGTACGAGGGTGAAATAATAACGTTATTATTCTGAGAGCTATTCTTAACATTGGGAAGAGGAGTGTAACTATTCTGTACTTTCACCTAACAATTTAAAAAAAAAAATCTCCTTTTTTGATTTTTTTTTTTTTTTTTTTTTTTTTTTACAAGCACCATTATTTAATTTACCGAAACAATTATCGTTTGTATGAGCATTTAATTCCTGTAAAAAAAAAAACATAAAAAATGTTGTTTACTTCAGGAGGGCTCGACGAAATTAGAGTAAAAAGGAAAAAAAGAAAAAGGTCAACATGGCAACAATAACAAAAACAATGTAGACTATTATTAAATCTAAGTAATCAACATATGTAACGAAATAGATGTTTATCATGATGACTAGATGATAAGCTAGGAGCATTTATTTTTCTACATTTCTGTTCACGTCAGCTATTCTATTTACATTAATTTTTATTTTATCATTTTCAAAACAAACAATTCTGAATTTTTTTTAAGTTGAATAATACTCAGCTTTAAAAATGTGAATAACCTTTAAGGCAACCGTTTAAAATTGGGGTTGGTTTGTTTTCATTTTATCACAAAAAAAAGAAAAAAAAAAAAGACTAATTAAATTAGTAATAATAGAAAATTTGTCCGGTCCTCGGGGGTGAGGGACAGAAATCCGGCGGACCTGAAACGAGAGTTTCCCCCCCCCCCGCCCAAGAACGGCTTTCGGAATAAACACCCTCAACCTCCCCATATTAAGAACGGCTTTCGTTTTTTTTGGGGGGGGTGCAATTTTTTCAGTGGATTATTATTGATGAAATAATAATCTGCCTAGACTGAGGCAAGTTTTTGGTTCCCTCAATTAAAAGCGTCTCTAGGGAGGGAGAATAACTCGGCACATCCTGTAAGATATTACCTCTTTTCGGTGGAGGTCGGGGACCGTCGGGGCTGTATCGTCTTTAATCTGCCTGACGCACACTTTACTGATGACGATGTGATTAGTGGTACCACGGCTTTCTCGGTAGCCACGGTGGTACCCCCTCCCTTTCAAAAACGATCAAGTGTCTAATTTTGTCATTGTAGAGAGGCAATAAATATAGACAGTTTGTGACTTGAAGCAAAATGGAGAATCTGTCCCATTTTTCATAGCCTTGTGCCTAATTTTTCATTATTTTATTATATAGAGAATAAAGAATGCAAAGTACAGGTAGTACATTGTTTTTCAAGTGTATACTTCTTTCCTGTCCTAAGTCAGATATCATTCTAGACAGAGACAATTTTTATTTTTGTCTCAATCCAGAGTGCCTCTTTTAAGGGAACTGGATTCTCTCCTCATTTAAAAAAAAAAAAAAAGCTACCATATGTCTAACTTTGCCCTCGTGGGGAGGAAAATAAATAAGAACAGTGAAATATTTGCATTTATACTGTCTATATTTTTGGTCACCCCCCCCCCCCGACAAAAGGAGGGTGGACCTATAAATTCACTTGTCCGTTCATCTGTCTGCACTTTTCTCAATAACTACGTCTTGTAATTTTTTGAAATTTTGCACAAACATTAAATATGAGTAAAAAAGTAACAGTGCCTTTCGGGTTAAAATGGCTAAAATTGACACTTTTGTGCTTATTAAAAAAAAAAAAAAAAATGATACCTTGGATTTTTATAAAACTTTCTGAAAAGTTGTAACTAACTGATTTCTATATAATTTTGTTTGTCTATACTTTGCGATAACTCTTGGATGTGCTGTGGAGCACTGGAGCAGTGAGCACTCCCCACTGCTCCAGGGCTCTTATAGGGCTAATAAAAACACTCCATTTTTGGGATTATTTCACCATATTTGTCCCAAATTTTCTGTGTATGTCTATTTAGCAGTTTTGCATGGTGCTGAAATCAAATTTAAATATGTTAAGGCCTTGGAGTCTTTTGAGGCTAAATGGAGGGGGGGGCAAATGAAGGAGTTGGTCATTTTTTTTAATTTTTTTTTTTTTTTTTTTGGCACGGTGCAGAATTCTAATTTACATATGTTAAGGCCTAAAACTGCACCGTTTGTTCATTTTCACACGGATTTGACGTCCCCTGGGGACTTTGGGGGCTAAAGGGAGGGGGGCGCTCACGGGGAACATGCATGCTTCTGTTTCAGTGGAGCAAAGCATGCATGGACTTCACTTGTAGTCTGGTGACTTCAGACAGTTTTTTTTTGTTTGCTATAGTCGCCAAATCGATTTTTTAAATATATTGTTTTGAAGCAAAAACAAAATGGCGCACTTAATTGTCATGTCGAAAATAGTAATATATCCAAAAATTACGAAAATTCATCGAGTAGAATAACTGCTATTGTGTCTTTAGTAAAAAAAAAAAAAAAAAAAAAAAAAAAAAAAAAAAAAGGTGCTAAATGCACTTACTGATCCGCGCTATTTTAAAAATCGTATTTCCAAGTTTAATTAAAGTTTTATGTTTTTTATTCAATTGTAAGATTAAAGTACAGAATAATAGGTACAAAACACCCTCCCCATGTTAAGAATGGCTTTTTAAATAACGTTATTATTTCAGCACGGATCAATAAGTGCATGATAGTACCAAAAAAGTCTATCGCTATAGACAACAAATATTGCAGCGATGACACGAGTAATATAAAATATTCGTTGTCCCGTGTGTAGTACTTTAGTAGTACTCTAACAAAAATGCAATTTTCCCCCAATTTTCCGTAAAAATTACTTTTAACTATAAATAAATGATTTTTCGTAATTTTTAGATATATTACTATTTTCGGCATGACAAATACGTAATATTGCTCTTGCTTAAAACAATATTAAAAAAGAAAATCGATAAATGTTTTTTCTTAAAACATGTTTTTTGTAATCGATCTGTCTACTGTACTGAATTAATAATTAAACGAAAATTATAGAAATAAAAACAAACGGATTTTTAATGTCAAAATATTTGTTGTCATTTGTAGACGGACGAAAAATAAAAACGCTTGACAAAATAAAATCTTGTTAAAGAAAGGATTGCGCTTGTGGTTAATAAAACGAAAAACAAGTCATCTGAAATATTTAGGCTAGAGTAAATAAACACTAAAACGGTCTATCTCCCAACAACAAAAATCTGTTTACGTTTTGTTTTTTTATTAACGACGTGTAAGGTTTTATTAATTTACTGATAAGAAAAAAAAAGACGAAATTTATTTTATGTACGAATGTTTGAATGAAATTCAGTTCAAAAGTACTCAGACTAAATTTTTATTTATTTATTTTCATCTCATGAATAAAAAAAAAACTATGTTTTGCTGGCAGTGCATACATAAGTTGGTGCTTGTACAAAGGCGACAGATCAAACAAGGGAGATAATTCGTGAAACAAGAGAGTTTCTCAATTAAATTCTGGTAAATTTTTACGACGTTCCACAGCGTATTATAAACGCCCCAACTTCCATGTTAAGAACGGCTTTCGGAATAAACACCCTCAACCTCGAAAGCCGTTCTTAACATGAGGTTGGGGAGTATTCCAAAAGCTGTCCTTAACATGGGGTGGGTTGTGGGTGTTTATACTACGCTGGTCGCTGGGGCAGGTCGTAAAAAAAAAAAAATAAATAAATAAATAAAAATCAATACCTTCAATTTTTATATCTTTTGTTTATCAGATTGTTAGGTGAAAACACAGAATAGTTACAATACGCGCTAACCCATGTTAAAAATGGGTTTCTTAACGTTATTTCAGCACGTCGTATACTACATAAATACTTTTTTTTTTTTTCCTGTGCGCGTTTCGAGTTGGGGGGTCTATCTTTTTAGGTGAATACGTGTGGGCTTTGAGGGGGTGCCACTCAGACTTAGGGTGGAGTAGGGCATTCTAGGGGGGGGGCTAACTTTTACTTTACTAGCTTTGTGCTCCCAACTGGTTAACTGTCCCTAAAAGCTAAAATGTCTCGAAAAAGGAGGATCATTTACATCCAATTTATATGCGAAACTGGTCCTCCCCCCTTGCACTCTAAGTAATAAAATAATTGTTTTTGTTTTATTTATTTGTTTTTATTCTTTCCGACAAGTTATTTTTTTTTTTAGAGTAAAAGAATTACATTGGGGGGGGGACAAATTTACCGATTTAAATTTCAATCCTGAAAAAGAAAAAATAAATTAAAAATAACGAAATTGATAATTAATAGGACAATATTTAGGTTAAATGATGTCTTAAAATATTTATTTTTATGGAAATACGAGTCAACAAATTTTTTTTTTTTTTTACCACAATCAGTAAATGAATCAACCCAGACAAAGAAGCCTCGTTTAAAAATGGGGTGGATTTTTAGGCCCGTAAAAATAAATAAATAAATAAATAAAACTAGAAAAAAAAAATGAATATTATTAACTTCACTGTTTGTTTACAATAGAAAGAAAACAAGAAAAGCAGAGACAATGAATAAAATTCATTTGCTAAGTAATTATTTAGAATACGCCATATTTTTTGGTGGATTCCCTTAACAACAAGTAGATTTTTTTGTTTGTTTTGCTATCTTCTTACCTCTTCATGGATGGAGTAAACAAAAAAAAATAAGCTTCTATTTTTATAAGTTGCGTGTATTTGTTGTTGTGATAGAAAATCTGGCGATATTCCCGATAATGTGTACTTCGTCACGTGTTTACGTGTACTCGTCAGTATGTGTTTTGTGAAATCCTCGCACTTGTTTGGGATGGAAACATGCGTTCTACGTGGCACTTTTTGTAACAACAACTGCTTCTAGTAATTAATTATTAGGTCTATGACAACAGCATAATCTTTTCATTATTTTTACTCTCGAGTGTGTATCCGTTGATATCTTGGTGCTAGTGCAGCAGAGAGTGTTCCGCGCTATTTTTAAAATCGTATTTCCAAGTTTAATTAAAGTTTTATGATATGTTTTTTATTCAATTGTAAGGTTGAAGTATAGAATAGGTACAAAATACCCTCCCCATGTTAAGAATGGCTTTTTAAATAATACCGGTATTATTTACGTCCGGATCACTCTCTGCGCTAGTACCGATATCTTATGTGCTTTTATATAGATGATGTGGTTCTCGTTTGATTAACTATGTCTAACTGTGTCGTGTGTCGGATATATACTCAAGAGTCAAAACAATAAAAAGAATATTCTGTTGCCATAGCCCTATTAATTATTAACTAAACTAAAATCAATCTAACATTTTTTTTTTTTAAATGGGGATTTTCTATAAACATTGTAAATAATTATAAAATATATATGAAATAAAGCAAACCGGATTTAAACCTAATTAATCCTAATTTAAGCCTACAAAGATAGAAATGTGACGTGTAATATTTGGTAATTCACCAGATATGACACGCTACAAAAGTAAAATTGTAGCTTACGTTTACTCTCTCTACTAATCCTCTCTCCCCATCAGGCAAAAATGAGATTCTACTTTTTTCGGTGATTACATTAGAACAGCCTGTAAGAATGGGAGGCAAAGATACAACAAAAAATATTTTAGAACTTAGAACGCATATACAAATTAATCATCACCTACTTCCGGACCAGGAAGTGTTTGTAAAGAACTATAGCAATTTTTTTTTTTAAGGGAAATAAATTTTGTGTGTTTGAGGGATGGAATAATAAATATTAGTCATTGCGTATGTTATTTTCATGGCAAGTGCTCGTCTGAGCTTCAATCTATGGTCCCAGCTCATCAAACTTTCATGAAAAATACCCGTCTAACTGAAACCACTGTCAATAATTTTCCCCACTCTTTATTTGTGCCTAAACCTAAACGTGGATTTTTTTTTTTTTTTTTTTACAAGGTGATCACCACTTATCAAGGCCCGGAAGACACTCGGGGATAAGGGTTATTGCGTGTACAGTATGTTAATGTTGAGATTTGATAAAGTGTCTACTTAAGGGGGCGGTTCATCAGGAATTTGTTTATTTTGGACTTGAAGACATCCAAGTTGTAGTCAGGTGGGAAACAGGCAGACGGAACAGAGTTCCACAGGCGTGCACTTCTAAGAAAGAAGCTTTGTTCATGGAATCTATGTTTTGGTTTTGGCACAGATAAAGAGTGGGGAAAATTTTTGACAGTGATTTCAGCTAGATGGGTGTTTTTTGTGAAAGATCGGCGAGGGGGGACCAGGGATTGGAGCTTTCAGACGAGCACCTTCCGTGGAAGTAACGATAAAACAAAGACAGTCTTGCAACATCTCTCCTGTGGGAGAGAGGTTGCAGGGAAGAGAAAAGGGCATCCTCCACTAAGCCACAAAGCCTATTTTGTACTCTGTCAAGGCAGGATAGAGTGTTTTTAGCAGCTCCTGCCCAGATGTGGCAACAGTACTCTATCCTTGGATGTACTTGGCTTTTGTATAAGTATAGAATTGCATCAGCAGTGAGATATCTTCTGGAGCGGTAGAAGGATCCTACCATTTTTCCAGTGACCTTCGCAATAGACGATGTACGTGTTCCATTTCAGGTCGGGAGTAAAGGTCAAGCTCAGAAGCTTATCAAAGCATGGAGTTTCCTCTAGTCGAGAGCCATCCATTTCAATTGATGCCAGATGGGGATCAGAGCGTTGATGATGTAAAGATAGGAATTTGTTTTAGATGCATTAAAAGTAACCAGCCACCTCTTCCCCCACTATACCATGCGCTCGAGATCAGAGGAGACAGAATCAGAGAGAACTTTGTCATTTATAGCCTTCGATGTGTTGCTATAGATCGTTTTGTCATCAGCATAGATGTCAACAAATGATTTAAGTATGTGTTTTGGGAGATCAGTGATGTAGATCAGGAAGAGAGTTGGGCCCAGGATGGACCCCTGAGGGACTCCAGCATTAATACTGAGGGCCTCTGATTTCTGCCCATCAACCACTACTCTTATGAGCCTATTAGAGAGAAATGATTTAATGATCGAGAAAACATTTCCATTTATACCATAGCTGAAAATCTTTTGAAGTAGGCCCTTATGCCATACTTTATCGAAGGCCTTTGATATGTCAAGAGCAATTACCCTAGAAAAGAAGCCTTTGTCAAGAGATTCACTAATCCTATAAGATATAACCGTTAGCACATCTGCTGTAGATCTAGCAGAACAGAAACAATATTGTATGTCACTAAGAAGGTTATTTCTGCTGAGGTGGTTGACTATTTCTCTATTTAATATGGATTCCAGCAACTTACTTATGACACACAGGAGACTTATTGGTCTGTACTGAAAGAGGGATTACTTATCACCTGAATTCTTATATACAGGGCATACTGATGAGATTTTCCAGGGTGTTGGGAAGCACTTCTCTTTAAGGCAACACTTAAACAGTTTTGTAAGTATGAGGGCAAGTTCTGGTTGAAGCTTTTTCAGCACTATAATTGGAATGTCGTTAGGGCCAGTTGCTTTACTGGAATCAAGGTTCTTGATTAGCTTAGCGGCATCACGCACAAATATTTGTATGTTGCATAGTGTGTTGTCTGTTATAGGAGGAAATATGGGGAGTTGATGGCTTTTGTCATGCAGGGTAGAATTAGCTGCAAAGTTTTTGGCAAATAATTTGGCCTTATCTGATGCTGATGAGATAACCTTAGGTCCATTGATGATGGTTGGGATAGAATGCATGCTTCTGTTCAGGATCCTGTTTGCTATTTGCCAAAACTGGTGGGAACTAAACTACTGCTCAGCAACTTTGGATTTAACGGACTGAGCATATAGCTCTCTTGCATTTTTTATTACTCTTTTACAGTGGTTGCTAGCAGTCCTGAAAGCAGCTTTAGTCACAGTGTATCTATTACGTTGGTAGCTATGGAAAAAGTGATTTCTGTGCGCGATGGTAGTAGCACATTTTGGGGGAACCATGGCTGACTGTTAGGTTTTTGTTGGAATTTTTTGGATGGTATGAATCGGTCTATGCCTACAATTAACCATTCGGTCAGGTCTGATACTATGGAGGACACATCCTTTTTAAACATGGAATGTAGGGGTAGATCAGATATAAATGTACGGAAGCTATCCACGTCAGCCATAGAGTATGGATATACTGTACAGTGGAGAGGTATGTCTGAAGACTTATTGCATTTCGTTTTTATCTTAACTGATACAACCGAGTGATCGGAAGATCCCAGAGGGGACAGAACGGAACATGAACATAGCCCAGGGGAAGTTGTGAAAAAAAGGTCTAGAAGGCTAGCGTACCGACCGGAAGTATTGGGCACACGGGTGGGTTCGTGAACAATTTGAGTGAAGTCATAGGCAATGGCAAAATCATGACAGAACCTCCCCTCATCATCTGTCTTGTTCGAGTGGGTCAGCCATTCCACATTGTGGACATTGAAGTCACCACAAATGTGGATGTTAGCCGAAGGATGAGCAGAGAGGATGTGGTCAATTTTCTCAGATATGCTCTGAAAGATAGTAACTCTGCTGTTGTGGGGGCGATAGAGGGCAACTATAAATGCAGTGGTGTAAGCAAGTGCAACCTGGAAGCACATATAAGGTAAATTAGGGTCTTCACTGGAGATATCCCTACCACATGAGAAGCCATCTTTAATGTAGGCACATATTCCATGTCCATGGCGATCTTGGGGGTCAGATTTAGATGTTAAGTTAGAGTATCCTTTAATTATGAATTCGTCTAGGGAAGTGGTCGGCCCTATTCCAGTTTCACTTAGAAAGAATATGTCCGGTTTCGTCTTCTGTAATTGGGTTTCAACCTCTGGAAGGTTGGAACATAAACCCCTGATGTTGGAGAAGGAGACATGGTAGTAGGGGTCTACAGTGGAGGATGGGGTTCTAGGTTTATTCGTAATTTTTTTCTGGAGATATTTCATGTTGAGGATTTGGGATTTGTGGAACAGGTCGACAGACTTGGTTAGAGCAGGACAGAGAGGGAAAGCAGGAGAGAAAAAGATAGGATTTTTTTTTTTTTTTTGTAGCACATGACCATGAACAAAGCTTCTTTCTTAGAACTGCACACCTGTGGAACTTGTAGGGGTCCCGAAGTTTAAGTAAAATTAAATTTCCTCGCCCCAAACAAAATAATAAAAAAGGAATGAAACAAAACGACACCTCTTTCTGATTTAAGTGCACCATATTTATTTTTTAACAAAAACAATAAGGTGAATAAACAAAGGTCCAATTGGTGAGAGTTCTTTCGAAGTCATTATCATTAAAATGTTAGGTGAAAGTCCTTCGTGGAATTAATGAGTTTTGAAGGTTAAAGTCCTGTGTGAAAATAACAAGATTAATTTAAAGTTTGTGTTTATCTGACGAAGTTTGCCTTACTTAAAGAGTCCCATGAGGAAAGTAATTCGAGAAGAGAGTTATTTGTTGTTATTAATTTAGAAGATGTGTGGAATGAATACGTGTGTGCATAAGTGATTTTTGAGGGTCCGCGTGGCATGTGTATGGCGGTGTTGGCGGTATTGACAGTGACGATGTTGTGAACACGAGAGGCATGTTCTCGTTGCGCCGTCGAAGCAGGCTGAGAGAGAAAAAGCTGAAATCTCTCAGTAGATGACTGTTTTATACATTTTGGGCAGCTCCAGAACACGATTGCTACTGCTGATATTTTGGTTTTTGGAAAAGCGTTAAAAAGACAATCTTCTTAATTTTCTCATTGGTTGCTTGTGTCACGTGATGATGCTTTCAACTACATACGCCAAAAATATGTTCATTTTACTTTTGTTGTTTGAGCAAAGTGTGTGGGCGTATTTGAAATTGTGCCGTTGCTGACAAAACATATTTTTTTGCAAAATGCACAGGGAAAATTTAAATGAATAAAGGTTCATTTATTTGCACGCGAGCATGTGTGTGTGTGTGTGTGTGTGTGTGTGTGTGTGTGTGTGTGTATGTGTGTGTGTGTGTGTGTATGTGTGTGTGTGTGTGTGTGTGTGTGTGTGTGTGTGTGTGTGTGTGTGTGTGACGGCACAAACTCTCTTCCATTTACCTGTTTTCCATTTGACTACAATCTGGTAGTCTTCAAGTCCAACGTAAATAAATTCTTGATGAACCGTCCCTTTATATAATCCAATTTACCAAATTTCCACTACTAACAATTACTACAATATCCCATTGATTACTGTATACTCAATAACCTTTATCCTCGAGTGGCTTCCGAACCTTAAGAAGTGGTGACCCCTATGTAAAAAAAAAAACCGAAAAAACACTTATGTCATTATGTAGAATGGTTGGTGTGATGCTTGTCAGAAACATCACTCAGAAGGGAAGCGAGAATTATGAGTCTGCCGAAAATAAACCCAAAATCCAATTTCTACTTTCCTTAGAGATGAGGCTTAATAATTGGTGTATTCATTTTTTTTTTTTTTTTGTGCAGACTGTTATCCTCATCTTTATAGTTGTTGTTGTTTCACCATGTTTGATCAACTCATCCTCTGGCCTTCTTCAGGTGGTTAACCACAATGGTATAGGAATGTTGAGTCTTGTAACTGTATCCCCAGTAATTACTACCTTCCATAGTTGTTGTCTCACTACATTTTAACCAACTAATCCTCTGGCCTGCTTTGGGTAGGATTGAAACCGCTATCTTCAGACAATGCTTACCTGGAATCATAAAGATTCAACGCCTCTATCCACTGCACCACGGGTTCAGTGTTAATTTCTATTGTGAGTGAGCATGTTTTAAACTTCAGTAGGCATTGCAAATGTGTGTACATATTAGTTTGTCAATGAGAGAGTATGTGCATGGGTATGTGAGTTCGGTGTATATATGCAATCAATATGCATATGGTTGTTAGTTAGTGTCTATTTCTGTGAGGGCCATTTGTAACATTATACACGTTTACACACGCATTAACATGTAGATACCTGGGATCCAACACATTGTAACATTGTAACAGAGTATGTCGCAAGGAACACAAGACAAGTAATAACTCGACTTTTTTTTTTTTGTAACAACAACATCTATTTCCAGGTACTTTCCTAAATAAAGCGTGATCATGCTCCTTCTCCCTGACCTCTGTCCTCCTGAACAACCTCGTCTGTCTGTACACACAATTCTTTTTATAGTCGTTTTCTTTTTCGCTACCATGACATACTTTGCACACGTCTCCGCATTTGCATACGCACGTCAGCACTCTGTTGCATATTCTTGCATGTACTGACAATGGAAGAAAAACTGGAAAAGAGAAAAAGGAAGTTGTGTATTTTGGCTTTTATATTCTGTGCAAAATTTTGGCAGTGGATAAACTTGTTCATGGCTTGTTGCTGTTTGTTGTGTTCCAAGTTTGTAAATATTTGTTGTTGGTTAAGGACCTTCATCCTCAAAGAGCCTAAGCTGGATTATGACGCGTACATGTGTGTCGGATCTAAAAGAAAATAGCAAAGTGAAAGAAAAACACTTTTTAAAAATTTTTGTATCACTTTATTCAAGCCAGGGATGGGGCATCCTACCAGATGCCAAACATTCACCCGTTATATTCCAACCAAGAGATCTTTTTAAAATTCTGACTGTCCTTTTAAGTGCAATTATTTGAATCTCTCTTGCACTTGAATCACTGAGTATATTCGCTAGGTTGATTTGAAATTCTTTTTCATGAGTCCAGTTGTTCCTATAATTACTAGAATGATAGAGATCTTTCTAAGATTCCAGTTTCTTTTCATGTCATACATAAAACGTTATTATTTCGTTATCTTTTCCATCTCAGCTCTGTTTGACCAAGCATCATTGGGAACTCTAATTAGGTTAAAGCCAGGTCCAATTTTTGAATGCCAAATTGCTTTTAAAAAGGGCAAATGCTTTGTCAGTATTCACACTAAAGTTCACATAATCTATATAATTTTCTGCTTGAATTAAGTTGCTCCGATAATTACTGGAATGATAGAGATCTTCCCAAGATTCCAGTTTCTTTTCATGTCATACATAAGAATTTGGTGTTTCGTTATCTTTTCCTTCTCAGCTCTGTTTAACTCAGCATCATTGGGAACACTAACTTCTACTAAAGTTACTTCTTTCTCCTTCTTGTTCCATATCACTGTCAGTTTATATGGCTCCGTTTTCTAGGCATGGGCTGTACGAATTGGATAATCAGTAGCTGGTGTATGACTTATTTCCAACTGTTATTTCTGGTATATGTTTTCAGGATTTGCTGCTACATTCGATATTCAACTTTTTGCATTATATTTTTACATCTAGTGGAGATATTTATACACTCCACTGTATCCAGTTGTATAGTAGCCCCCCTCCCCTGCAGAACTTTACAATTGGCTCACACTCTCTACTTCTGTGTGGCAGAATCTGCACTTTCTGTTATCCCATTTGTATGGGTTTTTATATTACCACTGAATATTCAGAAGTGAATATTTCTTGCACTGTGATTGGTTGAAAGAAAACTAATGATTTGAGATTTTGTTTAATCAAGAGTCGATACTTAAAACCAGGGTTCACCGCTGTTGCTTCATGCTTCCAATAAAGTAATAAAAATTGCCTAATAATGATTTAAACCAGGGTTCACCGCTGTTGCTTCATGCTTCCAATAAAGTAATAAAAATTGCCTAATAATGATCTAAAGTTATTACGACTATCTGGATTTTTATCAAATAAATTCAAACAAATACATAGCCATAATTCGAACAAGATCATGTAATAAGTTATAAAAAAAGATGTTAAAATAGTTAATTTGTGTTAAAACAGTTGGTTAGAGAAAAAGATAGCATAAAAGTGTTAGATTAGAAATTAATGTGTGAGATAAGCAAAGTTACAGAGCTGATATAAGCGTCTCCATTTTCTTTTTTGTTCCTTTGGCTTATTCTTTATTCTTCTTCTTTTTTCACTTCTGACATGGCAGTTTGACATCAAATTTATTTTTGAAATACGATTTGAACAAATGCTAATAAGCAAATGCCTTTAATTGCTTCCCTTTTTCTTCCTCTGTTTTGTTTTTTTTTCATTACTGTAAAAGCAAGAAAGTTTTCACAAGAACCTGTGAACTCCAAATATTTTTCAAACAATAACAATCGTTTTAAACGCCAAAAAAGCACAATCCTGCATGAAATTAAACAAGCCTATAAAACATTGGCTTGGTGAATAGAAATTCAGAGTTCTTCCTGGTAGTACCAACCTCGATTCTCCAAATCACCAATGCCCATCCTAGAAGACCAGAATGCTCCACACTGAGATTTCTTTTAAGCCTGCTACTATATCTCCAGTGAACATAGGTAAACTCTCTCTCTCTCTCTCTCTCTCTCTCTCTCTCTCTCTCTCTTACACACACACACACACACACACACACACACACACACACACACACACACAACGGAACTTTGAAACAAACTTTCTGCCATTTTGTCTATTTTTTATTCAAGAAACTTCTCAACAAACTTTGGTCTTTCAAAGAATATTTTACATTTCTATAAAAATTGTTTATATAAATATATTCTTTTGACATAGAAGTTTTACATAAACATGTGAACTCAAAATATTTTCCAGCCAATAAAAATCGTTTCAACTCTAAAATTAACATTCCTACGTGAAATTAAACAAGCCTTTGTAGTGGACTGGTGGATACATTATACATCCACCAGTTGTACAAAATATGAAAAATGATTTGAATTGGGAAAGGAAAATGAATTGCTTTGAGGAAGGAACGAACAATACATTTACTTGAATTAAACGAATTAGAATTTATTTCGTGAAGAAAAGGGTACAACACGTGTTCCTGTCCGCGTTCGTCTCTCGCTGTTTACTGGTGAGAAGGAAAGTCTATTGTCATAGAGAGAGAAAGAGAGAAAGTCAATCCAGTTTGGTGTGCGTCTCTCGCTGTTAGCTGGTGAGAAGGAAAGTCTATTGTAGTATATATATAGAGAGAGAAAATGAGAAAAAGTCAATCCAGGCCCTGGAGATAGAAAATGTGTAAGGCGTACGTACTGTCTGTTAGCTCGTGCCCCATATATAGTAGCAAGGGACGTGACACGCACGGGCACCCCGAAAGGAGGGCGAATGGTCCGACGACCGCTCAGCTCAAGAGCTAAGTCGAAAAAGGAGGAAGCAACTTATTGCTCTTGCTTTTATATTTGTTTCCGGTGGTCTTTTGTGCATGTGTGGATTTCCTTTGAAAGGGAAGTGACGTTGTCCATGTGTGCGTACATGTGCCTGTATGTGTGCGTACATATGCGCGTATGTGAGTATATGTGTTTACGTTAGCGTGTGTGTGTATACACATGAATGTGAGTGTATGTACGCGAACGTGAATATATCTACTTGTGTGTACATGTGCGCGTATGTATATGACAAGAAATATGGCTTGAGATGTGAACGCATGTTTTTGTGTGAGACTAGGAAAGGCTCCCACACCTTTAATACAATGGCTTACTGAACAGAAATTCAGAGTAATTTCTGTAGACACCTGTGACGCGACGCACCTGCCTCAACTCTCAACACCAACAACGCTCATTCTAGAAACTAGAATGCACCACATTGAAATTCTTTTAAGCTTGATGCTATTTCTCCAGTGATAAAGTCAACTTTCTCTCTCTCTCTCTCTCTCTCTCTCTCTCTCTCTCTCTCTCTCTCTCTTTCTCACGCACACACACACACACACACATACTCACAACGGAACTTCTCAACAAACTTTGGTCTTTCGAATTATATTTTGCATCTCTGAAAATTGTTGATATAAATATATTTTGTTGATTAATTCGTGTTTTCCCACTTTCATTCCGAAATTCCTGCTCTTGCTAACTGGTGGCCCATTCATAACATTCATGTTTTTATTCATCCGTTTCATTCGTCAGTTTAACTACATGTATATTAATTGTTGTATATTAATTGTTAGCACTGTTCTTGGCACTTTTCAAAGATGTTTCTAATGCCAAAATAAACGACCCGTAGCTAAGAACGGCACCACAGGACACTCTTTTTCTTAATAAAAATCATTTCTTTCAAGTCGGGTTTCTTTCTATTCTTTTCTCGCATGAATGTTTCTTTCTCTTTATCTAAGTTTCAGATATCAAGCTAAGAAGAATTACCTTGTGCGGGATTTTCTTCATATTATTTAGAAACTCACTTTCACGTAACAATTTAATTAATAAAGAATATCGTAAAACTTAAATTAAACTTTAAAATCCTATTAAAAAAATCACTGTCCGTATTCTGCATAATTATCAAATTTAATATTCATATTTTGTCGAATTTTGAATTTATTCATTAAACATTGATTAAATCTAATCTTCCATTAAAAAAAATTACTAAATTAATATTTTTAATTTTCTAGATGATTAATTTACAAATTCAATAATTTAAATTTAAAAAAAAATACATTAAATTAAGTACAGAGATTAAATTAAATTAAGCATTTTTTTTTTCTTTTTCTATTATTTTGTGCCCGGAACTATTTTAAGTGGGTAAGTTTAGTTTTTATACACCGTAGTCACGTGATCGACCTCCTACTCTTCCTCCAATTCATTGTACATCTTCGCCATCATGTCTTCCGGATCTATTGAGATCCCTCTCCGGGATACGGACGAGGTAATTTGCATTTTTTATTTGCTTTAAATTCATATTTTCACTCGATTATAGAAAGTTAGGATTCTTCTGACAAAGTTATAAGCTGTTAAAGTTGTTTCTTTAAATGATTTCCCCGACAAAAAAAATAAAATTCGATGACGCTCGTGGCTTCATGGTTTCTTTTTGTTTTTTTATTACTGAAGTTAGAAAAGTTAACTGTTAAAAAAATAAGACATTGAATTTGATCTTGTTTAATTACATATTATTATTATTATTATTATTATTATTATAATATTTTTAAACTACTCGGATTCCCCGGCGTTGCCCGGATGATAGACTTAAAAAAAATAGTCCTGTTTACATTTTTTTAAATGATGTTTTTTTTTTTTTTAATTTGGGCACATTTTTATAATAGCCAACAAAACAAAACAGATGTGAAAATAAATAAATAAATGTTACCAAAGGCAAAATATGTTACTCTTCTTTCTACCTGGATATTTTTGTGTCTTAACTTATTTTAAGGAATTTATTTACTTTGAAACAAAAGTAGAACCAATTATGCTGAAAACGAATCTTATAGTAATGTCCAATTTTAGCATCGGAAAAAAAAATTAAAAAGTTTCAATTCAAACAAAAAAATTTAATTTTTTAATTTTTCTTTTTCGTCACATCTGGTATGTACATCATACAGACATTTCTGTTTTAATACCCCCATAAGTGCTAATCTGGATAAGCGCAAGGTAGGTAGAAGAGTAACTAATCTTGCCTTTGGTATCATTTATTTGTTTGTTTCTTTTTGCACTTTTGTTGTTGTTGTTGTTGGCTATTTTGTAAAATCGCCATATTTAAAAAAAAAAAAAAAAATTAAATAAATAATGGGTACTTGTACAGTTTAATCAAGACATTAAAAAAATGAAAATATTGAAAAAAGGTTATATTGTACGTATCCGTTTTGAACTGAAGATCTCGGAAAAAAATTTTCACTTAATTTGATCGAGTAGTTTTTTTTGTTGTTTTTTTTTGTTTTTTTTTTTCTTACAGCGAAAAAAAAAAACACGTTTTTATGACAGCACTTTGAAGGCAGACATCTTGGATTGTTTTAAATTTTTGTTTGGATTTTAGAAACGCCACGGGAAGATAACTCGGTTTAAAGCGCCGACACCCCCCCCCCCTCTCATCTTTAATACTAGCTTTTCTTCCTAAAAATCGAACCTTTTGCTCGGTATCATAACAAATTGTTTTTTCGCTGTAAAACTACTTGATGAAATTAAGTGAAAATTTTTTTCGGAGAACTTCATTCCATAACGGATACGTACAATTTAAACTTTTTTCGATATTTTTTATTTTTTTAGTGTCTTGATTAAACTGTACAAAATAATTTTATTTCCAAATCGTTTTGTAACTTAAAAAAAAAAAAAGAAAGAAAAGCGGGTTTGTTTTACTGTACACATAGATTCGAAAAGGTTGTCAAACAAATATGACAAATAAATGTTATCAAAGGCAAGATAAGTTACTTTTCCACCTAACTGGATAATTTTCTAGTGTTTTTTTTTTTTATTTAATGTAACATGTTTATTCAGCTCGAAAAACAGTGTTTACCGATATATTGGAAAATTTAAAATGTAACCTCCGACCTTCTTGAGGTGTATCTCTTGTCGAACTTGAGAATGTGGATGTAATTTCGAGTGGAACCTTTTATTTATTTCATGGGGGTAACATGTTCTTGTTCCATCAGCCATGACAATAAAGGTCTAAAGTAATTTGCAGTTGAATTTTTTGTCGTCCACACTGAGGGTGAAACCTTCAGGAGAATATCACTTTTTACATTTGATTTTTTTCAAGTGCTCTAACCACTGTGCCAAGGGTCCTTGCGGTGGTTAGAATACTTGGAAAAATCAATTGTAAGAAGTGATATTCCCCTGAAGGTTTAAGGCTCAATCCCCAGTGTGGGTGACCAAAAATACAATTGCAAATTACTTACAACCTCTATCCAGTCATGGCTGACAGAACAAGAGCATGCTACTCCCATGAAGTAAATAAAGGGTTCCACTCGAAATTCCGTCCAAATTCCTGAGTTCGACACGATACACCTGAAGGTTGGAGGTTACATCAACCAAAACATCAAGATGAGAACAGCAGTTTGATGAATCCAAATAATATGGATCTGCTGACATTAGCTTTGAAGATAACCAAGTTGTAATCTGTAAGAAAGAAGTCCTGCATCAATGTGTTCCATGAACACAAATCCTGTGAGAAGAAACTTTGCTTATGCGGATTTCTCTTGACGCTATGCACGCCGAGGTGAAAAACGTTTTTATTTGTTGTCATAGTAAGACAAGTTCTTGCTATGAATGTCTTAAAAGGAAGAACCAGAAGTTGGAGCTCAGTCAAGCGTCTTTCAATGGAAATAGTAATTGAGTAGAGAGAGACTAGCAACGTCTCTTCTGTGAGAAAACGGTTGTAAGGAACAAAAGAGATCATCTCCCACTAAATTTTTGAATTAATTTTAATGTCTGTCAAGGTAATAAAGAGTACTCTGAGCAGTACCTCTCCAGATATGGCAGTAGCACTTCATCTTGGGAGACGTAGAATTATCCAACCATGAATCATTTTGTGGCGCTATGTATGGCCATTGTGCAACCCACCTCTGACGTGAAAGACATACATTAAACAAAGAAGTAAATCTTTAAAAAAAATTTTTTTCTTTTAAATCTGGTTAATCTCAGCGTAAAAAACCCTGTTAATTACACAATGTAACCTTTTTTTTTTTTTTTTTTACATAGGCGTCACCACTTATCCAGGCCGATAGGCCACTCAAGGATAAGGGTTAAAGAGTGTAGAGTAGTCAAAAGGACAATATAGTAATCGATAGTAATGGAAGTTCGGTAAATTTGTTAACTTAAGTGGAACGGCTCATCAGAAACTTGTTCACGTTGGACTTGAAGACAACCATATTATAGACAGCAGGAAAATGGAAGACAATTCCACAGGCGTGCAGTTCTAAGAAAGAAACTTTGATCATGGAATCTATGTTTAGGTTTAGGCACAGATAAAGAGTCAGCCAGTCACGTTTGCTTCTGAGTGTGTCTCTGTATAAACAAACACAATTGAAATGATTGCATTATTATCCGGCCCCGGTAATACCTGAAAGTATTGGACATTTTTGTGTAATAACTAGTGTTGAGATAATTAATCAGCAATCGGAAAAATCAGAAATTTTTTTTTTTTTAGGTGTCAGAATCAAAACTTTTTGTCAATACCAAGAACGATTCTTTTACTTTTTTTGATTTGATTTTGTTTGAAACAAAATCTTTTCCTGCTGGTAGTAATAATAACTATTTATTGATTTTAAAACTAAAATTTATAGATCATTCCCTCTACAAGTGTGTTTTTACGATTGAGAAACTATATGCACATTTAACATGTTTTTATGATAATCGGGAAAAAACATCTTTATAGTTTAGTTATATATTTAGAGATTTATAAAGAATCGGAATGGGGGTGGGGTATTGGAATTGGCTCCTTACTAATATTAACCAAAATGGATCATTTGACAAATCTATCCATGTAACAGAACTGCTGGCGCTAGTAGCAACAGTAGCTAATATATGCAAATGACCAAGCCAGCTGTGCGATGAGACGTCACAGCAGAGACAAAAGGGCACTTGGACAGGGTAGGATGTTCAGATAAGCAGACGTATTCGAGATGTGTTAGAGACACATGGGTGACATCACAGCAGAGACAGGAAGTCACACATGGCCTGAGAAGCAGGAATAAAGGTCTTTGTTAAAAACTGAAATCGCGAATTGAATTTTTTTTTTTTTTTTTTTTTTATCCTGTTTCCTTGCAACAGTCTACATGCTAATGACGTTACATGTAGTTGTAACATCATTTTGAATCTTGCAAATGTTACACGTGGTAAATCTCTGTAACTTTCTACTATTGAAAGAATTATCGAGCCTGACATGTAATACATTAATCATGCTTGTGCATTTGGCAAATCATGAACTGCACACTTGAAAAGCATATTACTATGAAGTGATGTGTAATATCATCCTTTAGTTTTTGTGCTGACGAGATTCATTGAACTTCATTGCTAATCCTTTTTTAAATGATTTTCTGATTTATTGTTATATTCATGTTAAAATTCCAATCTCTGGTCCCACCCCCATTCACAGCAAGAACTCTTCTAATTGCAACAATTATAAATAACCCCCCCCATCTCTCTCTCTACCAAAAAAGCAAATGAAACTTTCAGGAACAATGTCTTATAGAACATTCCATCTGTGAACAAAATACCACAAAGCAGCTTCCTAGCCAAGTACAGCATGATTATCTTCAAGTCTAATGTAAACAAGTACTTGCTGAGTCATCGCCATATAACACGATTGTCACATTTTCACTCTTAGACCCAACATGTTCCATACATGTCTCTTTCTTCGTCATCTAGTTAACAAAACTTTGTTGTGTCGAACATGTGCTTTTTCTTCAACATGCCTGCTCCACTCCAGTCTCCTCCACGCGAGTATTTTAAAATCTCTGCTTTTCTTTTTGCTGTTATGTCTGCAGCTCGCCCCGTGACACACACAATCGTCCAACCATTTTTTAAAATGTTTTTTTGTTCAAAGTTGGGATTGCATCTTGTTTTAAAAGTTCCTTTCACTGTCACATGTGCTTCCAAGTCGTTCTTACCATCCACGTTTTTTTTTTTTTTAATTTTTTCCTTTCTCTTCCTCTGCTGTGACATCACCTCATGCACTGGCTTGGTCATTTGCATACATGTCACGCTGCTGCTACATACACGTAGCAGCTCTGTTACATTAAGAAATTTTCTGCCCATTCCATGGGCAGTCCAACAATTCTCTTTTGATGACGATTATCGCCCAACTGACATATCTTTTTAACTATCTTATAATATATATCTTATCTTATCCATCAAGCCTTGATAAGAAATAACCTATTAATTAAAAAAAAAAAAACATGATTTTGTAAATTTTTTTTTTTCTTGCATTCTTTTTTTTTAGGTGATTGAGTTGGATCTTGATCAGTTACCTGATGGTGAAGAAGTTCTGAATATTCTAAGACAAGAAGTTGCCCCTCTAAATATTTGGGTTAATTTAGCGGTAAGTATGTCTTTTTTTTTTTTTATATCTATACTTGACTTGTCCTGTACCCATCTCATTTCACTTCTCTTTTGCTCCTCACCAAAAACTATAGTGCTTATCTGTTTTTATCCCAATGTAAAAAAAAAAAAAAAAAAAATTGCGCAAAAACTTCTCAGTGTACGTATAGGATAGGTTAAAAAAAAAAGGTTTTACACTAAAATTTATACAAACTTGTCTGATATTTTTGTTTTTATAAAATAAAACTAACAGGTGCTGCGGCATTGCTAGGTCTTAAAATATGCTTAAATATATTTTAATGCATGCAGATTTTGTGTTTATTATAAAGCAAATTCTCTATTGATTATTATATTGTACCTAATATATCTAGTAATGATTTCAAAAATTTAAAAAAAGAAGACTTTTGGGTCATCAACTAGAATCAAAACCAAAACAACATTCAGCACTTCAGCCATAATTGTTATTTAGCGCTTCAGCCGTCATTACTGTCTGAGCTATTGCCAGACGGATGAAAAATGCTAAAAACTAAGCAACTTCAAGCTAAAAATGTATATGTACGCATGCTTAGAAGTTAGTCAATTTACTATGGCCAATATCAATTGTTTTTAATTTTGACCCCTTAGCAGCAATATTTACAGGCTAAAATTCAAATCGAAAGTGTTCCTATGTCTAAATACTTTGTATATCAAGTTTCAAGTCTGTAGACCAAATATTCAGAAGAGTTTGGTGGACATTTCACACACACATGTGTGTGTGCCAGTGTTCTAGAATAGTTTAATTCTAAATTTTATGCGGTTATGCACAATATAGAAACCATGCATAAAAAAATTAAGCGTAATACTTAAATGAAACCAATCGTCTAATAAGAAAACATAAAAAATAAATAATTAATGAAACACTCCTTTTTTTTCTTTTTTTTTTTTTTTTTTTTTTTTTTTTTTTAAGAGATATGCAAATTGTTTAACATTTATGAATTGCTCATATATCCATAACAGAGAGTATTAAGAAGTTTGTTTTAATAATTTTTAAACGGAAAAGTAGGCTTTTGATATCAATGTCAGAGCGTGAAAAAGACAACTTTATAGGTATATAGATAAAACTTGCTCAGTAAACGATTTCTAGCCGATATTATGATGAATTATGTTCCTTGACTCTAATGTAAACAAAAAAATAGTACACAAGATATTTTGCTGGTAAAATGTCTTTTCAGTGCTTCTATATTATAAAAACAAAAAAAAAATACTGAATTTCAAGTGAAACAAATGGTACATACGTAATTATCAGGTCTCAAACAGCAACATGTCCAAAAATTAGGAAAATGATAGGTTAGAAAAATTATTATTAATGAAAAAAGAAATTTGTGAAAGGAAGTGAAGTCATTATATTATGCTTACTTTAAAAACAAAAATAAATAAAAAAAGGGATAACTTGACAGGGGAGATAATTGTTGCTTACATCACGTGACAAATGTTGTTCAAAATGCTGGACAAAATTTCCTCCCCATATAAACTTTATAAAAAACAATTTTTCGTTAATAATTATTTTTCTACCGTATCGTTTTCCATAATTTTTGAATACGTTACTATTTGCGACATGACAATTATGTAGGTATCATTTGCATAATTTTTTGGTTTACTGTCTTTTTAAACCTAACATGTAAATATAACATTTTTACTTTTTCTTTTTTTTTTCTTTTCCTTTTTTATTTACAAGCAGTTCTTAATATTGGTAAACACGATAAACTCCAAAACGATTATTTACAAAATGTGTAGCCTTTGCAAATTCTTTCATTTTGGATTGTGATACTCCAAGTATGTGTTAAGAGTTAGGGGAGAAAATAATAAATGTTATGAAAGCGTGTTATAGGCTCATGAAGACCTGTCATAAATTTTCATACAACATGATTGACAATGTCTCTGTAAAGACCAGTCTCTTTTGGATGTGGAATGGTGAAGATGGTGAGGGGAAGTGAAATTGAACCTATTTTGAAACCTCGCCCAGTCGGTCCTTCATGTCACAATATGTAAGGCAAACATATTTTAGTACTTCTTCAGAATTCTCCCTATTTCACACAAAAAAAAAAAAGGAAAAATCTGTCTGACAGGCTTATCCAGAAGAACCAAGGAGGGGTCCAAACTTTCGTTGTAAAAACTTTGCAAGATATAATGTTTCAATTATAAAATTTCGTCTTGTTTCATTCATTATTTATTATTAGGCTTAAAAAAAAACACTATTAAAACTTTATTATAGGCTTTAAAAAAAACTATGAAACCTGAAAAGTTATAATCAGGTCAACCTAAAAACTGCAATTAATGCTCATTGAATGTTCTTCTAACGTGAAATTTAAATTTTTTGATTGATTTATGAGGTTTTATATAATTACTTTGTTAAAATTACTCAACCTGATTAATAAATGCAATTTTTTGAGTTGCCCTTATTATAATTTTTCATGTTTCATAGTTTTTTGCTAAGTCTTGGTATCTTTTGCCATATTCTGGTTGTAATTAAATATGTATAGATATACGAAGCAAAACAGAAAATGAAACGTTTCGAAAAGTTTTCATACAAAAACATAAAAATAGTAAATATTTTTAATGAAACAAATCCAATCCTGCAAAATTCTAAAAGCTAGGTGAACTTTGAGGCATTATTGTGAAATGGCAGGCAAAATCGATTTGCAAGCAGTAAATAATTCCCCTATAAACAGGCAAATTATTTACGATAAAGACAAATGTCTGCCTGCCTACTTGCCTCTGACTGCCCTTTATGGATGCTTTAAATTAGGTGAAGGAAAATTCGACTTCCTCAAGAAGGGTCCAAAAAGCACATATCTATGACAGAAGGGAAATATCATATTCCAATGATCACATAAATTGATCAAGTAGTCTTATTCTTACATAAGAAAATCAAATTTTATGAGTAATCAAAGAGCAGCTGTCTTGTCTGCCATCACCGGGTGGGGACTTGCCTTGATGCATCTTTAAGGCAAATTTTTCAATTCAGATAGATTTATCATTCTTGAAAAAAAACATTCTTTTTCGTTTCTTTCTTTTTCCCTTCTTTTTCCCTTTTTATCTTTTCCTTTTTTCTTTTTTCTTCATTTTCTTTTCTTTCTTCTTTCTTTCTTTTCTTTTTTTTTCTTTCTTTTCTTTCCTTTTCTCTTTCCTTTTCTCTTTCCTTTTCTCTTTCCTTTTCTCTTTCCTTTTCTCTTTCCTTTAATTCTTTCCTTTAATTCTTTCCTTTTCTCTTTCCTTTAGTTCTTTCCTTTTCTCTTTCCTTTAGTTCTTTCCTTTTCTTTTTCCTTTAGTTCTTTCCTTTTCTTTTCCCTTTAGTTCTTTCCTTTTCTTTTTCCTTTAGTTCTTTCCTTTAATTCTTTCCTTTAATTCTTTCCTTTAATTCTTTCCTTTAATTCTTTCCTTTAATTCTTTCCTTTAATTCTTTCCTTTTCTCTTTCCTTTAATTCTTTCCTTTTTTCTTTCTTTTTTCTTTTCTTTTTTCTTATTCTTTCTCTCTCTTCTTTTCTTTTTCTTTTTTTCTTTTTCTTTTCTTTCTTTGTCTTTTTCTTTTTATTTATTCTTTTTCTTTTCTTTTTCTTTTTTTTCTTTCTTTTCTTTTTTCTTTTCTTTTTTCTTTCTTTTCTTTTTTCTTTTCTTTTTTCTTTCTTTTCTTTTTTCTTTTCTTTTTTCTTTCTTTTCTTTTTTCTTTCTTTTCTTTTTTCTTTCTTTTTTTTCTTTCTTTCCTTTTTTCTTTTTTTTCTTTCTTTCCTTTTTTCTTTTTTTTCTTTCTTTCCTTTTTTCTTTTTTTTCTTTCTTTCCTTTTTTCTTTCCTTTTTTCTTTTCTTTTTTCTTTTCTTTTTTCTTTCTTTTTTTTTTTTCTTTTTTTCTTTTCTTTTTTTTCTTTTTTTCTTTTTTTTTTCTTTTTTTTTTTTCTTTTTTGCTTTTCTTTTTTTCTTTTCTTTTCTTTTCTTTTTTTTTCTTTTTTTCTTTCTTTTTTCTTTTCTTTTTCTTTTTTTCTTTTTTTCTTTTTTTCTTTTCTTTTTTTCTATTTTATTTTTTTGTGTGTGTCTTTCTATTTCAATCGACTTAGAAAAAATTTAAAAAACATTTTAACACAGTCTTCTAACCTTGGTAAAGGTATGTTTCTATACTGAAAATTCGGACATTATATATAAATATATATATATATATATATATATATATATAAATATTTTAACATTTTTGGTTTTCAAAGGTTTTCAAATTTAACATTACAAAATGTTTTCTAAGATGTGAAACATTACTAATTTGACTTACATTTTGAGTTTTTTGTTTTGCATAGCTGGAATATTACAAGCAAGGATGTATCGATGATTTTGTGAAGATTCTGGAAGCTTCTCGGGCCGATGCCAGTTATGACTACCCGAATTATGAAAAGGACCAAATGCGGGCATTGGATACTTTGGCTGCCTATTATGTCCAGCAGGCCCACAAGGAAAAGAATAAAGAGAAAAAGAGGGAATTGTTTACGCAAGCCACTCTTCTATACACAACAGCAGACAAAGTTATCATGTACGACCAGGTTAGTATATTGCTTTATTCTTTACTAGCTAGTAGGAAGGGGGGGTAATATCTTTCAGTACCTATCAGGTAGAATTATAGTAGGTGTTTACTTCCTAGGAAGATGTGACACAAGGTCAGAAGGTGTAAAAAGTCAAGACAGCACTCATTACAGGCAAGATTTTTTCTGCGTTGTTGATAACAGGAACCCTTGGGCTGGAATTGAATTCTTGTACAAAATAAACAAGACATCTTTTTTTTTTTATATATATAAAAAGAAAAAATAGAATTATTTTTATTCCAATAATTTAAAGCAGTATATTGATTGTAGATCAACGATTTTCGTCGGCCTGTGCAAAACTGCTATGAGTGTCGCTGGCACGCGATGCATCTTGTTCGGAGTCCCAACTTCAACTATATAAAAACAATTCTTTTCTCTTTAAAAGAGAGAGTGATAAAAAAAAAGAGAAGACTGAAAGAAATTTGATTTGGACGTCGGGGTAGCAAGTATTTGAATGTAGTGTATCAAATTTGGAGCAGTCGAATTTAACCCCAATACGTCTTGTAGTGATCTTGCCTGGCAGTGAACCATCTCAATCTGGAATCAAATATCAGCATGGCAACCACAAACAATAATCAAAGATCATCTTAATGGAAGAAGATAGATTTATTCAACTGAGTTTGTGTTCACTGTATAACGACAAGGAGGTGACTATGAAAGCAGAAGTACAGAAAGGGATTAAAAGTGCATATTTTTGTTTAAACCAATTTTAGTGCACTTCGCATGTCTGCTATTGGTGTTTATCTACTTTTCTCCTCTCTCATATCAAAGATAAACTTTTACCAGCGGACATGAAGGATGCAGTGTAAGCAGTGATGGTCAAATACCATCAATTTGCATAGGTCAAGTCTCGCAGCCATTGTATTAATTGACACTGGATGAAAAGTCAGGGACCAATGTTTACATCAGAAAAGTGAAAGGATATCAGTAGGTAATGATATCAGTGTCAGTTTTTTGTGCTGCATTCTTTTGAGGGTGGATATTTTTTCTTCCTTTTGTATTGATTTTAATTTATATATTTTAATTTATTTTATTTATTTTTTTTTCAGAACCATCTTTTGGGCCGTGCCTACTTTTGTTTACTGGAAGGTGACAAGATGGAGCAGGCTGATGCCCAATTTAACTTTGTACTGAACCAGGTAAGAAATTTGAAAAAAAAATAAAAATAAAATTATTTATAAACTCATCAACATTTCCCCTTTATTTCAAGACTTTCAGAATGATGATTGATTTTGAAGAAAAAAAAAATAATTCTTAAGAACGTCTTGAAATAAAAACAAAATGTTTATGAATATGTAAATAATTTTAGTTTTTAATCTCTTAGGTTAGAATATTATTTTCGTTTTATATATATATATATATATAGTAGAACCCCAGAATACGGCATTAAAAAATTAGTAACAAAATACAGTACAGTATATAATACACATGTATATAATCAAATAACATAAATAACACCATAAGGCGAGCAAAACCATAACCGGGAGATGGCAAAAACATTGTATTCCACATCGTAACCTGAAAAAAACGTACTCTAAGGCCACTGTATCCAGGGTTCTGCTATGTGTGTATATGTATATATATATATATATATATATATATATATATATGAACAAATGATTAATAAAACATCTTGAAAAAGAGTTAAAAACATATTTAATTTTAAAAAGGAAGCACAAGATAAGTGGATAGTCCTTAATCCGTGGAGTTTCGAAGAAATACTCTCCTTCTCATCAGAGGGCAGGAATTAGCAAAATGCGGGATCGGATTTTGCATGCAAAAGTATTTAATGAAACCACAAGTAAGTCACAGATCTTACTTGGTTAAAAAAGGGGTGAGGTAAGGGGAATAGGAGGTAAAAGAAAAAATGATAAAAAGATTTCACATGAATGGATAGTCCGGTGAAGGGTAAAAAATCCAAGAATGTTAAAATCTAAACACGGTCGAATTAAAAACTTCCACTCCAACAGGTAAGTTCCAAAGGAATTACTTTACTTGTAAATATTAACTCTTTAATATTTATAATATATTTTAAGTTTACCATTTTGATTACCTTGGTAAACTTATTGTAATTTTTATTTATATATATATATATATATATATACCCATGTGTGTGTGTATTATAGTCATTGTTTCTGTTTCGATATAACAAGCTGTGCATTGCCTACGGAGGTAATTCAATCTATATTCAAACAAATACTAATATCAATCAGCAATAACTTATTTGAAGTATTAGTCTTATTTGTATGACAACTGTTTATTCCAAGTAACTTTTTAAAAGTTGTTGGGAAATAATAAAAAAAAGTATGTTATTCACTAGTTTATGCATGAATAAAAAAAGTAGGCAAACAATACAATCAAATAAACTCTTCTGGTGGGATTTTAAATATTTTTATCATCAAAAGATGACATCAGAAACAATAAATCTAATTATACTAAAGTTGAGTTAATAAACCTTTGTTTCTTTAAGGATTTTTTTTTTTTCCCTATCCAGCTGCTAGATTTTGGAATTCCCTTCCTTTTGTCTGCTCTCCTGACTGTACTAATATGCAGAAATTTGAAAAGATGTAACCCAATTCAGTAGTGGAAATTTCTTTTCTACAACACTCACATTGACATTGATTTCCGCCATTATTTTTCTAGTCGGAATTCTTTCTAGAAATACATTGGGTACTTATGGGAGGGATGACAATGAGAAGGTTGTCAAGATCCAAAGTGAAAGTAACTGAATTCGAACTTGGAACAATCAGGTCGTAAGATTGAGTTATGTTTTAAAAAATATCATTTTGAATTTTTCTAATTAGCTGTAATTTTAAACTTACTCACCAAGTCATCCATTTCTTACTAAGTTTCTGTCTATTACTCTTATCCTCTCTCATTCTGTTGTTTAGCCCTTCCTTGCTCTTAGTTTATTCAGTATATACTTTAATTTTGTTTCTTTTTTTCTTTGTTTCTTATTTTTTACTATGTTACTTTAAATATGTTTGCTAAATTTCTACGCTGAAATTTCATCTGTATAATCTGATTCTGAAGTAGAAATTTCTTTTCTACGACAATCATCAGCATATTGTATGAATCCAATGATTCTATTGTTGGCATTGGTTTCCTCGATATTTTTCTAGTCAGACGTCTTTCTAGAAATACATTAGGTATTTATGGGAGAGACAACATGAAGGTTGCCAACATCTGAAGTAAAGGTAATTTTGTAGAACGAACAAGATTCGAACTTGGAACACCCAGTTTGTCAGTCTGTGTCATTAACCACTTGACCACTGTCACCTTCCTATAATAATTGAAGAATCCCATACATTATTCTTACTGCCAAAGTCAAAAGATTAAATCAAGTACAAAATAATAAAAATTTAATCTCTTACTTTGATTTCAATGGAAAACTAATATTATAATACACTCACAGATACTGAAAATGTCGTCCATGCATTTCATAGCAGTGTCTTAACCTAGAAATCCAAGCACATTTTTAAATCATCAAGGTGTTTCATTTTACTTCAGTCGAAGTTCCGCTTCCTGGGGCTAACACTTGATTTCTATGAGACAGACATCTGAATATTCCATGAAAATTCTCAAACACTGAGTTAGTAAAGACGTTGGGAACAAAACTGACCATTTTAAAATGTTCTTGTATGTCTTTGCTTTTTGGTCTTTTAGTCTTACTAGATTCTATAGCAAGAATACATCTAGTTTAGTGGAGTATCCAGCTTTGTTCTGTTACTATAGACAATATCGTTTGAATAAGGTGCACTGTTCCTTATAAAATCCAGTGTGGGTTGTCCAGAGGAAATCTTATTTGTGCTATAAATACTGTTATTTTGAATATTTAGTCAGGGTTTACTTGTAGGCAAAATTATCCTCATGCCAGGTTGTCCTGACAAACCCTGTACAGAGAAACCTTAGACACTCAAGGATAGTGTCTAGTAGGCATTCAAGCTCTCTCAAGTAGACATTCAAGTTAATATTTCTGAGTTTGTACTAATAACAAGCTCCAAACAGAAATCCATTGCATTTAAATTTGGGCTTTTTGAAGGCTGATCCTCTGGTGCAATGGAATCGAAAATGGATTGTTGAAGAATTTGAATTTTTCAAATTTACCATTTTTCTATCAACTACTGTGTTATAAATATTCATAAAGAAAAAAACTTGTCTGCGTGTCTTCCCACTTTCTTTCACTGTCCTGTGTATGATGGCAAACTATATTTGATGGTGAGGCTTCAGTTTGAGAGCTTTAAGCGATGTGAAGTAACTCCTGACTTGTCATTACACTAAAGTCCATCAATGGGTCAAATAAAGCCTTGTTTTCAGGTTATTTATTTACAAAATGTACACTTGGAAAATGAATTAATCTATAAATCATTCTTATACAAAAAAAAAATACATGCAATTTGATGTTATGTCTGATACGTGTTATCGGTTTAATAACCACTTGAAAATGATTGAAGGACAAAGTATAACTGTTTAACAAATTTATTTAACAATTTAGAGATCAAATGGTACTGTAGAAGTTGATGGGTGCATGCCATTTTTTCTTGTTCTCACATAACACTTGAAACTACTTGCTTTTCAAACTGAGTAAACGTTATAAAGTAAGTAAAAGCTAAAAACTTTTTCAGCTAGGTAGAAAGGTAACTTGCCTTTTAATAACATTTGTTATATGCTTATTTTTTTTTACCACTTTTTTGTATGGTTGTCTATTGTAAAACAAAGTTCTGTGATGGAAACATTTTTGTTACCCTTTCAAACTGTCATGACCAATGTGCTCTACTCAAGGGCGATAACTCTCTCTTCAGTCCAAGGAAAATATTGTTATTATACTGAGGTCCGTCAATGGGCTAAATAAAACCTACTGTTTTTCGACTGTTTATTTACAAAATATTCACTTGGAAAACAAATTAACTTATGAACCATGTTTATACAAAAGATATATACAGTTTGAACACAAAATTGCCGTAAAACCTAACAACCAACCTTCTTTCACTCAAATACAATTGTTGCCTATTTTAACTTGTTTTTAATCGTTGAAGACAATGTTGAGGGGACGCAGGTTTCAAAATAAAGTTTAAAACCAATGTTTGTTATTTAATTTTCTTTTCAGTCCAGTAATAACATTCCATCCCTTCTTGGAAAAGGCTGTATAGCATTCAACAAGAAAGACTATCGAGGAGCTCTAGCTTATTACAAGAAAGCCTTGAGAACCAACCCGAATTGTCCAGCATCTGTACGCCTTGGGATGGGTCATTGTTTTGTCAAATTAAACAAGTTGGAAAAGGCCAAGTGAGTATATTTCAAATGTTATTGTTTTTATTAATCGTGTGTGTGTGTGTATATATATATATACATATATATATCGCAATAGAGACAGGTGCGTCAACCTTCTTTGTGCCAGCAAAAGGAAACATCCAACGTATTGTTTCTCTTTGGGGAACTTTGAATTTTTTCTCCCGTTTTTTTTTTTTTTTTTTTTTTTCCCCCTCGTTGTGCCAATATTTTAATCGTTTTTAAACGTTAATAAATTTATTTTAGTATCCCCGTACTTTTGGCACATTCAATAAGTTCCCCATTAGAACTCTTTATTTTCGATATAATATTATTTTGTACGCTATCGATTTTCTCCTGATGAGATGATAGCCGAAAGAGCTCTCGAGAAACTTCCGCTTATTATTTTCAAAACTGTATATAAATTCTGTATCTCCAAACATTTATTTAAATATATATATATAATATATATATATACATATATATATATGTGTGTGTGTGTGTAAATAGCATGAATAAATATGTGAAGATATTAAAATTTTGAAGCAGAAAAATTCAACAAAATATATTTTTAATGTAAACTCGAATCGGTTAATGAAGCAACAAATATGCAAAGTTGTTTGGGAACTAGAAATTGTTAACACTGTCATTATTTTATTTGTTTGTATGTATGCATGCATGAAACAGCTATAAAATTATCCTGTGCTTCAAAATATTTTTTATTTTTGTTTTTTGCTAATTTGATTCTAATTCTTTTTAATTTAATAATATACACATCACAAACTATTAATTTAAAATAAAAAAAAGGTTCATGTCCTAAATTCCTCCACGTAAAAAGAAGAAAGAAAAATCTGTATGATGTACATAGCGTGACGAAACAAAATTGATTTAGTTTATAAAACTCACTGTCTGTCAGTCTGTCTGTCTCCATATTTTCAAACTCTATCTCCTCCGAAATTAAAAGTCGCAGAGCGATGCGAGGGGCCTAAAATGATTGGATTTTTTATGGACCATGCTTTTGAGTTTTTAGCTGGTTAAAATAGTTTTTAAGGGGGTCAGAATTTAAAAGATTATTATACATTTTGTACATTCATCTTAGTTTATTTTTAATCAGTTCATATGAGTGTCATGTTCGTATGGTGGTAATATCATCCGTTGATAATGTCCTGTTAGGTTTATATCAACTTTGAATACTACAGTTTTGCTTTCGATTTCAATTCTAGCTGATGGCACCCAAAACCTTTCTTTTTTTTTTCTTTTTTTTTTTGTTACTTTTAAAATCACAACTCTATAATAATACGTACGAAATCGGGACAAATTAAAATATATTTAAGCATATTTTACGACCGAGCAAAGCCAGGCACCCCCTGCTAGTCATATTCTAAAAATAACGTAAGTTGATCTAGTTTTATTTTTGTATTAAAAAAGATCATTTTTAAGTGATTAATAAGAATTTGTAGGCATTACAACATAAATCTAGTAAATATGAATTATTGTTGAATTACCTCCCTTGTTTTTTTAGATTTGTTTTACATGGCAGGTGATCTTGTCACTCGTTAGATGCTCATAAAATTTGACTGTCTTAAAAATAAAACTATTTGATCAATTTTCGTTATTTTTGGAATATGATATTTTTGTTTCATCATGGGTATGTACATCATATCGATTTTTCTTTATTTTCGTTTTTTAATATAGATGGAATTCAGGATCCCCCTCTCCCCCCAAAAAAAAAGAAAAAAATTTTTTCTTGGAAACGATTTAGGTCAACAAAGTATTCATCACTTATTTCAATTCCAACAAAAGAAGCTTGCATACAAGCAAAAAAGTATATTTTTCTGCAGATCTTCATTTCTTTTAATTGATAAAAAAAAAAAAAATTATTTTTTTTTATATTGGCTTGTTTTTTGTTTTCTCTCCCTTTAAAAAAAGATCGATTTATTACAAAAAATTCCATATTTTGATGATTCCTGGAATTCTTTCATTTTTCAGAATGGCTTTTGAACGTGCACTTAATCTTGACCCTCAATGTGTTGGTGCCTTAGTTGGCTTGGCCATTCTGAAACTAAATGCCAAAACCCAAGAATCCATCAAGACTGGTGTCCAGTTATTATCCAAAGCTTACACTATTGATTCCACCAATCCAATGGTCTTGAATCACTTAGCCAACCATTTCTTTTATAAGAAGGTAATGTCATCTGCTTTCATTGTATATCAGTTTCTGGAAAGTTCTGTGTGTTTTTCAAGACTCATTGCTTTCACAAAATATTTTTAAACTTCATTGTGCTGTGCATTCAGTAGTGGTTCCTGGGTCAAGCGCTTTATTAATATTGCAGCAGCTTTTCAGCCTAGCTCGAATTGAAACAAGAAAATTGTGCAAATTTGCTTTTTTTTTTTCCATCTTTGTATTCAACATTTTGAAAAGAAGACAATTGTTTTAAAATGATTGTAATTTAAATGATTAGATAGAGCGAAAAACGTTCTTTAAAATGGTATCTGAAGTAAAGGTATTATAACGAAAACTTATTTGAAAATACATCATTTGAAATCAAAATTAAAAATTCCACAAGAACTTTGTCAACCTAATATATATATATATATATATATATATATATATATATATATACACACGCAGTAAATTATGAAAATATAAATAACAATTAAGCTACACAGAATATTCCGAGAATGAAACACAGAATAATCTGTGTAGCTTAATTGCCATATATATATTTTCATAACTTACTACGTAGCTCTACCTATGTATTGAGCACAGTTGAAGTAAATACTGAAAATTTATGCATAAAATTATATCTATATTAAGTTCTTGATGAATCGTCCCTTTTAAGTAATCCAATTTACAAAATCACCACTACTTATGATTACTTCTGATAACTAATGTATACCCTTATTATTACCCCCTTATCCTCGAGTGGCCTTCGGGCCTTGATAAGTGGTGACTCCTTTGTGAAAAAAAAAAAATAATGTGATTAAATGAGGTAGTCATAGAAAGAGAGAGAGAGTGAGAGAGAAATAAAATGGAATAAACTGAATTATGTGTTCAACATTTCGAGACTTCCTCTAGAGACGTTGATGAACACCTAACTCGGTTTGTTTCTTTTTGTTTCTCTATTTCGTCGGAATACTATTTCCATGTAACAATTTAATAGAACCGTTAAGATTGTTATATATTCTGGTGAATTTAAATTACTAAACTGGTTTAAATTTGTTTTTTTTGTTTGTTTGTTTGTTTTTTCTTTTCTACTTCTGTATAATGCAGGTCTTGTTTTCTTCTTTATAGGACTACCAGAAAGTTCAGCATTTGGCTTTGCATGCATTCCATAATACAGAGAATGAAGCAATGAGAGCTGAGAGTTGTTATCAATTAGCCAGAGCTTTTCATGTCCAAGTAAGAACCCTGTTTTGTTTTTTTTTTTACTTTTATATACTGAACTGGTGAAGCCATCTTTTTATTTATTTATTTTTTTTTTTGTTTCAATAAATTAAAATACGATAGAAAGTCAACCCAGTATCAGTTCTGTGTGCCATTAGAGTGCATCTGGCGATGAGAATTCAATCTAGGAAACTTGAGGAACATGGAGTCACTCTTTAGTCCCCATTGCTCTCAAGCACACTCTAACCTGGAGTTGTGGAAGCCATCAGGGATCTGTCTATGAGTTGAATATAAACTGCTGTTTACACTTACAAAACAAATTAATTTATGAATCGGTCGTATGCAAAACATATTTATGACACATGAATAAATGTGAAGGGTAATTATAGGAACGACCAGTTCATGAAAAAAGAATTTCAAAAACTACCTGCTGAATATACCCCGTGAACCAAGTGCAAGAGGAATCTGAACACTCTCAGACTGTTATAATCCTGAAAGGATCTCTCGGGTAGAGAGGGTCTGTTGAAATAGTAAATGAATGCCTGACATTTGGTAGGATGCCCTATCCCAGGCAAAACAAAAAGATAAAGTTGAAAAAAAGACAAAGCCTCCTACCAGAATGACAAATCAGCATTAAACAATCTGAAAATAGGTAATCTGTGTGTGTGTGTGAGAGAGAGCACTTCTCAATCTATATACCCAACGAATTTTGGATCTACAGACTTGAAATTAGATATATAGGGTATTCAGACATGTAAAAAACTTTTTAATCAGTTTTCATCCGGAAAAAAAGGGGCTGCTAAAGGGTAAAAATTGAAAAATTGGTACTTGCGGGTCATCGGATTTTTATCTGTTAACTGTTTTACGACTGCGCATGCGCAAATCCTTCACATTATGTTAAAAGTAAGTAGGTTTGAAAACACTTTTTAAAGATCATGCCAAGCTGGCCTAATGGTTATCATACTTGGCTCGCTGTCTTTAGGTTTTGATTTCAATCTCAGTTCGAGTATTTTTTTACTTACAAGAAGTGAACTGTTTAGAAAAAAAAAATAGTACTTGCATACACATGTCTCGGTGTCTTTTTGTTTTTTTCTTTTTAATTTCATTTTTTCTTAAAGGAATTTAACGTTACATTTAATACCGGACAAGGCCGGGTACATCAAGTATTCTATAAAACTACAACTCAATACTTTTTTTTGCTTTGAACTCAAATTTGTTCATGGAACAACTTGTATGACTTGTTGTTTTGGAATTGGATTAAGTTAAAAAAAATTATTTCGATTTTCGCTTTCTGTTTAACAGAAGTCATGCTAGTATATAAAAAAGAAAAGTTTATTTTGATTGATGTTCTACGTAATTCCAGTTTAAGTTTGAAACTTTGCATATGAATAACCTTTTACTTTGATATGGTTTTTTTTTTGTTTTTTTTCAAATAGTTTACTTTTAATAAAATGTTATGAGAATATATTCTTTTGGTTTTTACTTTGAAATGTTTTTTTTGTTTTTGTTTTTCTGAATGGTTTTATATATTAAAAATATTTTTAAGTTTACATAAAAAGTCTCTACTTAAAAAAAATTTTGTTTTTAATGTCTTGTAATAAAAAATATATTTTTGTAGTCTTTACTTTGAAATGTTTTTTTGTTTTTTTTTTGTACATGTTATAAAGAATATTCCGGAAAAAATTTATCAGCACCAAAACACTTGCAGATAACTATGGAAGTTTCCTTCTCTTGTTCCTACTGATTAAATTTGCATTAAAAAAAACAAAAGAATCCTAGAATTCTGACTCCCAATTCAATAGAGTATTTGTAATATGAAATAAACATCTAAGATATTTTATTTTAACAAAAATTCTGAAGAAAAAGATCAATTAACGTTGTTTCAATTTTAAGGAAACTGGAAACCATTATGTGAACATTAATCAGAAAGGACTTTTCCTTGATATACTTCCACTGAACAGAAAGTGGAAGTCAAAATGACATAAGCTTTCTTTTTTCTTTTTTTTTTTTTTCTTTTCTTTTTTTTTTTTTTCTTTTCTTTTTTTTTTTTTTTTTTGCCTAACCAGGAATGTTGATGTCATTATTTTAGTTATTTTTTCATAATTATTATTGTACATACAAGAAATTACAACAAAAAGCCATTAGACCATCTCTTGTTTAAAAATATTATTTTCTGGTTTCATATCTTTTTTTTTTTTTTCCCCAGGGTGATTATGATCAAGCTTTCCAGTATTATTATCAATCAACTCAATTTGCTCCCGGCAGTTTTGTTTTGCCATTTTTTGGTCTCGGTCAAATGTACATCTACCGAGGAGATAATGAAAATGTAAGTTAAGAGACTTTCTTTTCTTTTCTTTTTTCCTTTTTTTTTTCCCCTTTTTCTTTTGTCACTTATTTTTTTTTTTTTTTTTCACTTATAATCATTTTTGTTTTCACTTATGATTTTTTTTCACTTATGATCATTTTATGATTTTTTTTTTCACTTTATGATCATTTTTTTTTTCACTTAGATTATTTTATGATTTTTTTTTACTTATGATCATTTTTTTCACTTATGATCATTTTTTTTTTATTTATGATCATTTTTTTTTTATTTATGATCATTTTATTTTATTTATGATCATTTTTTTTTCATTTATGATCATTTTTTTTCACTTTTCACTTATAATCATTTTGTCATTTTTTTAACTTATTTTCAATTATCTAGCATAAAAGTGTATGAAACTTTGCATGGACTTTCGTTATAAGGTGTTGTGAACTAAGTATTATGGTATAAATATACTAAGTGCTAATAGATATAAAAACCATGAACAAACATGTGATACAAACACTTTCTCCTTTATTTTAGAGATTATTAATTTGGGTGTAAGCTCATCCCCCTTCCCCTACAATGAAAAAAAAAACAAAGAAAAATTTTTATGGTGTACATACCCATGACGAAAAAAAAAAATCATAAAGAAATCAAATTTTATGGCTAAATGATGATCAGCGGATCTTTCAATGCCATTTTACAAGACAAGGGAGATAACTCCAAATAATTCAAACTTTAAGATTTTAGAAAGACATTCTTAACATGGGGAGCCCTACAAATGCCCTTCATTCGCATCAAAATGATTTTCTTTATAAAAGTAAAACTACCTGATCAATTTAGGTGATTTTTGGTTTGCGATATTTTTTTTCTGTCATGAGTATGTACATTATAAAGAACTTTCCGTATTTGTGCAGATTTTGAACCAGACATGTCTAAGCGTCCGCTCGGCTTTGCCCAGAACATGATGTCAACTGCTGGATTATGAATTGCATTAACTGTGGTGTGAGATGCTTCATTGTAAAGAGACTCTGTAAAAAAAATAAAACTCGAAAATAATAATTTTTTTGCTTCTTTGAACAAACCTAAAATAATACATAATTTGTTTTGAAAAAAGACGCTTGGAATCCAATTATATTCTTATTTTGACACAAAAACAACTATTTCTTTGGCCATCTGCAGTTATTTGTCTAACATTGATAAAGTTGTAGTAACGTCTAGTTTCTTTTTGAGATTGGTGGGGTTCCAGTTGTTTTTGTTTTTTCTCTTCCAATATGTATCCAAAAGTTTATTTGCTCATTTCCGCACATTGTGATTGGCATCTTACATCAGATTACAAGCAAAGCGGAGCAGTTGGCATCCTGTTCCGGGCAAAGAAGAGCGGTTGACATCCTGTTCCGAGCAAAGCGGAGCAGACATTTAGATACGTCCAGTTCAAAATTTGTACAAGTACTGAATTTCCATTTTGTTTTTTATCAGGGGTGGCAGAGGTTGCTTACACCTGAGTTTGCATTTTAATTTTTTTTTTCTTTGTATAAGAAAATATTGTGCTTATTTAAAGTTAAACTTAATTAAAACAGAAAAATACATAAAAAAATCTTTGATGTACATACCCATCATGGAACAAAAATGTCATATTCTAAAAAATCATGTAAATTGATCAAGTAATTTTTTTTTTTTTTTTTTTTTTTTACTAAGAAAACCAAAATTTTACAATTTTTAGCAAGACCAAAAAAGTTATTTTGAATAAAAAAAAGATAAGAAAAAAAACGGTAGTTGAATCAGTTGTCTACCCTTTAATTTTACAAAACATGGCGGCTTCCAATTCTCATTGTCATGAAATTTTTTTTTTTTTTTTTTTTTTTTTAACTGATTTTTGGAATACCATCTCTTCATTCCGTGATGGGGAGGTATATCATAAATATTTGTTTGTATGGTTGTTTTGACTTTAAGTCAAATTCTAAATAAGAACCAAAACTATAATCTAAAAATTTGTTTTTCTTTAACTAATTAAAAATTTCTATTTCCAGGCAGCTCAGTGTTTTGAAAAAGTCTTGAAAGCTCAATCTGGCAATTATGAAACCATGAAGATTCTTGGCTCACTCTACGCTAATTCTGAAGATGTTTCCAAAAGAGACACGGCAAAGGTGATTGAACTATTGCAATTAAAAAAAAAAAAAAAAATTTTTTTTTTTTTTTTTTTGTTTCTCTAAAATATTTTTTTTTCTTCCCTTCATGATTTTTTTTTGTTTTTTATTTTACCATAATTTTCCTACCACCTCCCTCCCATACTTCTCTTTAAAAAGAAAAGTATTTTTATTTTTTCCCCCTCTTCTCACTTTCTTTAGCATTCTCCATTTTACTTGTTCATTGAGTTAACTGAATTCATTTTTTTTTTTTTTTTTTTTTTTTTTTTTTTTTTTTTTTTTTTTTTTTTCAGCAACATTTACGTAAAGTCACAGAGCAATTTCCAGATGATGTCGAGGCTTGGATTGAATTAGCACAAATCCTCGAACAGACAGATGTCCTTGTGAGTGATTCTTTTCACATATTTAAAACATGATAACACAATCTATAAAATCTAAATCCAAAGTTAACATTTTTCTTCCTGCTGGCCCGTATCTCATATTCAAGATTCAAACTGGTACAAATAAATGTAAAAATAAGAATTGGCATTACTTTTAATTCAAAATTTATTTTTTGGGTTCTCATCCAAAATTACCCTATTTAAAAAGAAAGAAAAGAAAAAAAAAATTGTATGATATATGTAGCCATAAATGTCATATTCTAAAAATCACATAAATTGATCAAGTAGTTCTATTTTTGAATAAGAAAATTAAATTTTATGAGTAACCAAAGAGTGGCCATCTTCTCTGCCATTTTGAAAGCTATCCAAAAAAAAAAAAAAAAAAAAAAAAAAACGAAGGGAGATAACTCAATAAATTCAAACTTACGATTTATGCCTACAAATTTCCATTAATCGCTTAAAAATTATTTCTTTATAAAAATAAAACTACTTGACCGATTTACGTGGATTTTTCAATATGTTTTTTTTTTTCATCATGGATATGTACATCATACACACTTTTTAGTTTTGTTATTTACTCGGGGTGCAGTGAGGTCATTGTAGGTTCTAATTTTGCTTGTATGTTTTTTGGACAACTATTACAGGTTTCAATTTAAAATGAGTTATTCTCTTGATTTTTACTTATAGTAACCTCTTGCGTTAGTAGTAATCTGGGAGGAAGTAAATAATTTAAAAAATAAATCGTTAACCAAGTATGTCATATTGTCAGTAGGACCATTACATACTGGTATCGCTAGAAAATGTATTGAGTCGCAGGAATTAAGAATTCACGATTTCTGGATAAGTTATAACAGTATAGTAAATAATGGACTATCAATAATTCCCCCACTATCTAACGATCATGAGATTAATTTATTTTATTGCGGACTATTATCCTCATCTTTTTTAGTTGTTGTTTCATGACATTTCGGCCAACTATTCTTCTGACCTTCGTCAGGTGGTAACCGTGATGGGATAGGAACTTTGAATCTCCTAACTGCATCCTCAGCAATTACTGCTTTCCATAGTTGTTGTCGTCTCACTATGTTCCTATCCCATCACGGTTACCACCTGACAAAGGCCAGAGGAATAGTTGGCTGAAACGTTGCGAAACAACAACTAATAAAGATGAGGATGATAGTCCGTAATAAAATAAATTAATAAATAATACTCATCTCAATAATGAATTCCAATTAAAATAATATATAAACCATGAGATTGTTTCCACAGCAATTGAGAAGGCTAACCTATTTGTCTGGTGGTTTGTCTCTAACTTCACTGTAGACCCAACAAGCCATTTCCTTCCAAATTTCCTTTTATGAACAGAAGCCACACTTGATGATCTGAAAATCACCCCTTCTCATGTTTGTGATATCATTAAAAAAAAAAAACTAGACATCTTAAAGACGTGTGGGTCTGATCTCATCCCTGCTATACTATTAAAAAAAATTCTCCGCTGAGGTTACCTCAGTTCTCTCCAAACTCTTCAACACCTGCCTTATCAAATTTTGCTTTCTTGACTGTTAGAAAATTGCTTCTATGGTACCTAGTTTTTAAGAATTCTGTTGAAAGAACTGAAACACTCAATTATCAACCCAAAATCTTAGTCTTTAATCAGTCAAGCACTAGTCCACCATCTCCTAGATACTAAACTTTTTTCCAACTGACAGTATAGATTTAGGCAAGCTCGTTCTATTGCAGATAACTGTAATCTCTAAACATATACACTACACACTGGATAAGGCAGGAGAGGCTAGGGCAGTAGCTCTAGATATATCTAAGGCCTTTCACAGTGTGAAAATTAAATCATATGATATTACTCGACAAATACTTAACATAATCAAATCCTTCTTAGACGAGAGAAGAATCCAGGTTGTTATTGATGATCGTGTGTCAAAACAACATGATATAAATGCGGGTGTGTGGTTGATCTTTGGACCTTTATTATTCCTCTTATTCATGAATGACTTCCTTTACAAAATTGTCTCCAACACCACATGCTTTATAACAGACATGAAGGGAAACCGAATGAACATATATCTAAGGCAATGGCTGAAACCTTAAAGGAAGACCTCTAGTCTGTTGTGGAATGGGGGGCTTAAATGGATAGTAATATTCAATGCTGTCAAGACTAAGCTTCTTTCCTTTAACAGTTATGAGAAACCTTCTCAATTTATTGCTCGGGTGTCAGTCTCATGTTGAATTGACAAATCAAGCTAAAGTAAAAAAATAACTGATAGTTGGCAAATCTGCAATTAAAGAAAATAGTTGTCGATTTAAATTTTACTGCCTTTAAAAACACCCTATGTAAAACTTACTATCAATTTGAGGAACTTATTTTTGATTTAGACGTAAATGGATGGTAACATTAAATGCTGCCAAGAGTAAGCTTCTTTCCTTGAATAATTACAAGAAACCTTCTCAATGACTGATTGAGATGACTAATAATACATAAACTGAAAGCTCCTCGACTTAACATGAATTGGGACAAATACATTGAGGACATTGCCAAGATTGCCGGGAAGAAGGTGAGATCTCTCTACCATGCTTAAAGATTACTCACGGCTGAGATTATCCTGTATATAATATTTTGATTGCAGAAATTTCTTTCCAAATTATCGTAGGTTTGCATTAACAGATGCCACATACAAATTCATTAGGTCGAAACTATTAGCCACCGTCTTGTGTAACTTTTGCACACACATTCAGTCATGATATTAAAATGCTAGATTCTATCCATGGAGAACCACCATCACAATCGCACCATTATAAGAGGAAGAAGTCCCTACTTTTCTCTATATATATTTAGTCCTACCACTGCTACCAGTTGTCGCCAGGCACGAGTCCCCATTTTTCTACTACAGTGCAATTGCAAGATTACATACATAGACATAACATATTCCTTTCAATTTCCGCATCAAAATTACTCACTTCTCCCCGACTCCGGCTTATACGGTTGGCTGAAACTGGATATTTTCGTATTCCAAAATTAAACAAATTCCTACATTAACAAACACTTTTACAATTTTACAAACATGACAGCACCCTCCACAGGAAACTTTAACGTTAAAACGACTAACATTTACCAATTAGTAATCATTCAGAAACATTTACATATTGTTAACCTCATCTAACGCCACAGACGTTCACGGATAAAAACTTGCATAAATACGGTTCGATTTTCCTACATCGATTATCTACACTTCTGTTGATATCCGCGCTTAACAGGTCCTGCTAGTCCTATATGTCTACAAAGTCGCCATTTGCCATGCAAATTTGTGTGTTCGGAGTAACTTGTACATTTTCTTTTCTATGTTTTCGTCCATTCATTTTTACCTCATTGGCAAATACTTTGGATGTAAAAACTTTCACCTCCTGTGTATGTTTCAATATCTTTTAGGTATTATATTCTTATTTCTATCTATAAAAAAAAAAAAACCTTTACCATTGCAGATTTGTTAAAACTATTGAATGTATTTTTGCATTCAGGGTGCTCTCTCTGCATACGGAACGGCTACAAGAATTCTCAAAGACAAAGTACAGGCTGACGTTCCTCCAGAAATTCTTAATAATGTGGCAGCTTTACATTTTAGAATTGGTAATTTCATGGAATCAAAGGTAAGATGAAATAAAATGCTTTTAATATTTAATTTCCTTGTGCCAGACTGGACTAAGCCCAATGTAAAATACTTGTAGAGATATTAAGATCAATATATTATGTAAAATAAAATTTTGGTTCATGTCCAGCATTCTCCCTATATGAAAAACAATTTTTAAATCTGTGACCGAGCAAAAATATCAAATACCAAAATTGATCAAGTATTATTTTTATCTAAGAAAATCAAATTTTATAAGCAAGCAGAAAGGGACTCTCATGTTGCTATATTGAAGAAACAAGGGCAGATAATTCCATAATCTATATATCTATAAAAATGAAAGTGTCTGTCTGTGTACATTTCCCTACACAATAACTCTGTCAATTTTCAGTCTACAGACTCGAAATTTGATATACAGGGTATTGAGATTTGGGAAAATCTTTGTGATAGGTTTTCGGGCAGAAATTTGGCTGTTAAGGGGTCAAAGTTCAACAATTTGACCTTTGAGAACTTTACCAAACTCCTCCGCCAATTTTGGGTATGAACAATTGAAATTTTAGATATGTCCTTGGACATGGATCTAACTTAATAACTTGATTTGAGCCCAAAACAATAAATGTTAAGGGATCATAATAGGGGTCAAAGTTAAAAAAAAAAAAATTGACCTCTGTAGTCTATCAAATTACTCAGACAATTTCTGGTCTAAACATTTGAAATTTTACATAAAGAGTATTCAGAGATAGGGCAAGCTTTTTAATCAGTTTGGGTCAAAAATTTGAGCTACCAATATATAAATGTATGTATGTATGTATGTGTGCCTAAAACTTCTGACAGAGGCGACGGATTTTCACAAGATCAGTATCGTTTTGAAGCTCGGCCCTTCAAACAACAAATACCGAAAAATTGGCTAAAAACATTAATTCCTTACCCTCAACTGAGCACTTTTCTACAAGGAGGGGTCGTTTTTTGCCAATATTTTCAACAGTCTTCCCCCTTTTTCTGATTGTCTAGCCTTAATTAAAACCTACTTCATGATCGTAACAGCAAAGACGTCACATTTTTTTCCCCCCGTTCTTTTCCTCCTTTGTTGTACGGGTTCGAGCCTGCCTTCCTACTAACACTTTTTTTTTTTTTGCTCTCAACACACACCTCCAAAAACCCAGGCAACGCTGGGCACGCATGCTAGTAATTCATATTTATGAGATCAGTCTTGGAATGCCTACAATTTCCAGTTAAATCGTTTAAATCTTTTTCCTTATAAAAATAAAACTACTTTATCAATTTACATGATTTTTTGGAATATGATCCTTTTATTCCGTTGTATGTACGTACATCATAAAGATGTTTCTGTATGATTTTTGATATAGGAATACACAAATTGAAAATTGGTTAAAATACACAAATTAAAAATTGGTTAAAATACACAAATTAAAAATTGGTTAAAATACACAAATTGAAAATTGGTTAAAATACACAAATTGAAAATTGGTTAAAATACACAAATTGAAAATTGGTTAAAATACACAAATTGAAAATTGATTAAAATACACAAATTGAAAATTGGTTAAAATACACAAATTGAAAATTGGGTAAAATACACAAATTGAAAATTGGGTAAAATACACAAATTGAAAATTGGGTAAAATACACAAATTGAAAATTGGGTAAAATACACAAATTGTTAAAATATTGTTATAATACATAATTGGTTAAAATACACAAATTGTTAAAATGCACAAATTAAAAATTGGTTAAAATGCACAAATTGTTATAATACATAATTGGTTAAAACACACAAATTGGTTAAAATACACAAATTGAAAATTGGTTAAAATATACAAATTGAAAATTGGTTAAAATACACAAATTGAAAATTGGTTAAAATACACAAATTAAAAATTGGTTAAAATACACAAATTGAAAATTGGTTAAAATACACAAATTGAAAATTGGTTAAAATACACAAATTGAAAATTGGTTAAAATACACAAATTGAAAATTGGTTAAAATACACAAATTGAAAATTGGTTAAAATACACAAATTGAAAATTGGGTAAAATACACAAATTGAAAATTGGGTAAAATACACAAATTGAAAATTGGGTAAAATACACAAATTGAAAATTGGGTAAAATACACAAATTGAAAATTGAGTAAAATACACAAATTGAAAATTGGGTAAAATACACAAATTGAAAATTGGGTAAAATACACAAATTGAAAATTGGGTAAAATACACAAATTGAAAATTGGGTAAAATACACAAATTGTTAAAATATTGTTATAATACATAATTGGTTAAAATACACAAATTGTTAAAATGCACAAATTAAAAATTGGTTAAAATGCACAAATTGTTATAATACATAATTGGTTAAAACACACAAATTGGTTAAAATACACAAATTAAAAATTGGTTAAAATACACAAATTGAAAATTGGTTAAAATACACAAATTGAAAATTGGGTAAAATACACAAATTGAAAATTGGTTAAAATACATAAATTGTTTGAATGCACAAATTAAAAATTGGTTAAAATACACAAATTGGTTAAAATGCACAAATGTTTAAAAGGCACAAATTGAAAAGAAAAAATTATTCTATTTAGAAAGCAAAATACTTATGCAACATGTGATGTATTTTAGAAATCAAAAAGCTTATGATAAGGAGAAAATTAGTTCACACAAAGATTTACACCACACCTTTGGCAATAAGTTAGTGGCTTACCATTACAAAACGAGTTTATATTACATTTCTAAATTTTTTAGATGAGGATTAGTTATTCATATTATTTGGCACAGTGGTTAGAGAATTTGGAAAACTTCAATTGCAAATGATCTTCTGAAAGTTAACGGTTCAGTTTTCAGTGCAGGCAACTGAAAAGTACAATCATGAACTACTTAGGACCTCTACTCAGTCATAGTTGAAGAAACAAGAGCATGCTACTCTCGTGAAGTAAATAAAGGGTTCCATTGGAAATTCCATGCAGATTCCACAGTTCAACAAGAACAGGATACACCTGAAGAAGGTCAGAGGTTACAGTGATCAAAAACAGTAAACGACCAAGTTCTCTCCGATTCTCTCTCCTCTGATCTTGAGCACGTAGTACAATGGGGAAAGGAGTGGCTGGTTACTTTTAATGCATCTAAAACCAAGCTTCTCTCTTTACATCATCAACATTCTGATCCACATCTGGTATCAATTGAAATGAATGGCTCTTGTCTTCAGGAGGCCTCAAGTTTTGACAAGCTTCTGGGCTTGACCATTACTCCTGATCTTAAATGGAATACGTACATCAAATCTGTTGCCAAGGCCGCTGGAAAAGTGGTGGGATCTTTCTATCGATCCGGTAGATATCTCACTGCTGATGCAATTCTCTATCTATATAAGAGCCAGGTATGTCCAAGGATGGAGTACTGTTGTCACATCTGGGCAGGAGCTGCTAGAAAGGACTTGTACTGCCTTGATAGAGTTCAAAATAGACTTCATAGCCTCGTAGGGGATGTCCTTTTCTCTTCCCTGCAACCTCTATCTCACAGAAGAGATGTTGCGAGTTTGTCTCTGATGTATCGTTATTTTCATGGAAAGTGTTCGACTGAGCTTCAGTCTATGGTCCCCTCTCGCCAAACTTTCACAGAAACCCTCGTCTAGCTGAAAACACTATCAATAATTCCCCCCACTCTTTATCTGTGCCTAAACCTAAATGTAGATTCCATGAACAAAGCTTCTTTCTTAGAACTGCACGCCTGTGGAATTGTCTTCCGTTTTCCTGCTTTCCGGCTGACTACAATATGTTTGTGTTCAAGTCTAACGTAAATAAGTTCTTGATGAGCCGTTCCATATAAGTTATCAAATTTACCAAATTTTCATTACTAATGATTACTATATTGTCCAATTTCTACTGTACACACTTCAACTCTTATCCTTGAGTGGCCTCTTGGTTTTGATAATGTGGTGATGCCTGTGTAAAAAAAAAAAAACGTTGTGAAAATGACACTCAAGATGAGAACAGTAGTCTAAAAAATGTAAATAACCCGAATAGTTTATGTATCATCAAACAAATAGAATTTTGCAAATTTCATGAGAATTTTTGAGAGTTCTAATAACTCTTAGAGAAAAGTTGATGAATATAAATGAATTTTATTCTTTCTTCAGAGTAATTACGCTGGGCTATGACAACAGTTGAAATCAGTATTTTAAACTATGATCGAAGCATGAAAAAAATTAAACTAGATAATGATTACTTCCGGAAAGAACTAATTACTATAGTTATGACAACAGCATATTCTTTTCCTTGTTTTTACTCTCGAGTATATATCCGACACAGACAAAGAGAACCACATCACTCTATATAAAAGCATATAAGATATCACCAGACACATTCGAGAGTCAAAACAATGAAAAGAATGTGCTGTTGTCCTAGCCCTAGCTTAATTTTAAATTAATTTTAAAACGTTCTTAATCTTTGTTTCTGTTTCCAAACTGTTTCCTTCTAAATTAATACCAGATCATTGCAGGCATTTTTAACCATAGCTTCTTTGATTTTCTTCCAGAAATATTACGAGGCTTCGTTAGAAAGATCTCGTCATGAAGCCCAGCATGATGAAACTTACTACAGTGCCATTTCCGTTACAACCACATACAACTTGGCTCGTTTGTATGAAGCAACCCATGAATATGACAAAGCCGAAAAGCTATACAAGAACATTCTGCGTGAACATCCAAATTACGTCGATTGTAAGTTGTTTAATAAATATTCAGATTTCGTAGCAGTTGGGGAGGGGGTCTTCATCTTTCTTCAGCCCCTTTCTCACAAGAGATGTCATTTGTCTGTTTTACCTTATCAGTATTTATGTGGAAGGCACTCAACTGAGCTCCAGTGGTTTCTTAGTTGTAACGTGAACTTGCACTAGTGTCTTTTCCCTACACAGGATTTTTGTTATATTTCCATTCTATAGACTCTACGATATCGTCATATCTTGATATCCAGTGGATATTACACTTTGATGCTAGTCTGAAGTTTAAGAAAATGTAATTTACGGACCTGTGGCGCAGTGGTTGGAGTACTTAGAAAAACAGATTGTAAAAAGTGACCTTCTCCTGAAGGTTGAAGGTTCAATTCTCATTGTGGGTAACTGGAAAAATACAATTGCAAATTACTCAAGATCTCTATCCAGTCATGGCTGATGGAATGAGAGCATGCTACCCCCATGAAGTAAATAAAGGGTTCCGTTTTGAATTCTGTCCAAATTTCCAAGATACACTTGAAGGTCAGAGGTTACATCAACCGAAATGTTGTGAAAAATGACACTCGAGATGAGAACAGTAGTTCGAAGAATCCAAATAATTCAAATGTACTTTAGTTCAGGTTTCACATTTGACACCACAACTGCATCGGATGAAATTTGAAAAAAAAATTTTTTTTTTTTTTTTTTTTTTTTGCATTGGGAAGTTCAGATGATCCTATCTTTAATAAAGGGAGAAACGTAACATATGTCCAAATAAAAAAAAAAATTTTTTTAAATTAGCGTGCCATTATCATTTTTGGGCAAGATAAAGACGAATACTCAGTGACTTGAAAAATGTATATTTTTTATTATTATACTTGGACATTAAATATGTTTGTCACAATGTTACTGTCTTCATAATCCCTTAAAAAGCCGACCCCAGCGTGGCTCTTTCTACTATGAGGGTCTTATTTTTATCAAAGAAAGAATATCTCTTGGGTGATAAGACTCTAGCCAATTTCCAATTCTCTGTGCTCTGCTCTTCCCTTGGCCAAGCATCCAACAACTGCAACATCTGCTATTCACATGTAGCAGATAAAGCACTATGCACAGCATATGTTTATAGTTAGACATTCACAAAAAGAATTAGTTTTCTATTACTATAACAAAGCCACTGATAAGTATGCAAATGATCAAACTGTGGCATTACAGAAATAAATTTATATATGTATATATAGTCATCCACATACATTACTGTTTCGCTGTTTCACAGCTCATCAGTGCGACTAGACAGGCAACTACCTCAAGCCAGGATTGAAACCCAACCGTCTGTATGACAGTCAAGGCTCCTAACCATACACAAGAGCGTCGCTTATATGCTAATTGTAATTCGTGTATCACTTCTCAATATGCTCAACTCAAGATGAGGAGCATTATAGTCATCCACATACAGTACTGTTTTGCTGTTTCACAGCTTATCAGTGCGGCTAGACAGGCAAACTACCTCAAGCCAAGATTGAAACCCGACCGTCTGTACGATAGTCAAGGACACATATGGAATCAAAGGAAGGAGGGAAAAAGAGGTGATAAAGTGTGTGTCCCTGCAAAAGAAACTTAACAAGATGCAGAATTTGTCAACCCTCCGAATGCTTGCAAGATATCCGACACCAGTTGAATGAATTGCACACACCATAGCTGGTTATAACTGCCTACTAAAAAAACTAACTAGATTAACCCAGAGAGGGAAAAGTAGGAAAGCAATAATATTCTGTTGGCTTTGAAAATATGTGTTAAAACGGCTTGGTGTTCAAATGATAGGCAATAAATACCTTTTCTTTCAACAGAAAAAAACTTGGCGAATTTCTTTATTTATTTGCAAAACTTTCATACACAATGAGGGTGAGTGTTAAAATGTAACAAGGTTACACCACAACAAAAAAAAAACTTTCCTTTCTTCTTCCACATATCTTGCATGGATAAATCCAAAAATTCAAAAGTTGAGATGCCGGAAGTGGACTCTATTTAGAACAATATATTCAATATTTTAAATTTTGTTATAACAAAAAAGCCCCCCCCCCTTTTTTTTTTTTCTTTTGAGAGATCGAGGACTTATTTTATGCAAATATTATTTATGAATATTATGCCATTATCTTGAGATAATTGAACATGTATGAAAATTCTTTTCTTAAATATTTTTACTTTTTTTTTTGTCAAACTTCCTTTTTGCAGGTTATTTAAGATTGGGTTGTATGGCACGTGACAGAGGACAGATTTATGAAGCATCCGATTGGTTCAAAGAAGCACTACAAATTAATCAGGTAAATGAATTTTTTTTATTTAGTAAAATATTTTTTTTTTTTTTTTCATTGCTTTCTTTGTCTTTTCTAATTCATTAAAATCGTGTGTACTTCTCATCTTATTTTCTATTTTCTCATTGCTTGAAATTTTCTTTTTTTTTATAGGATCATCCTGATGCTTGGTCATTAATCGGAAACCTTCATCTGGCCAAACAAGAATGGTGTCCTGGACAGAAAAAATTTGAACGTATTATCCAAAGGCCGAACACCAAAGACGATTCTTATTCCCTCATTGCTCTCGGCAACGTGTGGCTACAAACTCTTCACCAACCCATCAGAGACAAAGATAAAGTAAATACAATTTTCCTTGCTTTTTTTTTTTTGCTTCCTTTCTATATAAAATATTTTGCTAAATCAGAAATGCTATTCATAAGCCTCATCGTATATAGGGTGTCCCAAAAGAAGCTGATGGATTTGAAATATGAATTCAACTAAAAGTACCAATCTACAATAAATATTCAGTGGTGTAACTGACTCATGATGAGTTTGGTAGAGGTACTTTATTTTCGCTGGTTTGCTGTTTCTGTTGTTCCATCTTATATTTGATTAATTTTGCTTCTTTTGAGACACCTCGTTTTTGTATCAGCTCAATGGTTGAACCAACCCTCAAATATCAGCTCAATGGTTGAACCTTCAGAATAAACAGAGCTATTTTGGAGTAAGTCGAAACAAATAAAATTTGTTTCAATTCATATATTGTGTGGGAATTTACATATGAATAAAACTCTGATCTATCTTGATCTTTTCATGATGTATATGAATGTTTAAAGTGATGAATGGAGAGAAAAATTGTATAAATAATTAAAGGAGATTGACAAGAGTGAATAAAAACTGAAATCAATGTATATATTTACTTGAAACTTGAATATATCACAGAATCAACTTTATTTTACTTTTTTAAAAATTTACCAGAAGCTACCATTTATCGTTTGACAACATTAATTTTTTAAAAGCATGATTATCCACCAATGTATAAGTTAAAAATGTATTTTACAAATAATATATATATACTAGTAGGCTGCCAGGTTGTAAAATATGCATAAATATTATATTTTAATGAATGCAAAATTCTTATTGATTATAAACAGTTCAGGCCGGGATCAAAGTGTAGTACCTGTTCTGCAGATGCTGCACTTAAGATAATTTGTACCAGTCAATGGAGGGGAAACCCTCTATACTGGAACAATTATTATTTTTAGTAACCAGAGTGCCCCCTTTTTGCCTACTTTTAGGGGATCTGGTTTTTACCCCACATTAAAAACGGCCTTGTGCCTAATTTGCTTTGGTGGGGAAGCAAATAAATACAATAAACAGAAATATCAAAAGTATTAAAGTTAATGTTAAATCCCCCCCCCCTTTTTTTTTTTTCTCTTTTTTAAATAAAAACGGAAAGAAACTGAGACATGTGCATGCGAGTATTATGTTTTTTCTACGCCGGTCACTTCTTGTAAAAAAAAAAAAAAATACTCTAGCTGAGATTGAAATCAAAACCAAAAGTCAGTGAGTCAAGTACGATAACCATTACACCAGCTTGACATGACTTTTAAATAATGTTGTCAAATCAGCTCATACTTATGCATAGTCATGAAAAAGTTGAAAACATAAAAATCCGACGACCTCCCATGTACCAATTTTTTAATTTTGATCCCTTAGCAGCCCTTGTTTCTGGATGAAAACAGATTTAAAACTTTTTCACATGTCTGAATACTCTATATACCAAATTTCAAGTCTGTAGATTAAAAATTGTAGCGTATATAGGTTGAGAAGTGTCCTCACACACATTCTCACATATATATATATATATATATATATATATATATATATATATATATATATATATACACACACACACGCACACACAGAAATAGATAAATGCATTTCATTACTATACTAATCTAGCCGTGTTGAGTCAGTGCATGTATATTAAGTCCATCTCGTATTAAATTGTAGCCACATTTTGTCAATAATTAGCGGTAAACTAAAGTCTTTGCAAATAAACAAAAATATAGTGATAACATTGGAAATAAACAATGTGGTAGCAATGATCTATAATTTCAAAAGTTATTGAAAAGAACATAATTAGGTTCAGAATTGCTAATGCTATTTTAAATACATGTGAAATATTATTTACTTGAATAATAAAGAAATTAAAAATATATAGAATTCATCCTGCTGCTGGAGGGCTGAGAAATGTTTTTTGCTAATGTTAGCAATAAGAATTTTTCTTTATCTCTAGTATTTTTATATAATACATGGGCAACACTATAGCAACAATACAACTAGAGATCCAAGAAAGAGACATATTAAAAATTTGCTGGAAATTTAATAAATTCTATAATTTTAATTAGATTTTCCGATTAAATTCATGGCTGTTTTTTTACTTTTTCCAGGAAAAACGTCATCAAGATCGTGCGTTGGTAATGTACAAGCAAGTTTTAAGGAATGATGCTAAAAATATATGGGCATCTAATGGAATTGGTAAGTTATTTATTTTTTTATTTTTTACTCCTGTGTCTGTGTGTGTCATCCACAAATATACCGTTTTGCTATATCAGAGTTCTTCAGTAAGATAGACAACTGTTTCAAGCTAGAATCAAATCCACGGCTGTCTGACAGTTGGTTCTAATATATATATATATATATATATATATATATATATACACAGTATATCAAAAAATATATTGTGGAGAGTGTATAAAAGACAGAATGGAAAACTATTCAATACAAAAAAAAAGATATTAATCGGTTCATTCAAATCAACAAATGTTTTCAGAAAAATTTCAAGACATTCAGTGAGCCAAATGAAACCAGTTAATCTCTGTCATTTGCTTTTTATATTCTTCCTGTGTTTTTTCATTGTCTTTCATATATATATATATATATATGTGTGTGTGTGTGTTATTATTGAATACTTTACGTTAAAATAAAATGTCTGTTAATTAAGCCCACGTTTGCAGATCGTGATGTTAAAATCTCATAATCATTCTCGGCCTTCTTGAATGACATTTACACTTTATATAAATGTTAATTTCAACTATATTCTTGCTGCGGTTAACATTGGCTGAGCAGTTTATTCCTTGCTAATGGAGTCAGAAATGACTTTATACCTGGGTACAAATCTCTCGACCGGCGGTGCTCATGACTCCCTAAACGATGAAACACTAGCGTCAGTAGGTATTTAAAAAATTATAGTAATTATATATATATTCTCATTTGTCCGTTTGTCTATATATCTCTTATTCTATTTCTCGTCTTTATAAAAAAAAAAAAATGTTTTCTTTAAATTTGTCTTATCAAGTTTGAATGTTCGTATAACATTTAATTTCTCGGTACTAGTGCACTTATTGATCTCTGCTGAAATAACATTATTTAAAAAGCCATTCTTAACATCGGAAGGGGGAGGGTGTTTTGTACCTATTCTATACTTTAATCTTACAATTGAACAAAAAAACATATAAAACTTTAATTAAACTTGGAAATACAATTTAAAAAATAGCGCGGATCAGTAAGTGCATTACAGCACCAATTTCTTTTTGCTGATAAAAATCTCTACTTGTTTATGTAAAACGAATGGAAACAAATACAAATTTTGTCTCAAAATATAACTTCTTTTTTTTTTTTCCCCCCATATAGGTTGCGTCCTCGCTCACAAGGGCTGCATCAATGAGGCTCGTGACATTTTTGCGCAGGTGCGTGAAGCAACTGCTGATTACTGTGATGTGTGGCTCAACATAGCCCACATTTATGTGGAACAGAAACAGTACGTGGCGGCAGTTCAAATGGTTTGTATGATGAAGAGATTTTTATTTGCCTCTTTATTTATTTATTTATTTATTTTTCTTTTGACCCACACAATATCTATTTGTGTTCAAAAGTGTTCCTATAAAAGGTTGGTCCTGGATATGACCTTAAACTATATCCGATGGTGAGGCTCCAGCTTGCAGGCTTTGGGGAGTGTGGAGCCACCCTTTAATTGCCATTGCTCCCAGGTCCACTCTGACCCGTAGTGGTAGTACCTGTTAGGGTCCCAACTATTAAAAAATTTTTTTTCAAAATCTTTGGATTCAACATTAAATAACCTGAAAAGGGTTGATATGCTGTAAAACAACCAACCAACCTATAAAAATTTCATGTTTGTACTATTTGGATCCTTTCAACTACTGTCCCCATTTCAAGTGTTATTCTCATAACATTCCAGTCATTGTAACCTCCAACCTTTTTCAGGTGGATCTTATCGAGCTCCAGAATTTGTGCAGAATTTCAAACTTTCAATTTTATTTAATCAACGGGGTTATGTAGCATACTCTCATTCCATTAGCCATGGCCAGGTAGCAGTTTTAACTAATTTGCAATTGTATTAGTATCGCCTGAACTGAGGATTGAACCTTCAACCTTAAGAAGAGTGTCACTTAGAACTGAATTTTATGAAGTACTTTATCCGTTACATGAAAGATCTTTGTAGGTAATTCTAGTTGTCATTTTTAGATGTGAAGTCTTACTACTTATCACTATAGATATGTGTGTGTGTATGTATATATATATATATATATATATATATATAATATATATATATATATATATATATATCTATGAATAAAAAAGAATGCGAAAAGTATAAAAGCTTATAACTTTTCTTTATTCGTTTTTAATTGGTGACGTGCAGGAATACAAAATAATAATATTATGAAAAAAAATTAAACTTTTTTCATAAGTACATAATTTTCGACCGATCCTTCAGTCTTCATCGGTGTATATATAAATGCACAAATTTGTAGTATTCAGAATTATACTGGGTTAATATAATTCAGTAATTGTTCATATACCAATAAATTTAAGCCAAAAAGGACTTAAAAAGCTACAAAATTATCATATTTCATAATTGAGCATTCATATACTGTTTTAACAAAAACCAAGACTTCAAGAAATGGGTTGATAGCAACAAAAAGTGTATTTCATTGTTAATTACAATTGTTTCAAGCCCATTTCGACAAACTCAAACAATATGTCGTTTGAAAATTTTCACAACAGCCTTTCTTCAGACTTATTAAATAAAAAAACACTTTAACAATAAAACATTAAGGAAAAGAAACATTTCCTTTATGAGGAAAAGAAAACAAGCGGGAACACTTTACCTCTGTCGCATCATTTGTAAAGTATTTTTTTAAAAGATTTATATATCTACTTGTTTTTGTATCTTTATATAAAATTCAAAATTTAACGGTTGAAAGCCAAACAAGTGTAGAATCTTTTTCAATAAACAAACATTTATTTATTAAAATTAAATTCGGTATTTCGATTCATAACAGAATCTTCATCAGGAAAATTAAGGTTTTTTTTTTTTTTTCTCTTTTACATGCCATGGTGATGATAATGCTTGGCACGTCTTCAGGTGTTGGTTAAATATACGGTTTAGATGTGCGATACAGTATGAGGCACCAGCCGAGCACATATTTGTTAAATAGAAAATCCACTGTTCTTAGTAAGCACTGTTGATATTGGAATAAAAATTCAAAATTTAATAGTTTAAAGTCAAACAAGTGCAGAATCTTTCAATAAATGAACATTTATTTATTAAATTCAATGACAGAACCTTCATCAGAAACATCAAGGTTTTTTTTTCTTTTCTTTCTTTTTTTTTTACTTTTTCTTTCTTTACTTTTTCTCTTTTTTCTTTTTTTTTCTTTTCCTTTTTCTTTTCCTTTTTTCTTTTTCTTTTCCTTTTTCTTTTCCTTTTTCTTTTTCTTTTCCTCTTTCATTTTCTTTTCCTTTTTTTCCTTTTTCTCTTTCTTTTTCGTTTTCTTTTCCTTTTTCGTTTTCTTTTCCTTTTTCGTTTTCTTTTCCTTTTTTGTTTTCTTTTCCTTTTTCGTTTTCTTTTCCTTTTTCTTTTTTTTCCTTTTTCTCTTTCTTTTCCTTTTTCTCTTTCTTTTCCTTTTTCTCTCTCTTTTCCTTTTTCTCTTTTCCTTTTTCTCTTTCTTTTCCTTTTTCTCTTTCTTTTCCTTTTTCTCTTTCTTTTCCTTTTTCTCTTTCTTTTCCCTTTTCTCTTTCTTTTCCCTTTTCTCTTTCTTTTCCCTTTTCTCTTTCTTTTCCCTTTTCTCTTTCTTTTCCCTTTTCTCTTTCTTTTCCCTTTTCTCTTTCTTTTCCCTTTTCTCTTTCTTTTCCCTTTTCTCTTTCTTTTCCCTTTTCTCTTTCTTTTCCCTTTTCTCTTTCTTTTCCCTTTTCTCTTTCTTTTCCCTTTTCTCTTTCTTTTCCCTTTTCTCTTTCTTTTCCCTTTTCTCTTTCTTTTCCCTTTTCTCTTTCTTTTCCCTTTTCTCTTTCTTTTCCCTTTTCTCTTTCTTTTCCCTTTTCTCTTTCTTTTCCCTTTTCTCTTTCTTTTCCCTTTTCTCTTTCTTTTCCCTTTTCTCTTTCTTTTCCCTTTTCTCTTTCTTTTCCCTTTTCTCTTTCTTTTCCCTTTTCTCTTTCTTTTCCCTTTTCTCTTTCTTTTTCCTTTTCCTTTTTCTTTTTCCTTTTCCTTTTTCTTTTTCCTTTTCCTTTTTCTTTTTCCTTTTCCTTTTTTCTTTTCCTTTTTCCTTTTTCTTTTCCTTTTTCCTTTTTCTTTTCCTTTTTCTCTTTCTTTTCCTTTTCTCTTTCTTTTCCTTTTCTCTTTCTTTTCCTTTTCTCTTTCTTTTCCTTTTCTCTTTCTTTTCCTTTTCTCTTTCTTTTCCTTTTCTCTTTCTTTTCCTTTTCTCTTTCTTTTCCTTTTCTCTTTCTTTTCCTTTTTCTCTTTCTTTTCCTTTTTTCTCTTTCTTTTTTTTCTTTTTTTCTTTTTTTTCTTTTTTCTTTTTCGTTATGCCATGTCCATATGCCCACAACCAGTTCCAAGCATTACCATCACCATAGCATAAAAAAAATTTGTATTCCAATATCAACAGTGCTTACTAAGAACAGTGGATTTTCTATTTAACAAATATGTATATAGATTGAGCGCCTTCCAATTACTAAAGAAAATAATCTGTTTAGGATTATAATCTTTTTTATTGCAGCGAATCCCTAGATTTTTTTCTTTTATTGAGAACGACGTGCTAAAATAAAATCCAAAACTACTTTAAAGATGACAATCAGTGAAATCTCCCACCCACTGCTATCTGATACCACATGAGAAGATTCTCAAGTCACTATCTTAAATTTATACATATATGTATCTTCGGGGAGGGGGGAGGTTCTCTGATCATCATTTTTAAAGCAAGTCTGATTTTTTTTTTATTTATTTTTTTTTTTATATCCTTCTTTTCGGTAAAAGGAAAAATATAAGGATTTGTTGGAATAAAAAAAAATAAACAAAGATTATGATTGCAGACCAATTCTTTTCTTTAGTCATTGCAATGCAGTCAACCAGTGTATATATATATATATAATACTAAAGCTACGCATCTAAAAACAAAAAATGTGTGTATACGATAAAAATCGAGATCTTAATAGAACATTTGGTACTTGTACAGTTTAATCAAGACATTAAAAATGTAAATATCGAAAAAAGGTTATATTGTATGTATCCGTTATGGAATGAAGTTCTTTGAAAAAAAATTTAACTTAATTTGATCAAGTAATTTTTTTTTTTTTTTTTTTTTTTTTACAGTGGAAAAACAATTTATGATACCGAGCAAAAGGTAGTCATGTTTCGATTTTTAGAAAGAAAAGCTAGTATTAAAGATGGGGAGAGAGTGTCGGCGGTTTAAACTGAGTTATCTCCCCATGGCGTGTTAAAAAATATTCAAAGATGGCTACCTTCATTGCACTCTCATAAAAATGTGTTTTTCCACTGTAAAAAAAAAAAAAAAACTACTCAATCTAATTAAGTGAAATTCTTTTTTGGATATCTTCAGTTCAAAACGGATACATACAATATAAGCTTTTTTTCGATATTTTCATTTTTTAATGTCTTGATTAAACTGTACAAGTACCAGACATCTAAATCAGTTTCAATAAAGGTCAAAGTTTCATAGAATCTGAAAGCACCAAATTTTCTTTCAGTTAGGGGGAATTATCAGCTAAATCCACAAAATAACTGAAATATATTATAATATAAATTAAGAAAATTCTTTTTTTTTTGTTTTTTTTTAATAGATCTTTTTTGTTTCATAAAACAATGAAATTAAAGAATGGCAATGAAGAATATATAAGTTTAAACATTTGAATAATTATTGGGGGAGGGGGGGTAAAATAATTAAAACAAATTTGTATATATCGAATGTTATATTATTTGAATTAATTTGGAATTCTTTTTGAGATGAGGTAATTAACCGCGATGGGATAGGAATGTCGAATCTCCAAACTGCATCCATAGCAATTACTATCTTCCATTTCAAGGCCAGAGGAATAATTGGCTGAAACAACAACTAGAAGATGAGGATAAAAGTCCGCAAATCTATATATCTATAAAAGTGAAAGTGTCTGTCTGTGTGTGTCTGTGTACATTTCTTTACGCAATAACTCTGTCAATTTTTAGTCTACGGACTCGAAATTTGATATACAGGGTACTGAGATTTGGGGAAATTGATGTGATCGGTTTTTGGCCAGACATTTGGTGATCAGGGATCAAAGTTCAATGATTTGACCTTTGAGAACTCTACCAAACTCCTCTGACAATTTTGGGTCTATACACTTGAAATTTTAGATATAGGTTCCTTGGACATGGATCTAACTTAATAACTTGATTTGAGCCCAAAACAATAAATTTTAAGGGGTCATAATAGGGGGTCAAAGTTAAAAAAATTGATCGCTTTTTTTTTTTTTCTCAACATACACCTCCAAATACCCGGGCAACGCCGGGCACCCATGCTAGTAATTAAATAAAATTAATTATACAAATTACTCATCTGGAAAAGAATTCCAGATTAATTCAATAATAAAACAAATTTGATTTGCTTTGTAAAAACTATTTACTGTTTTGCAGAAATGTTAAGAAACGCAGCAGCAACAAGTATTTATTTTTGCTTGTTTTTTAGACTACCACTACGTTGTTTTTTTTTTTTGTTTTTTTTTTTTACTTGAATTCATATTGGAAATGTTATTTAACTTTTCTTTCAAGGCAAAAATTGTAAACCTGATATTTTAAATTATATATTTTTTTCTAAGAAATCTTTTGACCATTAATATATGTCCACAAAGGCAAACCAGGTTATAGTATAAAAGTTTTTTTTTTTTAATTTATTTCATGTTTTATCATTTTTTTTTTTAATAGTAAATTTTTTTTTTTTTTTTAATTCCAGTATGAAAATTGTCTCCGCAAATTCTTCAAGCACCACAACACGGCAGTTCTCCTTTATTTGGCGAGAGCTTATTTTAAATGCAATAAACTCAAAGAATGCAAACAGTTGCTATTAAAAGTGAGTTATTTTTTTAATCTTTTTTCTTTTTATGTAATTTCTAGAAAACTATAGAATTGATTATGTGAAATTCCAATCCTATCAAATTTATTGTGATCAGTTATGTACTAATATTGTTTCACGGTATGACTTCCCTTCCTCCCTCCTATGAGTAAAATGAACCCTTTTTAATGGGTACTATCTTTTGGCATTAAATAACTCAAAAAAAAAAAAAAGCGGTTAGAACTGCATGCTTGTGGAACTCTTTTCCGTTTGCCTGCTTTCCAGCTGACTACAAGTCCAACGTAAACAAGTTTATGATGATCTGTCTCCTTAAGTAATCCAATTTACTAAACGATGACTACGATATTGTCCCATTAAACTCATTAGCCCTTATCTTCGAGTGACCACTGGGCCTTGATAAGTGGCGATTCGTTTGTGAAAAAAAACAAAGAAATAAAATAGGTTATATATATATATATATATACACACACATATTAAAAAAATTAGAGATTGGAAAAACCAAGAGAAATGCAGAAATTTGGAAAAGTGAAAGAAAAACAAACAGATGAGGACTTTATACTATCTCGGACATATCAATAACGTAGCTTGCTGAATTTTGTTAAATATTTTATTTAACAAAAAAAAATTGTAAATAAAAGTAAATAAAAATAAATAGATACTTGTTTACCGTTGTTCCAACATCTGTTTTTGTTTTCCTTTCATTTTTCCGGACTTCATTGCTTTCAGCTTTTCCAATCTCTCATATTTTATCTTTATCAGCAATGCTTCAAGCAAACTACCTATTCCTCTTATATATGAATAAATAATTTCTGCTGTTTATTTTTTAATAGATTTTATTTTTTTCGTGGGAGAAATATTTCTGTCATCATTAGATAACCGTTTTCTTAGTTACTCAAAGTTTAACTTTATCTTCTGTTGATTAGACTATTAAGTTGATGTGTCGTTATTGTAGCTATTTTTTTTTTTTCTGTAAATTAGTAAAAATTCAGTTATTACATTGCTTATTTTATACTTTTCCGAGTGTTTTGAGAGGAACGATTTTACAATAGTTCAGATTGAAGTATTCGGCCATCATTCTTGTCAAGCTTTCGTTCCTCTTCCACAGCAATTGAAAGTGGTTGATTTTTGGGTTTTATATATATATATATATATATATATATATATATATATATATAAAATTGCTAACTATAAGTTTTTTTTTGGGGGGGGGGGGCTTTTCTTTCAATTTATCAAAAGTCGTCTGCTAATTATGTGGCTTTTCATTGAGTAATCATCCTTGTTGTCACTTTTTGATATTTTAAGATTTGCTTAGCGACACTCACATATTCTGGCAGTTTACATTGGGTCCCAGGCAAATCCAAGCAGACATTTACAGGCATCCAGTTCACAGAATGCACTAGTACCATATATATATATATATATATAGTGTTGGGACAGAGTCAGGAATTTACAAAAATCTGGATATCGAATCAGAATTTAAAAAAAATGTCTGCCTTTATTTTTGATGCCCAAAACGATTCTTTCTATTTCTAATTTTCCACAGCTCATATTAATGATGAAAAAAAAAGTCTTAATATTCAAAAAACTACTTGTCTGCCCCAAATTTGAATGTGATATTCGTTTTCAGCAGACCCCCAAAAATATAAAAGTCATCAGTTTAAAGGTGAGTTGCAGTTAAAAAACAACCAAACGGAAAAGCATTGTCCATGGCCATCTGTAAACATTTTGTCTAACCAAGTGTTTAACTTAACAGACTATTTCAAAAATACCCCCCTCTCTCTCTCTCTCTCTCCCATTATAACGTGATCTTGCTCAGTTAATCACTGTTTGGTATTTTTTAGACATTCCCTTTCGTTTCTAACACTTTTGTGCTTTTTTTTTGTTTGTTTTCCTCCAGGCTCGTCACGTGTCTCCAAATGATACGGTGCTCCTGTATAACATTGCTTTGGTGCAACAAAAGTTGGCCATGTCCATTTTAAAAGATGAGAAGAGCAACTTAAAGGCTGTGCTGAGTGCAGTTGAAGATTTGAAACTCGCTCACCGGTAAGCGCATGTCTCTTTCTATATATATTCTGTTCTTGTCCAAAATTTTCCCATATTAAAAAAAAAAATTAAAAAATAAAGAATCTGTGATGGAATGAAAATAAACGTCATGTTCCAAAAATCATGTAAATTGATCAAGAAACTAAGAAAAACAAATTTTATGAGTAACCTAAGAGCAACTGTCTTATCCACCATTTTGTAAACAATCTATAAAAAGAAAAAAAGGAGATTACTCAATAATAATTTGTACAAATTCTCAATAATTGCTTAAAACTGATTGATTTTTTTTTAAGGGAGTCACCACTTATAAAGGCCTAAAGGTCACTCAAGGATTAGAATTAATATAAGATTTCATAAAAGTAATATAAAGGTTTATAAAAATAAAACTATTTGTTCAATCTACGTGATTTTTGGAATATGTTTTGTCATGGGTATGTACATCATACAGATTTTTCTTTATTTTTGTTTTTTAATATAAAGAGAATTCCAGACAAGAACTTTTTTTTTTTTTCAAGAAAGCAACTACAGGTTTTGAATTTGAGATGAGGATTGATTATTTGGAGGACTGTTATCATTTTGGTGTTATTTTCATATTGTTTCAATTAATGTAACTTCCAACCTTATTCAGATGTATCTTGTTGAACTCTGGAATTTTTCTGCCAAGTTCAGTCAGATACACCTGGAGAAGGTCAATGATTACATCGATCGAAACGTGCAAATAACGCTCAAGATGAAAACAGTAGTCCGAAAAATCCAAATAATACAAACAAGTGAATATATAATAACCCAACTATTTTCTTACCTTTTCTCTATCTTGGGTCATGACGATAATTTTTACTGTTCCTTTGTTTCAATCACCACTTATCAAGGCCCGGAGGCCACTCGGGGATAAGGGTTATTGCATGTACAGTAATCAATGGGATAATATCGTAGTAATCGCTAGTAATGGAGATCAGTGTTTTTTTTTGGGGGGGGGGGTATTCCAGATAGAAATATTGATTGTAATTGTTTTAACTGAGAAAAAGTTTTCATTAGAAAAGAAAAACAAAACATTTTTGTTTACTTTCTCCTCGTAAATATTTTTATTTATACTTTTTGAAATTGACATTTATTTGTCTTCGTATAGATATTTCACATATCTAAGTCAACATGGTGACCGCATGAAGTTTGATCTGGCCCAAGCAGCTGTCGAGGCTGGGTAAGTTTTTTTTTTGTTTTGTTTTTTTTTTGTTTTGTTTTTTTTTTTCATCAATCACGATGCATAAATATTGCTACAGAGAAATATGGAGAAGATGGAATATTTTTTAGTGCTGCTCCATTATTAGAGCGAAATTCAAAATATTGAATTTTAAGTAAAACCAATGGTGTCTACTTAATTGTCATGTTGCAGTAATGAACATATTCAAAAATGACAAAAAACGATTCGGTAGAAAATTAATTTTTTTTTTTTTTTTTTTTTTTTTACAAAGGCATCACCACATTATCAAGGCCCAGAGGCCACTCAAGGATAAGGGTTAAAGAGTGTACAGTAGAAGTTGGTCAATATAGTAATCATTAGTAATGAAAATTTGGTAAATTTAATAACTTATATGGAACGGCTCATCAAGAACTTATTTACTTTAGACTTGAACAAAACCATATAAAAATAGTTTGCAAAGACAATTAACAAAAATTGACTTTTGCTAAAAAAAAAAAAAAAAAAAAAAACTGGAGAGTTTGAATCCTAACAAGGAAGTAAATATTTCCTGAAAACTTTGAAAATCTTAGCAGAACACAATTTTTACTAATTGCCTTCGAAAACTGTTTTCATTAATAATTAATTTTCTACCTTATCGTTTTTTGTAATTTTTGGATATGTTCCTTATTGCAACATGAGAATTAAGTAGATATGATTGGTTTTATTTAAAATTCAGTGTATTGAATTTCGTTCTAATAACAAAGAAACACCTATTTTTCTAAAGCAGAGCAAAGAGATAATTAATAGTTGCAGGTGACCTTTAGGTCAAGTTAGTTGTGATATTGTATCAAGCTGTTAACTTATGGTTCCTTTATGGAACAGTTTTCTGTGGGAAATACATAAAAAAAAAAGGTTTGATTCATCATTTATAGCAAAATTCAAAAATTGAAATATTGAATTTAAACTGAAACCAATGATATCTACTGAATTGTCATGCCGCAGTAATAAACATACAAAAAATTATGAAAAAGGATAAGGTAGAAAATTAATTATTAATGAAAATACTTTTTGAAGACAATTAGTGAAAATTTTGTTTTTCAAAAAAATAAAACCAGAGAGTTCTAATTGTAACAAAAGGGAGATAAATATTTTCTGAAAACTGAAAATCTTTGGCGAATTTAGCAAAACTTAATTTTTGCTACATTGTCTTTGAAAACTGTTTTTATTAATCATTAATTTTATACCTTTTTGTTTTTCATAATTTCCATTATTGTGACACGACAATTCAAGATACCATTGGTTTCATTTGAAATTCAATATTTAATTTCTCGAATTTTGCTACAATAACAAAAAAGAACCAAAGGATTTTAGATTTTTGCTTGCTTGAGGATTTTTTTCTCCAAAACTGATCTGATGAGCTGCATGAGTGAAAGATCCTGGTAATTATGTGTTTATTTCTGGTTGTCCTTTTCTACGCAAAACAATTGTCAAGAGTTACATTGCATGACAAGTAAAAATATGAATAAAAATTTGGTCATTCGAATTTAAAATACCATTGTTTACTTATATATAACTTTGTTTTAACCTTAAAGCAAAGTTTATATTTACTCTCAACAAGGGCATAGTTGGACATAAAGTTGGTGTGGAAAAATATAGCTCCCCAAAAGAGAACACTTTGAATTCAGACAAAAATAAGAGTTGCATCAATGTAGTAGGATTTCTCCTTTACTGATTGAAGACAGAACAGATGAAGTGTAGTATCAGAACAGATTTTGAATTGCTTCAAAACGCTCTAATTGAAAGGAGAAAATAACTTACGATGCAACAACTAAGATTAGGAATTTACTTAATAAGGAAGACAACACAAACCTAGTCTTCATTAATCTCTAAACCCAAGTCAAAGATAACAATAGTTAGAATTCTAAATTCATCTTTGTAGTTCATTTCCAAAACCTGAGAAAATATAAAAAACGTGATGACATATACGAATATCTGAATAATTAATATGCCTAAAACATTTCTTGTGAATCGAGGATTTTTCCAGAGAAAATTTAGACCTCCTTGATTTTAATTTCCACCCTCACAAAATAGATTTGTTGTGACATATAGGGAGAGTGATCTAAATTGCAGTGGCCCTGTGAGCTGTCATGGCTTGGGTGTTGAAAATTTTTGGATTAGGGTAACTTTTCTAATCCTCTGTTTAATGGATTTCAAATATCTTTTCAGGCAATGTCATGATTTATTGAGCCAGGCTCAGTATCATGTAGCCAGAGCCAGACAAATTGACGAACAAGAAAGAGAAGTCCGTAAACAACAGGAACAGGCGAGAGAGGCTCTCCAACAAAAACAACAACAAATTATTGTAAGTTTCTATTTATTCGTTTTTTTTTTTTAATTTTTAATCTTTTACTTTTTGTAACGATAGATACATTTTTTTTCCTTATGTTTTAGTTTTTTCTTTGTTTTTCCTTTTTGTTTTATTTGTTTTTTCTTTTTTTTTCTTCCTTTTCTTGTTTTTTCCTTTATTTTTTCTTTTTTTGTTTTCGTTTTTTTCTTTATTTCTTTTTTCTTTTTCTACTTTTTGTTATCTTTTTCCATTTTTGTTTTTTCCTTTTTTTTTCCTTATGTTTTGTCACTTTTAACTTCTTGCTAAATTAAAATTACCAAAAATTTCACATTAGCAACATTTTTTTTTTTTTTTACATGGCTTTTGTCACTTTGCTAAATTTTTTGTAATAATAAATTGGATTTGAAATAAAATTGTTGACTGAAATTACATAAAGATTTTTATATTCTGTAAAATAAACCGATTGTTCTATGTTTAGAATAGCTCACAACTGAAAATAATTCTCTACTTTATTTCTTTAAGAATAACAAATTAATTTTTAGTTTCTGTAAAATAAAATAAATCGATTGTTGGATCTATGAATGTTTATTTGGATGAATCTCCTCTGATTCCATTTCCTTTTTCATTTCTTATCAAAAAAAAACAGATGGAGAAACAGAAAGAAAAAGAAGAACGAGAAAAGCGAATGGCTGAGCAACGTGCTGTCATTGTCCAAAAAGCAAAGAAACTTGCTCAAGAGGTGGAGGCAGATGAAGAGAAACCGAAGCGCTCAGGAGGCCGTGTAAGTGTTTTTCTTTTTATGGAAATCACTCCAGATGAGGCATGAAGCCACTTGATGTCAGGAGCTTAAAAAATAAAAAATATTACTACAAATTAAAACCTTGCCAACAGGAAGTGTTTTATAGAATAGATCAAGACCCAGAAAATAGCAGTTCTTCCCTCTTTGCAAACATTACTCCTGGAATTTGAGAACTAAAGGACAAAATAAAGGAAGGCTGCCAATATTTACATCCCTACCCCTTTCTTTCTTAAAACTAATATTGTGTGTGTGTGTGTGTGTAAATATGAATTTGTTTTCAGTCTTTCATATGTATAATTATTTTGCAAGTTGGTGGTCTACAGAAAAATTATGAATCTGATAATTGAAAAATAAGTAACAAAATATATTATGGATTGCAAATATGTCCAAGACCTTATATAATCTCAAAATAAACAATCATGACATCCAACTTATAATCTAACATGTAAAGTCCTGTTCAATAATTGTTACTAAAGTTTTTTATCTTATTGATAACTAATTACTGAATGATTACTAGTATGATTTTCTTCATTGCATACCAATTGATAGGTACAGGCAAAATGCATGCCGATGCTCAAAATGTATAAACATTTTGACCCCTCCCTTTACTTAAAATTCACCAAAAATCAGGAAATTAACCAATTTTAATTAAATTTTCAGTATTTATCAAATAATGATTGCGGAATATAATGAACTAATTATTTTTATTTAAATCTTAGTGCAAATGTATTATTTTGTTTAAACAAAAAATACCTTTACTAAAGTTATGGTTTTCAGTAGTAAATAAAAAACGCAAGAGCTTATTTTTGATTTTTTTATCTCTATATAAATAAAATGAACTCATTTTTTCCCGTCGGATTTTGACCTTAATAGGATTAAAAATCAAGATATTTCATGCAAATATAATATGCACAAACGGCAGAACAATATCTGAGGTGTGTTATAGGCTTATTATTTCTCAAATTCCTCGATAATCTTAGATTTCTATACTTTTTCTGCTGAGAAGTCACGGCCAAAATCGGTTAAGATCAATGGAAGTGGTAAAATATTTTCTCTCTAATAAATTCCTCCTCCCTCTGCCACCACTTAACACCGTTTGGGGATCGTTCACAAGGAACAGTTGAGAAGAGAACACCGGTTTGGCTTCGTAGTTCTTTCATGTGAAGTTATTTAAAATCACTAAACAAAGCTGCAGTGCTCTGTGGCGTAGTGGTTAGCGTGCTGGACAATTCACATTATATTTTCACGTTCGCGCCGACCTACCGTAGTCGTTTTTTTTTTGTTTTTTTTTACTAAACAACTGGAATGGACTTTTCTTGGTGGCCGAACTGTTAACATTGCGGATGTTTTTTTTTTTGTTGTTTTTTTTTTCACACTTTATTTTCCTACTTTTACTCATGACTCCGGGTTTGATCCTTCCTACTTACCTACCATAACATTTTTTAAACCCCCCCCCCCCCCCCCCGTCCCGGAAACAAACACTCGGGCAACGCCGGGTACCCCCGCTAGTATATAAATAAAGCATCGTAATTTGTAATAATAAAAATAAAATAATTTTTATAGGAACATTACGAAAAAATCCGCTAAAGTCTGTATTAATGAATTCGATATAACGTGGAGAAAAATGAATTTCTCGAACTACCGATATTACCATTGAATTAAGCATTATTTATTTAATATTTTCACACACAAAAAAATTATTATAGCAAAAATATTTGTACTTTTTTTTTTTTAAATTACAGATTTCGCATAATTTTTATATGCAAGATTTTAATCATTTCATTGCTTGCAAGGATGTGAAACTTTCGGTGTAACATAATTTTTATATAATCTTGAACAATAATTAAAAAAAAATTAATTTAAAAACAGGAACATAAAAAATAATAAAATAAAAAAAATGATAAAAATTGATACAAACGTTCAGAATAGGAATGTACAAATGCACATCGGGGGGGGGGGGGGGGTCTGACAATCCTACCTCCTTTTACTATCATGACTTCATTTTGAAACAGCATTTCGATTGACTATAATTTATGGCTTTTGTAGAATCGTGTTTACAAACCTTTATTTGTTGCATTTTTGACAAACCATAGAATTACTTGCTTTTTGATGACTAATTAAGTTATTTTTGCACAAACAAGGTGTTTTTTTTTTTTATTTAATTCAATATCTTAGGACTTTACTAATTATCTTTTGAAGTAGACCCAGAAAACTAATATTTCTCTTTTAAAGAATTTTTACAATGAATTTATTTAACTTGAAAATTTAGCTGAATTGGTTAGCTTGCCATGAAAACATTTTTCATAACTTTTTTTTTTTTCACGTCTACAAATATTTTTTTTCCTTTAGGAAATAAACTTTAGTCTCTAATCTTTCAAATACAATCAAAAAGTAGTCGGAAACCTACAAAAAATTATGATAAATCAGCTTTCAAAACTAGGTCCCTCTATCTTTGTCCGCCCATTTTTGCCCATACCTAGCAACTGAGAATGCAATAGAATGCAATTTTAGCAATGAAGTTTAAATTATGAGAACATCATTGGACAAATTTAAAACTATACATTTAATGGTCTGTCACATTCAAAACTATACATTTGGTGGTCGGCCACGTTTAAAACTATACATTTGGTGGTCGGCCACGTTTAAAACTATACATTTGGTGGTCGGCCACGTTTAAAACTATACAATTGGTGGTCGGCCACGTTTAAAACTATACATTTGGTGGTCGGCCACGTTCAAAACTATACATTTGGTGGTCGGCCACGTTCAAAACTATACATTTGGTGGTCGGCCACGTTTAAAACTATACATTTGGTGGTCGGCCACGTTTAAAACTATACATTTGGTGGTCGGCCACGTTTAAAACTATACATTTGGTGGTCGGCCACGTTTAAAACTATACATTTGGTGGTGCATTAATTTCAACAAGTCATTTACCACTGTTCCGAACAATATAAATTACAGATTATTATTGAAGAAAATTGACTTTCAGCATAACATGAATGTAAGAAAAGTCTTTTTTTGTAGGATTCGTATAAAGTTTGCAAAATTTAAAAAATTAATCATAAAAATAAGATATTTCAACATTTATTTTTTTTTTATTTTTTTTTTTTTTTCAATGTGTTTCTTTTAATGTCCTAAGTAAGTATAACCTATTTTTTCTTTTGCAGAAGAAAAAATATGATGATGAGATTGTCACAGATGGTTCTGGTGATGAAATGCCTCGTAAGAAGAAACGATCCAAGAAGGGCGGAGCAAGCGAGTCTGAAGAGGAAATGGGTTCAGATGGTGAAATGAGGAAAAAAGTCAAGAAGAAGCGCAGGTATGTTTTAGTATTGATTAACACCCATCGAGTTCTTTTTCGTTCAAAAAAAAAAACAAATAAAAACTGGATTCGGCATTAAATAACCAGAAAAGTAGTTGACATAGTGTAAAACAAAACTAGATTGAAGCCCATGTGTAAATATTTAAAAAAAAAAAAAAAAAATTGAAGCATAAAATCTTTTTTTAAATTTTTAGTAAGTGTAGAACAGTTCACGTAGCAGGGGAGGCCAAGGAAAACATGAGAAAGTGAGATAAATAAAAGACCTGGCCAGAGATAGATTTCTGAAAGTCATTCAACACATACCAGCATGTAAAATGCGCCTTAAACGAAATATAAGAATGATTTCCAATTTCAAAATGTATAATCTTCCTTTCGTTTTGATTGGTCCTAAATTCAGTGTCTAGATTGAAAATTATATAACGTGGCCGTTACATTTTCACTCTGATCCAACACATTGCATGCAGAAACAGTCACAAAGAAATAAAGCAAAGAAATTTGGCTCGGGTTATTTCAGTTGAAACAAAAGGCATTAATACTTTCCAAACTATGCTTGCATCTTGTTTGTTTTTTTTTAGTTCCTCGCGTCTGCCATGTGGTTAACAAAACTCTTTCTCGACAAATACGAGATAATCACGTTGACACAGCGGTTCCTGTCAGATCACCAAAGTTAAACAACGTTCAACCTGAGCATTACTAAAATTGGTGACAAATTTGAAACTTCACACTGAAATTAACAGGAAATAGTAATCATACACCAAGGAATGTTTATAACGAGCAAAACTTTTGTTTGAATGGATGAATAACGTGTACAGAATTATGTCTGCAAGTTGAAATGCAAAATGTTCATTTCAACTTGCCGACACAATTTTACTTCTTTCTGAGCATGCCCAAATTCAGCTAATTTCTTCAAGTCGTTTAATCTTTCTTAGCTATCTCTCAATAGCTACATCGATAGGAAACCCGGTTGAAGCGCTTAATGCTTTGGTTTCGATTCTGGCTGATAGCACCAAAGTCATGTTTTTAAAAAAAAAAAAAAAAAAATTTTTTATTTATTTTTTACTTTTGAAATCAGTACTAGTAGGTATAATATAATATTCAATAGAGAATTGGCTCTAATAATAAATACGAATTCTGCATGGATTAAAATATATTTAAGTGTATTTTACAACATCGGCAAGGTCAGCCCCCCCCCCTCTCCTCCACTAGTTCCTTATAAACTATTAAGTTAAACTTACTTTCTTCTTACTTAACTAATTAAAAATGAGCGAGTCTTGAAGAAATTTCTCCTTGGTTCTTACACTGTTGGCACACATCTGCTCTCTGGCTTCCCTCGACACAAATTGCTCGAAAACTCTGTTTCAAACTCAAATCAGTTGAACACATGACAATCCCCAACCAACAATTTAATACCAACTTCATTGTTTTATCTAAAAAGTTAACTCTTGACCTTTATTTCTGACTTGCAAGAGTACACAGAGTACATTTCCATTCGTTGCTGAAATACACTTAAATGACTTGCACTCGAAATTTATACTAGCTAGCTCAATCTCTACCTACCGATGTAGGGCCACAATATATAAAAATTTTGTGTATAGATTATGTATTATTTATTTATTTTTTTTTTTTTTACAGGCCTCGGAAAGAAGGTGGTGAGAAGAAAGAACGCAAGCCACGTCAGCCTCGAAAACCTAAAGAAAGCAAGAAGAAACCACGTATTGAAGAGGATGATGGCCTGTCTGCAAAGCAGAGGAGAAAGGTTGTCTCAAAGGCCCTTATTTCTTCCAGTGAAGGAAGTGACTCAGACGATGGAGAGAAATTACGAATTGATGAAAAGTTAGTCAACTTTTTTTTTTGTTTTCTTATTTTCTAACTCTTTCTCTTCTCTTCACTTCTCTTTCTAGCTTTTGTCCTCTCTCTGTCTCTGGTCCCCCCCCCACTCTCTCTCTTTCCCTGTCTCTGGTCCCCCCCACCCTCTCTCTCTCTCTCTCCCTGTCTCTGGTCCCCCCTCTCTCTCTGTGCCACCTCTCTTTTTCTCTCCCTGTCTCTGGTCCCTCCTCTTTCTCTCTCTCCCTGTCTCTGGTCCCCCCACTTTCTCTCTCCCTGTTTCTGGTCCCCCCTTCTTTCTCTCTCTCCCTGTTTCTGGTTCCCCCTTCTTTCTCTCTCTCCCTGTTTCTGGACACTCTCTCTCTCTCTCTCTCTCTCTCTCTCCCTGTTTCTGCTCCTCTTTTTCTCCCTGTTTCTGCTCCCCTCTCTCTCTCTGGCCCCCTTTCTCTAGTCCCCTCTCTTTCTTTCTCTATGTCCTTCTTTCTCTCTCTCTGGTCCTATTTCTTAACCCCCCGCCTCTTTAACTCAATCATTTATTAATGCTTTCTTTCTGTTTTTTTTCCTCCCCCTTCCTAACTCTATTAACAGGGGTAGTGGAAGTGACAGTGATGAGAAAGGTGGAACCCAACGTCGCATCCTGTCTTCAGGCAGTGACAGCGATGAAGGACCTTCGTCCCCGAAAGCTAGCCGAAGTCGTCCTCGTTCGGACAGTGAAAGCGGTGGTGATGGAGGTGGCAGTGACAGTGGAGCAAGCAGAGGGCAACGCAGTGCAGCTTCTGGAGCTGAAAGTGGTGCTGAAAGTGATGCCTCTAATGGTCCGCCTCGGAGTCGTCGGCGTGTTGCAATTGATAGTGACAGTGGCAGTGAGGCTGGTGGTGGTGATGGTGATGACGGTGGTGGCGGCAGTCCTCAGAAGGGCAGCGGTAACTCGGATGGAGATAGTGATTAGTCGAAATGTCCTTATTTTTTGCACATTGCATTTCGACGTGGATCCTCTTCGTATTCAATGCTATTCTCCCTCTGGACTTTAGTTTATGTGTGTGTCCGAATACATTTTTATATATTTGATATATATACACACACACACACACACACATACATATACTATTTTTTTTTAATTTTTTTTTTTTTTTTTACTCAAACTCTTAAAAGTTTTGTCTAAATTTTTATCAAAGTCAAATAAGTAAAAAAAAATTTAAAAAATCATACTTTAAAACAAAATATTGGTGATTCGTATTATTTGGATTCATCAAACTATTGTTCTCATCTTGAATGTGATTTTCACAATGTTTCTGTCGATGTAACCTCAGACCTTCTTCAGGTGTATTTTGTCGAACTCTGGAATTTGGACAGAATTTCGAGCGGAACCCAAGCTCGAAATTCCATCCAAACTCCTGAGTTCGACAGAAACATTGAGTTCGACAAGATAAACCTGAAGAAGGTCAGAGGTTACACCGACCGAAACATTGTGAAAATCAGAAAATCACACTGAAGATGAGAACAGTAGTCTGATGAATCCAAATAATACAAATAGCCAATCCTCATCTCAAAAATTCAGAAATGTCAAAATATTGGTTATTCAGAATTTTACTTAATTGAAAAAAGCAAAAATACAGAAAAATCTTAATGGTGTGCGTATTTGTTACAGAACAAAAATGTCATATTTCAAAAATCACAAATTAATTAAGTAGCTTTTATTATATATATATATATATATATATATATATATATATATATACACAGGGTGGGCCAAAATCAGGGTCCTATCTTTAAATTTGAATAACTTCCACAAAATAAAAGTTAAACTCACCAAACTTTATGTGTGTGTAGACTGACCCTTCCGAGATTTTTTTGAAATAAACAAAACAAATTTTGGCCGAAAAACACTTCTTAAAACTTACATGAATTTTTAAAAATAGGACCCTTATTTTGGCCCACCCTGTATATAAAAATGGTCTTTTTTTAGTGATTTTAACAGTAAAATTGTATTCATTACATAACTGATTTTGATCTCAATATGTTGGTTTGAGTTGTCTCCCCTGTATTTATAAAAACTGGTGGATAAAAAAATAGTGCCTCACTTTCTAATAAAGTTTGATTTTACTAAGTTAAAAACAAAAAAACTGCTTGATCAATTTCCTGATTTTTGGAATATAACATCTTTGTTCCGTGACAAGTACATAGATCATAAAGATTTGTCTGTTTTTTTTTTTATTTTTAAATTCAGTCGAATTTTAAATAAGAACCTCAGAAATTCTTTTTTTTTTTCCTACATCCTCTTCCTTTTTTTACTTTGCTATTTTTTATTTTTATTACTTTTATTTGAATGACCAACATGCACTGTGATGTGTGATTAATCCAATAAATTTTGATGCAAACTATGAAATCCATTATGCTGAGTTTGAATCCTTTTCAATTTTATTTATTTTTTTATATGTTAACTAGCAAGACTACCAAGTTTTACCCGGAGCCATAAAAAAAAAAACTAAATAGATGATGTTAAATAGTGTTAAATTTCTCTCCCTGTTCCCAGTAGATAAATTCATTTTTTTTTTTTTTTTTTTTTTTTCATGTGAAAAATGAAAAATTAAAACTGAAGACTTTCAGAGCAGTACTGAAAGCAGCAAATAAAATTAAGGATGCCTCCAGAGCACTACTAAAACTAAGTTTCATGTCCCCTTTTTCTTTGTAGAGAGAAATGACAATATTTAAGAAACAAGAAATTAAATCCAGAGTTAGCATTTTTCAATTTGATAAAAAAAAAACAAAAAAACGATGCTAACTCATTTCCTGGGCTGTATTAATACATAATAACATTAAAAATTGTGTTTAATTCTTGATAACATTAAATGATACAAATGGTCATTTGAACCCTCTCCCTCCCTAAGAATGAATCTTTTTCTTTAAATTTTAGATATTATTTTCCGGGGTTACGCTGATTTAAAAAAAAAATAAAAATAAATAAATAAATTTTGTAGGGGTTTGTTGTGTATTATTGAAGTTTTAGGTGGATAAACAGGCAAATAACTACCCTTTATATAATAGATGAGTCACCAATTATCAAGGCCCAAAGGCCAGTCGAGGATGAGGGTTAAAGAAATTGTCAATTGGATGTGGAACAATACTATGAAAGTAGTAGAAATAATGAAAGGGGAACAGGGCAGGATTTGATTTTTTAATGAAAATCGCTCCAGATTAAGCATATAAATATTAGATTGATTCTGACCCTTGCAAACAGCAATTCTTTCCCCTTTGTCAGAAACATCGCTCATGGAGTGTGAGGACTAAAGGATAAAACAAAGGAAGCGAGAATTACGAGACTGCCGAAAAAGTAAACCCAACTTATGACGATGGCTCAACAAGTATTTGTTTACATAGAACTTGAAGGCGATTATCTTGTAGGTAGCAGGGAAGCATTCCATTGGTATTGTGTTTTACTAATGTTCTTGGAAAGAGACCCTGTTCATGGAGTTCGGTTTGGTTCCAGATACATAGAGGGAGAAAGGATAATTATTTGCAGTGATGCGAACTAGATGGATGTTCATTATGAATGGTTTTACAGGGGGAACCACAGATTGTAGGTCGGTAGAGCACCTACCATGAAAACAATATAGAAAGATTAGCAATGTTCATTCTGTGATAGAGGAACTGTATAGGAGAAGAGCACGCCCTTGCAAAGTCAGCGTTGCACTTTATCAAGGCAAGAAAGAGTATTCTGGACGACACCTCTCCAGAAGTGGCAGCAGTAATATCAGATCTATTTTGTCTACTGAAATGATATAAAATTATAAATTGCTCTGTTATCTACAAAATAACAACTTGTGTTCGATTATTAATATGCAATGAATCGTTTCCAATAAGTATTGCTTCAATATTAATGGATTCCAAAAAGGATCAACTCTTCCATTAAAACAGACAAACCAAAACTGCTGCTGTTTTTTTTTTTTTCATATATATAACACACAACAAACTTTAATCTCATCCCAAAGAAACGTTCATATTTTGTTAGCATCATAAAACCCTTATATATTATATATTATATAGTATAATATAGTATATAATATATTATATGATGTGTAGAATTCACAGATACTTTCAAATCTTTCACATATGCAAGAAATATATATATATATATATATATATATCAATCCAGGTTTGTGATATTCAAAAGTAGGAACTAATGAACTCAACAAGGTTGTTAGATAGTGTTTCATAACAAGAGCAAAATATTTTTTTATTATTTATTCGAAGGTAAACAGTTACATTTGGTCGCTACAAACAGCCATCTGTTTCAGTCGATGCGACTTCATCAGGCGACCCTGAACCTTTCGATGCTATAAAAAGAAAAGAAAAAAAAATTTTTTTTTTTTTCTTTTTATAGTGTCAAATGGTTCAGGGTCGCTTGATGAAGTCTCATTGACTGAAACAGATGGCTGTTTGTAGTGACCAAATGCAGCTGTTTAACTTCGAGTAAATATAAAAAAAATATATTTATAGAAGGCAATACAATGCAAAACTGTAACAAATAAACATGATCTGAAGCAAATGAAGCCATATCGGCAATCTTTTTATGCATGTTTGAATCAAACATATTTGACGAAAGGAAAACTTCTTTCCAAACTATCATATTATGGAACTTTCATTGAACTGCAATGATGCAAGTAAGATTGTAATTGTCATATAATATAACTATATATATATATATATATATATATATATATATATAGTAAAAAGGGCAAAATTCATTCTTTCCTTAAAAGTCTAAATTTGCTTCAGTTCAGGTTTATCATTTTGTTTGTTTTTTTTTGTTTCGTTTTTTTTATAAAGATATTTTGCTATTTTTGAATTTCAGTTGCTGGTGTCCATTTTTTTTTTTCCTTTTTTTTTTTTTTGCATTATATTATCGTTTATGAATTACGCACTAAACAATGCTTCAAGCAAACGACTTAAACCTCATATATATATATATATATATATATATAAAAAGTCTACTTTTGCAACAAGTAAGCGCTGTTGATATGGAATGCAAAATTAAAAAAATTATTGATTTAAAATCAAACAAGTGCAAAATCTTTTTAATAAATAAACATATTTATTTATTAAAATTAAATTTGATATTTTGATTCATAACAGAATCTTCTTCAGGAAAAATAGATTTTTTTTTTTCTTTACATGCCATGGTAATGTTTGGCATGTTTTCCTTCAGATGTTGATGGAGTAAAGGTTTAGATTTCTGATGCAGTAGAAGACGCCGGTCGAGAATTATTATCGCTATGGCATGTAAAAGAAAGAAGAAAAGAAAAGAAAACTTGTATTTCCTGATGAAGATTCTGTTATGAATCGAAATATTGAATTTAATTTTAATAAATGTTTTTATTTATTGAAAGAGATTCTGCACTTGTTTGGCTTTAAACCATTAAATTTTTTTTTTTTTTTTTATGTGTGTGTGTATATGTATTTGTGTAATATATATATATATATATATATATATATATATATATATATATTACACAAATACATATACACACACACGTAAAAAAAAAAAAAAAAATTTATATATATATATATATATATATATATATATATATATATTTTTTTTTTTTTTTTTTTTTTTTTTAGAATCCTTATAGAAAAGTGATGTGAGGTCTCAGCTTTTTTTTTTTTTTTTTTATAGAAAAGACGGGGTCTGGTTTGCTGCCGTGACTCTTTCATTTTTATTCTCTTCCTCTTCTATCTTATTTTCTTTCTTTTCTCTTTCTTTTTAAAAATTTTAGTTTTGCCAGATTTCAGTATGGGTGGGGTGGGGGGTGTCTCAAATCAATTTCTTTTTTTTTTTTTTTTTTTTTTTTTTTTTTATGATGATCAGGACGCCAGATCAAAGTTTTCCAGCATCTGAGGACCTGTACGGTGAAGTGGTGGAATTTTGCTGCTCGTCTGGTTGATCAGGAGTTTTTACGTTGAGACATTAATTATGAGTTAAGTTTGAAACTCCAGAAAGTTTATCAACTGTGCAAAAAACTTACTTGCATCAAATTTTTGATTTAATCATTTTTTTAATTTTTTTTTGGGGGGGGGGGGGTAAGGCTCAGCAGTTATAATTGTGCGGTAGGATGGGATGAAGGTTTTGAACACAACATAAAGGAATGACACTTAAAAATCTTCATCAGACAGCTTTGTTTGTCCAAAACTTTTTCTACCAACATTAATTCTAGGTTCTTGTATGTGGAATTTTACCTTTTTTTTTTTTTTCAAATTAGAAAAACTTTTGAATGAATAAATCAGTTTATTAAAACCTGTTGTTATTTCTTTTATTTTTATTTCACCATGTGTGTGTGTGTGTACTGTGGGGGTCAAGTGTTTGCAAAACGTATATACTGATAAATTTATGCTTTAATATTTTCCAATATAATAGATATTGTCATTGTTTGATATGCAAATATATGAAGTAAATTCTTGAAAACGGAAACCAAATAATTATATTCTGGGGGAAAAATATGGATTTTAAAAAATTCAGGAAGAAATATGGCCATAAGAGTTTGCAAGACTCATTTATTTCAAAATAACATTTTTAAACATAATTTTATTTAAAACATTGTCATTATGATAATAGTACCATGTGTTGATAACATATTACAAGAAAACCAGTTATTGCTCAAATAACAATTAACAAAACAATACACATTTTTAAAACCCTTTATGCACTTTCCTCCATTCTTAATCAAATCCATCAGCCTCCTATCAACAGAGGATGTTAATTTATGCACTTGTTGAGGTGTGATTTCAGAAGATACCTTCTTAATCCTCTCCCAAAGGACTTCTTTTTGCTGCTGAATTGATGCCCATTTTCGTAAAACTTTCTCTTCAGAATCGACTAGAGGTTTTCTATCGAATTCAAATCTGGGCTCTAAGGTGGCCAATCGATCAGACGTTCACCAGAGATACCCTGAGCTGAAAGCGAAGCTTTTGTTAACCGAGAAGCATGGCTTGGAGCATTGTCTTGTTGAATGACATTCTGGTTGACAGCATCATTTTGTGATTTCAATCCGGGCAATAAATTCTGTTCCACAAACTTGTAGTAATTCACAGAATTCATTTTGACACCTTCAGGGCCAAGAATCTCACTACCAATAATCCCAGCCCAAGTCATCATTCCTGCTCCTCCCTGTTGACATCTGAATCGCAAGCATGGGATATTGCCTTTAAGAAGCCTTCCCTTGGTCCAACTGTTGAAGGTTGCTCTAGCCTCGTCAGGCCAGTTTTGAAAATTGGTTTTCAAATATTTAGTGGCCCATGCTAGTCGTTTCTGACAGTTCATATCACTGAAAGAAGGACATTTTTTTTTTTTTTTTTTTTTTTGGTGTTCTCCGGTCCGTTATTTGTTTCAAAATCCAATTTCGGGTTTTTAGAGATGCCAGACACTCCTGCATGGTCGAAAATAACTTTGCTTGTGCTGTGTGGGTTGGCTAGCACACTCCTCTTGATTCTTCTCAAATCTTGTGGTGAAGTCATCTTTGGTCTACCACTTTACTGCTTTTCTCTTCTATCTTTGCCATCAATGACGGAACGTTTCACAATTTGATCTCGCTTCAAAATTTTTGAAATTTCTAATGTAGACTTCTTCGCAGCAAGTAATTTAACAATTTCGCCCTTCTTGCTATCTGTCAACATCTTTCCTTTAGCTATCATTAATAAATTTAGGTTACCTGTATAAATTTTTGGCTCACCTGAAAAGAGAAAAATGTTTAACAGTAATTAAATTTTTTTTTTTTTTCCTTTTTTTCAAAAATTTAATAATGAAAATAAACAAAATAGCAAGTAGCAAATAATGAAAAACGTGAAATTAAAAAAATAAAGCAAAATTAATAATGAAATTGAGAAAGAAAAAATAGGTCTGCAAACTCTTTTGTCCTCCACAGTGTGTGTGTATATGTATATATATATATTCAATTAACTTTCTTGAAGTTACATATTTGGATTTTACCGTCACTGGATTATTTATCTTCCACCAGACTATCCATTCACGTGTAATCACCTTTTTCTTCACCATATTCCCTCTGCTTCACTTTTTTTTGTTATCAAGTAAGATCTTTGACTTACTTGTTTCATCAAATACTTTTGTATGCAAAATCCGATCCCGCATTTTGCTAATTCCTACCCTCTGATGAGAAGGAAAGTATTTCTTCGAAACTCCGGATTAAGGACTATCCACATCTAGTGTTTCCTTTTCAGATTAAATATGTTTTTAACTCATTTCAAAGTGTATTTTAACATGTTTTATTAACTGTTTGCTCGTATGTGTGTATATATATATATATATATATATATATATATATATAAGCAGCAAAAACTCTAAATCTTTAAATATATATTTTTTTAAAGATTTAAATTCTTTGCTATTTTTGAATTCCAGTTTCTGCTGTCCATTTTGCTAGCTAATTAGATATGGTCCAGCAGACAAGAAAACTATTCTTGAGGAGAGAGAGGGGGTTCTTTCACATTCTCAGAGAAGAAAATAATCATGAAATAAAGGAAACCCTATCTTGCTTGTTATCGACATCCCTTCTGCAGAGCAGAAACCAAAAGTCAAAGAGCAGGCAAACTTCATTATAACCGATTTTTCAAAAGTATTTGACCCCCCCCCCAAAAAAAATACTTCAAATCTGAAGAATAAATCAAAAATGGTGACGAAAATAGTGGTTCATTCCTCTGATTTGCTCTTTTCATTTCACAACTGTGTTCATACACCACTTCTCATTAAAGCACAGAAGTTACATTGCGCCTAGTCAGTACTAGACACTGTCTATAAGATGCCGTTGACATCTCTCTGCAAGAATGGGGGGGGAAAAAAACTAGTGTCCCCGGTCAGAGAAAATGACAGATCGTGATCATCGAGTTGTTTTTGTCTGAATTTGATCTAACGTAATCCCTGTCACTACTGTAACAAAAGAATTTTCCATTCAAAGTCACAACTCTAGTTTAAAACCAGTAATAACAAGCCATGCGCGCATGCATGGTCCCCCTTTGGTGCTGCATGTGACATGATGCCACAGAAAATAGTGAAGAAATGATGAATGTGAGAAGTGAAGGGCCAACGTTGCCTTTACATTTTCAGTTTCAGAAAAATTTAATGGATGGGGAAAAAAATTATGGGGTAAAAAGTGTCATTTTTTGCAATTTTGGGGCATTTGTGACCCTTTTTGAGCTCCTGGGAATGCCGAATCCCAGTGAAAATGGACAAACGGTGCAGTTTCACGCCTTAAGATGTATATTTGAATTCAACACCATGGAAAACCACTATATAGACATACATATCAAGTTTTTGAGTAATATGGAAAAAGAGCTCCAAAAAGGCATGTTTTTTAGCCCTAAAAGTCCCAGAGGGATGCGAACCAGAATTTTGCCAGGGTCACCCATACTGAATTTATATTAAGAACAATGGCTTCCATATTTTGGCCAAGTTTCAGGAAAATCTAATGGATGGATCAAACACTATGGGGGCAAAGTGTCATTTTGGAACATTTTTACCTCTTTTGAGCCCCTGGGGACGCAGAATCCCAGTGTAAATGGATAACGGTGCAGTTTCAGGCCTTAACACGTATATCTGAGTTGACCACCATGAAAAACCACTATATAGTTAGACATATCAAGTTTTTGTTGAGAAATATAAAAAAAAAGTGCGTCTTTAGGACTAAAAGTCCCTGGGGACGTGAACCAGAATTTTGCCAGGGTCGCCCATACTGGATTTTTATTAAGAACAATGGGCTCCACATTTTGGCCAAGTTTCAGAAAAATCTAATGGATGGATCAAGTTATAAAATTTCACACAAAGATACTTTATGTGCCTGGCAGTGTTCTTAGGTTTTGTATCAGAATATCTCTGATAAATATCAATAATCAAAAAATCCGATAAAAGAAGGAACAAGTGATTTTGATCAAAGTTAATGCCTTACACAACCTTACACCACAAGTGCATTTGAGTTTTATTGCCACACAAGCCGAAACATTGTCAGCATTAGAGGGAACTGATCTACCACCTTCTAAAACTGCAGAAAAAACATTTATAAATTTATTGTGAATTATTTTATATGTACAGTATACGCAGGTGTATATTGCACAGTGCAACGCTGTACAAATTTCGTCATTACCTTATGGAATCAGTCAGGGATACATAGTCCAAACAGTAGCTGCTAACAGCCAGCCTCAAGCAGACTTCCAGTACACCAAAATAATGCATGAAGAAGCTAACACATTTACTGATGTTGGGGTCTTCTCCGAGTACGTTCCAGAATTGTCCATGAGCTCTGCATCAGTTGAATGTTGGTTTATAGTGTCAGAATCTCCTCCCTCACTCCAGAAGAATTCAGGTGAAACAGTGTTGCAATTTTTCGATGCGAGTGAAACAACCTCAGCATTTTCTTGGAAAGGGGTAGCACATGAATGTAGGATTAGCTTGTGTAAAGCGAAGTCTTCAAAGCATTTGTTGAACTCTGACAGAAAAATTGCCAATTTGTTTTATCTATTCATTCTTTTTTTTTTTTTTTTTTTTTACACAGTGGTCACCACTTATCAAGGCCCGGAAGCCACTCAGGGATAAGGGTTATTGCAAGTACATTACGTTAGTGTGGAGATTTGATGAAGTGTTTACTTAAGGGGGGCGGTTCATTAGGAATTTGTTAACGTTGGACTTGAACACATCCAAGTTGTAGTCAGGTGGGAAGCAGGCAGACGGAACTGAGTTCCACAGGCGTGCAGTTCTAAGAAAGAAGCTTTGTTCATGGAATCCACGTTTTGATTTAGGCACAGATAAAGAGTGGAGGAAATTTTTCACAGTGGATTTTATTTATTGCAGACTATTATCCTCATCTTTTCTTAGTTGTTTCATGACGTTTCAGCCAACTATTCCTCTGGCCTTCGTCAGGTGGTAACCGTGACGGGATAGAAACTCTGAATCTCCTAACTGCATCTTCAGCAATTACTGCCTTCCATAGTTGTTGTTGTCTCACCACGTTTTTTGGTCGGCTTTGGGTAGGATTGAAACTGCTATCTTCAGACAATTCTCACCTGGAACCATAGGGATTTAATGTCCCTATCAACTGAGCCACGGGCCCTAAAGGGCTATCAAGGTTGAATTTTTTGGTCTTATAAATTCATGTTTATTTATTATATGATCTTCTATGGTCGGGTCCGTACCAAATGATATATATATTATTTAATTGGAATTCATTATTGAGATGAGTACAACTACAGAAAGCAGTGGATGCAGTCAGGAGATTCAGAGTTCCTATACTGTCACGGTTACCAGATTCCGATTAATCGTCCCAACACTAATATATATTTATATAATAGTTGCATAGGTTGGTTTCCTAGATGTAAATCCAATGAAACCCACATGATTATTAAAGAGTGCTCAATGAAGGACAAAGCTGGTACATAGTCTGTTTATTATACAAACATTATTGGTTACACATGTGCATATATGTTTCAGTGGAATCCCAATTCAAAGAGACCACTTCATCAGACTAATAAAGGGGCGGTATTGCAACGATTGTCAGGATTACATTCGTTTTTTAATAAGATATTTGGGTGTGGTTTATGCTCTGGAAGAAAGTGGGGTGTATACTTTGCAAATATGAGCAGTAGGGGTTTTGGAGAGAGGTGTGGTGAAGGAAGAGAGTAAGGGTGAGGGTGAAGGTAGAGGGGCAAGTATGATAGCATGTGGTTAAGCTGGTCAAGCTGTAGCACCAGGGAGGTATTGGTATTATTTTAACTTGGTGGTTGTTTATTGGCCTAAGTTTTCACTTTGATCTAAAGTAATATTATACCCTCATCACCATTACTTCCTTATCTTAGGTTTTTATGGTTGTTTCTTTTTTTTTTCTGGTGGTGAGTTCATTATCCATCTATTTTATTGATAAGCTCTATTTATTTATCTATTTTATTCCTTTGAGAGTTGCAGTCAAGGTTGTCAGCCTCAAACCTTCCCCAAGTGTTATACGTTTTAAAAGACATACACACACACACACACACACACACACACACACGCACGCACACATGAGAAAATCTCGTTTTGTTTCTTTCTTTGATAATCTGTTAAATGACCTCATTCTCCTACAATCTGTTTCATTCCAAGATTTGTACATAAACATATTAAGATTACTCGTCATCCGACTTGTGAAAAATGCTGTTTCTTGTTATTGTCACCTTTTGATTTTTAACTATCACCAACACCCATAGCCAAGCATACCCCTAAGTCGACTGCAACAGACGGATATAAAATCAGCTCTCAAGATCCAAAAAAAAAAAAATGCACAACGTGGCAGAGGGCAGATTCAACCCAACTGACTGGTTAAACATGCTGCAGACACTCAAGGAGTGTACGCCCAGCTACTCCCGAGTTCTATTTAATTGAGTGAGCACCTTGACCCAATAGGAGGGTTAAGGGACACAGGGTATGGAGTGATAGATTAAAGGTTACATCGACCAAGTTCAATTTTTTTTTTTTTTTCAATTTTGACACCTTCGCAGCTACTTTTACCGGCTAAAAACCAAACTGAATTTGTTCCACAGGTCCAAATCCCTTATAATATCAAGTTTTAAGTCTGTAGACCAAAAATTGACAGAGGAGTTTGCTAGAGACCATTCCTCAGACAGACAAGGTCACTTTTACATGTATATATATAATTATAAATCATAAATAATTATTTTTTTTATACCTACGGACACTAGTGTTTCATGCTTTCGCAATCATCAGAGCAGGAAGTGATGATTGCAGCTGGTCAAAGGATTCGAACCTCGCCACAAAGCCACCTTTGACTCCACTAGCAAGGAATATTACCCTTAGGCCACCGTCAACCACCACAAAAATCAAGATGTATATATATACAAATAAATATACATTGACCTTTCATACAGAGTGGAGGATAGGTGAGCCCTTGGGAATATTAGATGCTGCATGTATAGACATACAAAACCCCTGTACAGATAAGTGGAGAAAGAACTAATCAGCAGTTACAGGGATCAGGAAAAATTTGGAATTAAAAGGCTTAATGCATGGAAAACTTTTCTTTTCTTTTTTTTCTTTACTACATTCTCACCCCAAACAAGGTATCGTACCACTTTGATGTAGGAGGCTACTATAAGGGACATAAGTTGCAGGGAGTTTGTATTTATTTGCTTCCCCACTGAGCAAATTAGGCACAAAGCCGTTTTTTAATGTGGAGAGATTGGGGAAATGGGGACCTGCTCCGCGGGGAGTAGGAGAGCTGGATAGTGACAATTGGTATGAAGGGTTTCCCCTACATTGACCAATAACTGATTGCAACAAAAGCAATGGTCTTATATGTGGGTTTTGTGGGGTTGCCCCCACATATGGTCCTTGCTTGAACTTTGTTGCCCAGACCCTGTAAGGCCCAGGCGAGTGAGTTGCAGGGAGTTGAGCAGCAAGATGTCTGTTCACATCACACTTGAACTTTTGCATGTCAGCACAGTTGGGCAAGCAGGGACCCGAAAGAGAATTCCAGAGCTTAGCAGTTCTGGGGAAGAAACTATTAGAATAAAAGGCTTTCTTACATCTAGGGATCTAAACTGTGTAGGGGTGGGACTTTGCTGCTTGTTGGGTTTAACACGGGTATTTACATTGAGGGGGTACAAGAGCTTGTAGTTCGTCGGAGAATTCACCATTAAAATACTTGTAGAACAGGCAGAGGAATGCAACATTTCGTTGAGGCCAAGATGACAGTTCAGGACCTATATTTATTTCAGGCATTTATATCATATTGTTTAGATGTATAACCGTCGAGGACAACCTGGATTCTTTTCCAAATTAAGGAATTAATTGTGTTTGTCTTTTCCATCTAAAGATCAAATTTTATTGATCCACTTTTTTTCAAGTCCCGTGCATGATTAATGATGCCACTGAGTATCATTCATTCATTTTGAAGGAATCAGAGTAGTCTTGTCTGTATTCGTTTCCCTGATATCTTTCTAGCTAGATGTGACAACACGTGTGACCCCCAACAGACTGCCGACCCCAAACCCCAAACATCGTGTGTGCCGCGGATTTTTCGTCAACTTCTTATGACCAGATCGTCATTTTCTCACTGGCAACTGTCGATGGGAACACACGTGGGTCCACAACCAAAAGAAATATTAAAACAAAACACGAAAAACAACGCCAATGTTTCACATATATTTGGCGGTTGGACTTGTGAGTGCGTGTGTCTTCTCCATGTTCTATTGGCTACGATCGTCTGTCAGTCGCAATTTGTCTCAATCTGTTTCGCTGTCAGCTCTAAAAGCTGTCCAACCGTTCTGAACTACAAACTCCCAGCTAGCTGTCAACTACCGACTACCCGGCGTTGTGGTTGGTTGGTTGTTTCATCTCGACCCTTTTCAGGTTATTTAATGCCGAATACAAAGATTTTGAAGAAAATTTTTTAATAGAATATTTGTTGTTTACAAGTTGGCTTCTATTTAACCCATAGTTGGGACCCTAACAGGTACTACAACTCCAGGTCAGAGTGGACCTGGGAGCAATGGTAATTAAAGGGTGGCTCCACACTCGCCCAAAGCCCACAAGCTGGGGCCTCACTACTGGATATAGTTTAAGGTCATATTCAGGACCACCCGGCGTTGTGATATCAAGTCCCCTACCCCAGCTACCCGGAAGCTGCCTTTCCCTCTCTAAGCATCTCATCGATATCCCTGTCAAGTGTCGGTGGTTCTCTTTATCTGTTCTGTAGGTTTCTATTGTCATTCATCAAATCTAAAAATACCTACAGATTCATTGTTTTGTTACTTCCTCTTTCTTCATTTATTCTAAGCCATTTCTTATTTCTTTGTTGTCTCCCCCCTCTCAGCACTTAGTGACCATAGATCATCTTCTTAGTATCACATAGAATTCTTTCTAGAAAAGATAGTGTACTTACGAGAGGAACCACATGGAGGTAGCCAACATGTTGTGGTGAAAGTGTTTCCATCGGACGCACTGAACTCTTAACTTGGTACATCCAAGTTGTCAGTCTGTTGTTAACGACTGTTACCTCCCCACAGTTGATGCGAGTATAAAATGGTAATTTTTTTTTTTTTTAAATGCATTTTACAAAAAATATGATAAAGAAAGACAACACTTTTTTTTTTGTTATAAAATCTTTTTTTATTTTCAATTTCATTTTTTTTTTTTTTATTGCACCATCTTTTTTTTTTTTTTTTTACCAAGATGAATTTTTGACTCGCATTATGCGTGTGCAGCGCCTTTCATGGATGGATATTTATTTACATGGCATTTGATCACAGCAGTGCTTCCCTAACAAAACTAAGAAACCTTTCTCAACAAACTCCTACTTCCTAAGCAACAGCCAAAAAAAAACGTTCAACATTTAAACCCAACATCAATTCAGATAAAAATCAAAAGTTGAACCAGAAAACGAAAAAGTGTTTGTTTTGTTTTAACCCTTTGGATCCTGGCCCAATTAAGCAATAATTAGCCAAAAAGACAATAGGCAATCAGAAAAATTATTTGATAACATTATTAGAAAGCTATTGAAATAATTGGCCATGTCTTTTTAGCTATGTTGCTAGGGCCAATATATCAACCGTGCAGGGTTGGAAGGATTAAATTAAAATTTTGTATAAATTGTATTAAAAAAAAAAATTAAAAAATTTTTTTTTTTTAATTTTATTTTAAACCAAAGAAAAAAAAAATGGTGTTACTTGGTTGCAATGAAAGGGACAATACATTCAACTGAAAGAAAAGTCGAATATGAAAAAAAATTGTTTGCCTTTCTTTTTTTGTTTTAGAGAAGGGAAAAGTTAAGTTTTTTATTATTATTATTAATCGAGAAGCCAGGTGCAAAATACTTAAATATTTGTATAAAAAAATCTTTTATTTTCAATATAGAGTATGGCAAAAAAATTACTCTTTTTGTTTTAAATAAATTTTGAATAAATTCTGCAATTTTAATTAAAATTTTGTAAAATCTTTTTTGTAAACTAAAAATAAAATATGGATACGTACACACACACACACACATATATGTGTGTGTGTGTGTGTGTGTTAATGCAAAATGTTATTTTTAATAACAGAACAAAAGTGAAAATGAAGAACGGGATTCAAACAAAAGAGAAAGAATGTGAGGGAGGGGAGAGTTCAAAAGGGAGCAACAGAGTGTCACATACGTAAGGTTTAATTAAGGCCTTCTCGGTCCAATGAATAATGGAAGATGCATATCACGGAGCAGAAATCATGAGGAAAAAAAAAAAATGAATAATTAAAAAGATGTTCCCATTTTAAATGCTCAATGAAGTTTTGAAATATTTTGTAGGAAAAAAAAAAAAAAAAAATTTGTAGGAAAAAAAAAATTCCAATGTGACAAGAAATGTTAAAAAAAATGCTGTTCCATATTTCAAACATCCTACTGATATGGTTGGATTAAAAAAAAAACAAAAAAACATGAGTCTTATCGATACTGATCACCAAAAGCAGTCCATTATTTCATCACAATGTGTGTGTGTGTGTGTGCACACATAATTAAGGCACCGGAATAAGTGTCAATCTAAACCTTACACCTGCAGCATTAAAATTATGTAAATTTAACTGTTTATGATTATCTTTTAATGTTGTTGAGACAGGAAGGATCTCCACGGGAACTAGCAAGAACAAGGGACTAGCGGTAGGGCAGATCAGCAATCCGCTTCTTTTATGCCTTCCCATCGGGACTCATTTACTTTGCTTATGTATCAGTAAAGAAATGTGGAGGGTAAGTAATGAGTTTGAGATCTATCAAAGTTCTAGTCATCATCTTATTGTAATGGAGATTTGATGTCTGCCTGTAGACCAAAACTATACTATTACCTATTTCACCATTTGATTATACTGTATAGCCTTGAGTCCAATTCAAAGAGTACATAATGGAGTTGGAGATTAGGGAAGATTGGAGACACAGAAGTCAGACAAAAAAAAAAAAATAAATTACTGACGATCATACGTTTGTAAATGTGTGAAAACTTGTTTGTCGTGTTGGCAACGACAAGGATGAGAAAATGCACCTATTATGTGGGTCGGCTGATCATAAGAGGAGTAAGTGAATGAATAGGAAAACAGTACTGACATATGAGATACATACAAGCACTTGAAAGGCGTCACTACCTTATTGAGATTTTTATGCCTGCTTCCAACAAAGACATTGACTTGTGAAATAACTCCAAGTTATTACGTCATATTCTCATTAATAGGTTTCACCTTGGATGTTATTCTGATGAGGTTTCAGTTGAAGTAACCTCTGACCTTTAAGTATATCCTGTCAAACTCAGGAATCTGTATGGAATTTTGAATAGAACCCGTTATTTAATCCACAGTGGTAACTTGCTCTCATTCTGTCAGCCATGACTGAATAGAATATGAAGGTAGTTCCAAAAGTAAAGCCTCTTTTTTTCTTCTTTTAATTCAAAAAGTTGAAGCGTTACAAAGATGGAAGTAGTATCATTAGAACGATGAGAAACCTTTTGTGCTGCAAAAATTTATTTTTCCACATAATCACCATTATTCTCAATGCACTTTTGCCAGGAATTCAATGGCGCATCTGTTTCTGACATGCGTCCATGACGGGAGTTGCTTTCTTGGAGTCTCAGAGAGATGAAACTTTCAGGTCACGAATGCATAAGTTTAGTCATCATAACAAAGCAATTTGCAATCCTCTTTGATCCATTCGAGCAGAATAAAAAAATAGGAGGCATTACTTTCGGAATACTCCTCGTATATAACAACAATACTCTTAGTTATTAAATCTTTCTCACTAATGATTCCATTTTGGATATTCTCAAAAAGTTTTGGCCAAAATAACCTCTGACCTTCTGCAGGTGTATCCCATCAAACTCTGGAATCAGAATTTTGAACGAAATACCTTATTTAATCCATGATATTAGCTTGCTCTTGTTTTGACAGTAGAATACAATTGTGAATTACTTAAGGCCTCAACCTGGTCATGGCTGATGGAACAAGAGAAAGCTACCACCATGGATTAAATAAAGGTTCTGTTCAAAATTCTCAACAGATTTCAGAGATACCTGAACAAGATTGATCAACAACAATAAAAAAAAATAAAATAAAATAACGTAAACAGTTAAATTTACATAATTTTAATACTGCAGGTTTATGGTTTGGATTGACACTTATGCCGGTGCCTTTCTCTTAATTATCTATGCGCACACACACACACACCTTGTGATTAGCCAAAATGTTGAGAATAACATCCAGGATGAGAACAGTAGTCCGAATAATCCAAATTATCAATCCTCATCTAAAAAGTTGTGAAACATTTTGATTTAAAATCTTAAGTCTTTATAGTCTTATATTATTTATCATGACATTGGCCGATATCACACTACATACGTTTAGTATTTAAACGAATTTCGCACCTGTGGAACTGCTTTCCTGCAAACTACAACATTGTCATCTTCAAGTCAAATATCAAGAAACACTTATTAGAAAACATCCTCATGAATAATCAAATTTTGTTATTTTCATTTGTCATTTTCAATCATTTCATAATATTCTTCATCATTCAAATGACAATTTCACTTATTAACCACCTTGAATGACCTTTGGGCCTTGATAAGTTATAACTCCCTTGTAAAAAGAACAAACAAAAACAAGAACAAAAAACTTTTCTCTTCTAGTGTTTTTTTTTTTAAACCATGATAAATAATGCCTCATTAGTTAAAAATATATATACACTCAAAACAGTAGTTCACAAACGGGATGGAATATCTAATTTACAAAAACCTTTTTTAATATGTAATTTCTAATGTTTTGGATTTGTTTTGCTAAATATGAGAATCCCTTTGAAAGTAAAAGACAGTTATGAGAGACAACAACATTTCATTTATTAATAGTTTGTCTATGGCAAGCTGTAGAGACTAAATGAGACTTTTTTTTTTTTTTTTTACATAGGCATCACCACATTATCAAGGCCAAGAGGCCACTCAAGGATAAGGGTTAAAGAGTGTACAGTAGAAATTGGACAATATAGTAATCATTAGTAATGAAAATTTGGTAAATTTGATAACTTATATGGAACGGCTCATCAAGAACTTATTTATGTTAGACTTGAAGACAACCATATTGTAGTCAGCCGGAAAGCAGGAAAACGGAAGACAATTCCACAGGCGTGCAGTTCTAAGAAAGAAGCTTTGTTCAAGGAATCTACGTTTAGGTACAGATAAAGAGTAGGGGGAATTATTGATATATTACAGCTAGACGATATTAAATTAAACACCTTATTGAACACCATAATAGATTTATCGACAGCAGTGTTAAGAACTTTCCATTGTTAACTTTAAGGGAGTGAAAGAACATGTATGCACATTTTGAGTAAAAAAAAAAAAAAAAAAAAATTGTAAATAAAACTGCTTGTAAATAAAACCTTTTTTTAAACAGTAAAAACTTTCTTTAATAAAAATCCATGATTTAAAAGTTATAAAACTGCATATTGTTCTATTTATGATTCAACTCAATCAGAAATAAAAGTTTAAAAATTTGGTGTTACTCATAAGATATGTCCTTTTAGTTGTTACTTATTTTTGGGATGCTTAAAATCTTATATGGTCCTAATTTCTGCATGTTAGTACAGTAGGAAGAGGGGCACTGCAGGGAAATAATTCCAAAGGTAAGCAGTCCATGAAAAGCTATTGGAGTAGAAAATCCTCTAGCATCAGGTGTTCTCTACAGTGAAGGGTAAGATTTAGCAGCTAGTCGTGTGGCCTGGGGATATTTTGATTTATGATATCAACACTAAGAATTAGAAGGAAAATACAGAGACATGTTTACCCACAGACTGTAATAAAATGATTAAATATTGAAACAAAGACATCATGTAAGAAATACTAACTTTTAATGCACATATTTTAACAAATCTGTTAAATGATAAATGCTTTTTTGTTTGCAGATATTTATAACAATTTATGCTTCAGAAAAATTTGAATATCAAAAGTAAAATTTGTGGAAGTCGTGCAATTTTATTATCGGAATAAGATTGTCGATTTTGAATGTTTTATGTCTATCAAAATTTGTAAAAATACTTTCACTAATAAGTTATGAGACTTATTTGTTTGCTAGAAGCACAGAATAAAAATGTCATAAGTTTTTTCCTTAGGAATAGCTTTGTGAATTCTTCTGATAATGGAAACAAAGAATTTGAATAACAAGGCGCTTAATGTCATGCTCAGCAAAATGTTTAATCTGATGTCTCATTTACTGTCTTTATAATTTGCTTATGGCGAACTAGTAACAAAGTCGTGCAGTTTTATTACTGGAATAATTTGCATATTTTATGTCTATCAAAAGTTGTAAAATACTTTCACTAATACTCTTCCCTTCTCAGCTTTGCGTAAATAGTTGAGTACAATTGAATTCAGAAACTTCAATAGGAAAACTAATCTTACCCCCCCCCCCCCCCAACAAAAAAAAACTCTGAAGTAACACTTATTTAATACTATGGAGCAAATAATTCGACTAACTCAAAAGTCAGTTATAAGACTTATTTGTTTGCTAGAAACACAGAATAAAAAATGTCATGGGAAAATATAAGCTTTTGCCTTGCTTAGGAATAGCTTTGGGAACAGAATTTGAATAACAAGGCGCTTAAATCTATGCTCAGCAAGGCGCTTAATGTTATGCTCAGCAATGTGTTTAATCTAATAGGTCTCATTTACCATCTTTATAATTTGCTTATAGCGAACTAGTAACAAATGAAATGTGTTTATTTTTCATGACTTTTTGTCTTACTTTCAACACAAACTAAAAAATCTCATGAACTATGGAAAGCAGTTCTCTTGTTTATGTTGTTACAACAGTGTTCACTGCAGCTGGGTTGAGTCAGTTTCTTCCCTCGCCTGCACCACATCCCAAACCATGGCAGCCGTGTATAGCATTCCTAAGCAAGATTGCACAAGACTGACCATTTGTAGATCTGAGAAGTCAAACTAGTCCTCCCTATTGAATGTCGTTCATGTCTTCAACTGCCTAAACCATTACACTGGCAGCATCAAGGCAGAGGTAAGGAGGATTACGTTGTGAACCAATTTCCTCTCAAATTGACAAGCTTCATTACAATTGTTATAAGAAAAAAAGAAATAGAACTAATATCAAAATAACTTTGATAAAAAAAAAAAATTGGCATGTTTAGAGAAAATAAAAATAGGACAATGAAATGTGTAAAATTGCAGCTACTGGCTCCAGAAATGACCTGATATAAAGTTATTTTTTTTTTTATTTTTTTATTTTTTTAAGAAAAGATAATGTTTAAAAATTAAAGACTCAATGGAATACAAATGAAAGCCCATTCATATGAAAAAAATAAAAAAGATTAATGAATCAATTTAAAAAGTAATTATAATAAATTTCAAATGTTCTTTTGAACTCTGAGAAATCTCAAAAACATTTACATCATAATTCAATAAAGTAAAAAAAAAAAAAAACTATTTTCTCAAATTTAAATTCAATGGAATGTTCTGAAAAAAAAAATGATATTCTCAACTTTTTACATTTATACCTTTCGGTTTAGAATGATGAAATTTCTTCACATTTTAAAAATAAGATGTAAAGCCCTAGATAAAACAAAGGTATGTAAATTAGAACATTAGAAATAATGATTTGTTTTTAAAACAAAAGCAAAAAATTGATAAATATAAATATAGAATTTATTTTTAAATAACTTATCTTAATTGTAAAAATAAAAAAAAGGCATCTGATATGCAGATACTTAAAAAACTCATTTTAATTTATCAGAAAAAATGTTATTAAAGAAATATCAAAATAAAAAATAGTATATTTAAAAAGTATAAAACGGTTTATAATGATATTAAACCAATAAAATATAATATATTAAAAAAAATTGATAAAAATTTAAAAAATCAAATATTTCAGAATTGTATTAGAAAAGTAGCAAGCACACAGGTGATGCAAGAAAAAAATTACAGATTATAGGGACAGACATAGCAGAAAATGTAAAAATATAACTGATAAAAATGTTCAATCACGATATTTTCTGAAATGTGGTATTAATATTTATATGTTCAAACTTCCCTCCTGTGGAACTTATTACTGCAGGATTGCTTCCCCTGTTTATTGATTACAACTGGGTTGTTTTCAAGTTCAATATAAATAGATCTTGTTACAAACTGACACAAATAATCAAATGCAGTTTCCACCTTTGCTGAATGTTAATACTTATATAGTATTCTGCATCTCTGCAATTATTCCATCCTACTGACCCTTATTCTTGAGTGATTTTTGGCTTGCTAAGTGGTAACTCAATAGCCAAAAAAAATCTAAATCACCCCCCCCCCAAAAAAAAATAGTTTGTCTCATTTCAATTGCTACCATCAACACCATCTTTAAGCAAATTGAAGGTAATCAAATTTCCTTGAAAGCACTTTGAGAATATCAAATTATAGTGACCCTGAAAGTCTGCAATTATTCCATCTTACTGACCTTTGTCTTTGTGTGATTCTTGTCCTTGATAAGTGGTAACTCAATAGTAAAAAGAAATAAAAAAACAAAATCTAGAGCAGCTAAAGAGCTCATAGGACAATCTTAGAGGCACCAAGTGAAAAGTCCAGATTAGTTAACAGTTGAGAAATTGTAAAAAAAGATTTAAATACAAATGTTTTATCAAAAACATAACAGATGGCAGCGGAGGCGATGGCTTGACTTAAGACTTAAAAAACATTACTTACCCTACCACTAACGCCAAGTCAGAGTAGCAAGCTCATACTCCCACCCAAAACAAAACGCTTATAAAACTATACTTAATCTCCCAAGGTTTAACAAGGTTACTAAAAAACATACAAAAAACAACTTGGGCGATTAAGTGTGGTTTTATGAAAGTTTTTGTTTGAGGTGATTGAAGGCTTGCCATTCGGACTTAGGGTTAGAGGTAGGGTAAGTTTTTTTTCTTTTTTACTATTTTTCAGTATGAAATTAACTGAAATCAAGCCATCACCTTAGTCACCATTTTAGTTTTTGTGCGTTGATAAAGAAAATGCTCATTCAAATAAAATTCTGAAAAGAAAAAAAAAATCTTGGTTTCCACACATTAAAAGTGTATGGGTCGGTAGAAAATTTAATTTTACTGCATTTTGTTAGAAATTATTTGTTGGTTTTATTTCTTATTTTTTTCATTTACAAATACTCGAGTGTTAACTATTCTGTACTTTACTCTGGGTACAATTACCCACATTGGGAATCACTATGCTAAACTATCAATCTGTATCATTTCAAAGACAACAAATAAAAAATTTTGTTGTTGCTATTACTGCTACAATATTTTTGTTTCTTATTTAGAATTCAACCCCAAATTAAAAAAAAAAAAAAAAAAAATTTTTATGATGTAAACATGGAACAGAAATGTCATATTCCAAAAATCACGTAAATTGATCAAGTAGTTTTATTTTTATAAAGAAAACCATTTTTAAGAGAATGAGAATTTATCCACATTATAACATAAATATAGTAACTATGAATTATTGTTGTATTATCTCCCTTGGTTTCTTGACAATTATTTTTTCATAATAGACAGTTACTTTTAAGATATGCATAAAATTCGATTTTCTTAGTTAAAAATAAAATTACCTGATCAATTTAGACGATTTTTTGAATACGACATATTCATTCCATGATTGGTACATAGATCATAAAGATTTTTCTGGATTTTCGTTTTTAAACGTACAAGAATTCTGGACAAATCATATCACCTCATGTTATATAAAGATTTTCTGCATTTTTTTTTTTTTATTTGTAATTAGGTTGAATTCTAAATAAGAACCATATTTTCAATTTTTATACAAGTTTTTCCATCAGATTTTCATGTTAAAAAAAAAACAAAACTGCTAATTAAAGGCCAAACCTTCCAGCTTAACTATTCTTGGGAATTGAGAAAAGAGAGTAAACACTTGAAACTTTAAAAAAATATATATATATTTAAAATTTTTTTTTTTTTTTTTTTTTTTAATTGCTGCCCCCCACCCCTTCATAAGCTGCTCTCATTGTTCCGGTGATCGAACAGTACCAGGTCTTCTTCCCATAGAAACAAGTCTTCTGCGTCGCCGTAGTCCGTTGTTGAGGCGAGTAGCACCCCACATCCATAAAGAATCTGGAAGCATTGTTAGCAACCATAGCTGAAGAGAGAGAGAGAAATGGATAAGAAATAAAAAAAAGATTAAATAGTATATCAAATGGAAATCAAGAGAAAAATAGAAGAGAAATATTAAAAATGATGATAAATTAGTGTAAGAAGAATGCAAATGCTCCCTCAGATTATCACTTATTTTTTAGGATTACAAAGACGGTCTTAGGTTAACATCACAAGAGGAAATTGAACACAAGTTAGGTTCGTATTTCACATCAAAGTAAAAAAAAAAAAAAAAATAAATAAATTCAAAAGCGAGGCATTTATAAACTCATTGACAGATGGAATCAAATTATAGAAAGCAAAGGTTGTTAATGATATGAATAAAGATTTTCAAAAACTTTTTTTTTATTTTCAAATGTTCACAGAATGACCAGTAGCAATATATTATATATGAAAGATGCCGCTGTGAAATTTCCACAGGTCCCGCTAGATTTTCAAAATCACAGGTTTCCATTTCCAAGATGAAATTTTAAAATTTTTTCATCGACCTGATATTAACAAGAACAATCTCGTTAGATACGACTAAAAATTAGAGAATAAATGTTTGAAAAGAACCCACCATAATGGAATGTGGCAAATAGCCTGTGGTCCTGGCTGAATATCCAAGTGTGGCAACTGCATTCCGAGCATAGACGCTAGCTGAAGGAATTAGCAGGTTCGGATTCGATAAAGTCTCACTGTACTGAGTCATTCGCGTGGCCACGTAGAGTGGGGTCAAACTCTGAATGATCACACCACTGTTTTTGTATTCATACTTGAGGGCCCGAACAAAATAGTCAACATATTTCTTGGTGCCTGCATAGACCGTCATCTGCGGCGTGATTTTGATACAACTAGCTGATGACATCGTGACAATAGCACCTCGGCCACTAGCAAGATAAAAGAAAAAAGCATTAGCGACATGAACACAAAATTAAAAGAAAAAAATTACATTTCTGAATGATGAGGATTGATAATTTGTATTGCTCAAACCACTGCTCTCAATTTGAGTTTTAATCTTACATGTCAGTCGATATAACCTATGATTTTCTTTGTGGTGTAACGGATAAAGTATTTAATTCAGTTCTAAGTGACACTCTTCTGATGATTCAAGGATCGATCCTCAATGCAAGAGGTACTAAGAATACAATTGCGAATTATTTAAGAGTCCTACCTGGTCATGGCTGACGGAATGAAAGCATGGTACTCCAGTGGATTAAATAAAGAATTTCGTTTGGATTTCCGTGCAGATTCCAAAAGTTCAACAAGATTTACCTGAAGAAGATTAGGTTACATTGGCCGAAACATTGTGAGAACAACACTCAAGATGAGAACAGTATTCCAAATAATCAAAATAGAAAAATTATACATTTTTGGAAACTTTCAGTTTGAATTCATCAAGAAAAACTGAGGAAAACTTTGGGAAAAGTCACTAAATCATGGCATGAGTTTATTGCGAGAAAAAAAAAAACTGTAGGCATTAGGGGTTTTTTTTTGTTGTTAAATATAGATTTTTTTTTGAGAAATACACATTTTAAATATGTAAACATTAGGTAAAGAATAACAAGTTATCCAAAAAAATGGCCATCCATTTGAACAATATTGGATAATTTTACATAATGTTTACATATTTAAAGTGTCTATTTCTCAATACAAAATGTGTATTTCTCAATAGATTTTAACTCAAAAAGATTCCTCATGTAATATTTAATTAAAAAAAAAAAATTGTTTCAATGCATACACAGAATTTTTTTTTATCTTGCAATACACTCACGCCATGATTTAGCGACTTTGCCAAACTTTGTTACATGTCAACACGACTCTTCTTTGGACTATTGATTAATATTTACAGCATATTCCAACTGATCTTCTTTGGGTGTATAGTTCATTTATGCATCAGCTATTTTCCCCTGTATTTAAAGATTATTTGTGTATATTGATGTTTCTAGTGTAAATCCTTTTTCTCGTCTTGAAAGACTCTTAGATCCAGTGCTTCTTCTTGATTTACTAACGATGAACAGAACAAACAGCCTCAAACACCTACCTGGGTTACTGAAAATTACAGGTTAAAAATATTCCAAATTAATAGGCTCTAGAATGGCAATATTTAGCCTGGTAAATTTCTACAACTGTCAATTCACTGGGTAGAGGTCTATGATTAACAAATAGAAATTTGATAATTCAAGAGTTCTTAGTTGTTGGTTTGCACACTTGTTGCTTACATAGCAATTAACATTCAATTTCAACTAAATGGAATTCCATAAATTAAGTTCATATCATTCAACATGAATTATAGCATTGGGGGTGAAACCCACCATAAATGGTTGAACAAATATACAAACGTGAGCTGCAAATGGTGAATGTTGACTCTCCAACATCCAAATGGCAACTAAATTTAATACAAATTAGGCGGTAAAAATTTACTTTAACTACCTTCAAAAATTGAAGCACAGAGTAAGAATTGTGAAGAACGAAGAGGGAGAACAGGGTTCATACAGATTTTCATTGTCCATTTTCAAGGACTTTTCAAGGCTTTTAAAGTTTTTCAAGCCTTCTTCAGACAAAATTCTTGGGATTTGTTTTACAATCCACAGCGACTCAAACAAGTGATGAAAAATGAAATATGCAACAAATAAATGTTACCATAGCCAATAATATCTGCATCATTTTTTGGTGTTTTTAAATTGTTTTAAATGCTTTTGATTTCATCTCAAATATCAGGTTGACAAGAAAGTCCTTGCAGGTTTTTAACTTTTAAATTCAGATGAAGATAGCTCAAACAAAAATTTATTGATCAAAATAACCACCATTGGAATCAACTAACTTTTGCTAACGCAAAACAAGTGTATTTATGCCAGTCATATAAAATTCTTGCATTCTGGTGGAAATAAAATCTCTGAATGCATTTTTGATATCGCTTAGGTTTTTGAAGTGCTTCTCACGCAGAAAGTTTTCGCGATGCTTGAAAAGTGGTAATCAGTAGATGAGAGGTTTGAAGAGTATGGCTGATAAGGCAAAGTTTTGTAGCCCAATTCATTCAACTTTTGCAGGGTTGGTTTAGCAACAGGCAGTCAAGCAATGTTGTGGAAGAGAATTGGGCCTTTTCTGTTGACTAATACTAAGTGTTGTTACCAAAGTTTCTGATGCATTTCATCCATTTATTGACAGTACTTCTTCCCCGTAATGGTTTCACCTGCATTCAAAAAACTATAATAGATGAAACCAGTCATAGACCACCACACAGTCAACATGATCTCCCTTTGATGAACTCTGGCCTCGGGAAGCATCATGGAGTTTTGTCAATGTTTAATCACTGAGCAGAAGGTCGCCGGTTGTTGTAAAGAACCCACTTTTTATCACAAGTCACAACCTGATCAAGAAACGGATAGTTCTTGTGTAAAAGACAGAAAGATAACACTTCATAACAGCATTTCTTTTGGTTGTCGTTCAATTCGTGCGGCACCCTTTTATCAAGTTTTTTGTTTTTCCAATCTCTCTCAAGTGGTTGGAAATCATTGTATACGTTACATCTAATTCAGAAGCAAGTTCTCAAACAGTTGTGCATGGATTGGATTTGATTAAGGCTCTTAATTGATCGGTGTCAATATCCAATGGCCGACCACTATGCTCATCATCTTCAAGAGTTGTCACCACAAAATTTCTTGAACCCCCATTGTGCTGTGTGTTCAGTAGTGGTTCCTGGGCCAAACACTTTGTTGATATCGTGAGCTGTTTCAGCAGCTTTTCGGTCTAGCTTGAATTGAAATTTTAAAAAATTGCGCAAACTTGCTTTTTTTTTTTTCTCCATCTTGTATTCAACGTTCTGAAAAGACAACTGTTTTAAAACGATTGTAATTTAAATGATTAGATAGAGCAAAAAACACTCTTTAAAATGACAAAGTATTAGAATGAAAGCTTATCTGAAAATCAACATCATTTGAAATCAACATTCAAAATTCTGCAAGAACTTTCTTAATATAAATAGTGAATGCCTTCACAGTATTTAGACTAAATTAAACTATATTTATAATTGACTAGCAGAGGGGGGGGATACCCGGCATTGCCCAGGTGTTGAGAAGTGGTACAGTAAGGCTATTGAGCAACCCAGACAAAAAAAGTTTCAATCAAAATAGCAGTGAGTGCTTGTGTGACCACAAAAAAAAAAATTAGCCACAGTAGCCAGGCTCGAACCTGTAATGCGAAAGAGGAAGAGAAAGTGAAAAAAAGCAAATGTGTTAGCCATCTCACCAACAGCGCACTTGTGACATCACGACCTTCAAAATAATGTCTTTTAAACTTGTCTTGAAATTGCTAGGCGTGAATGACTTGCAAAAATGTTGACGCAAAAAGTGACCTCACCTTGCAAAAAAACGTTCCAGTTGACCGTCAAAGAATTAATGTTTTCGGACAATTTTTGGATATTTGTTGTCCGAGACATTGATCTTTCTAACGATGCCAATTTTATCTGTTTGTTGCGTGTGTCAAAAGTTTTTGGCAGACATACAAACAAACACACACACACGTACTAATATACATTTTGCCTTTCATATAATAGATTATAATAGGCAATAATTTATTTGAATTATTTGCATTACTCTTCTCATCTGGAATGCTATGTGTTATGAATAACAATTCGGCTGATATAACCTTAAACCTTCAGGTGTATCTTGTACAACTGATACAGATTTCCGAATTTGGCAGAAAAATTACGGAGTTCAACGCGATACACTTGAAGATCAGGTCACATCTTCCAAAATATTGTGAAAATAATGTTCCAGATGAGAACAGTAGTCTAAATAATCTAAAATTATCAATCTTCATCACAAAAATTCACAAACAAAATGAATGAAATAAAATTGTTTACCTACCGTTTCACCATTTGTGGCAGAATCATATGGGTCATCTGAAAGAAGCAAAAAAAAAAAAAAAAGGGGATAGAATTTATTTCATATTTCAAATATCTTTTCTTTCTTTTTTTTTTAAATTATTCTTAAATATCATTTCAATTAATCTGACAAAAAACTGAAGGAAAATAAATATAACCAGGGATGTGAGTAGCTAATTGGAAAGAAAAGCTGAAATTCTGATGACTTTTACAATCGTTTTTTTGTTTTTTTGGAGGGGTGGGTGCATGGCACTTGTGTGTGTGCGTACAGAGAGGAGGCAACTCAAGAAAAACAATTTGCATTATTTGGATTATTCGGATTACTGCTCTTAAGTGCAATTCGCAAAACGTTTCTTTCTTCAGGTGTATCTTGTCTGACTGAAATTTTTTTTTGTTGAATTCTGGAATCTGCATGGAATTTTAAATGGAACTCTTTGTTTAGTCCACAGCTCATTCCATCAACTATGACCGGGCAAAAGTCTTACCTCACTTAGAACTGAATTTACTTAGTAAATTATCCATTACGCCGTGGGTCCTTGTGGCATAACGGATAAAATACTAAGTAAAATTCAGTTCTAAGTGACACTCTTCCGAGTGTTGAAAGTTCAATCCTCAGTGTGTGCGATACTAAGAATACAATTGCAAATCATTTAAGATTTCTACCTAAAGAAGGTCGAAGTTACACTAACCGAAATTCTGAGAATGACACTCAAGATGAGAACAGTTTAAATAATCCAAACAATGCTCATCTAAAAAATTGAGAAACTAAAAACAACTTGGAGGATATGCAAGTGAAAATGCATTTGAAATAATTTAACAAGTGTTTCATGAGTAAAAATATTAATATTGTTGAAAAAAGAAAAAGAAAAAAAAAAAAAAGAACCAGACAAATTTAGAAGAAAATTAATTGACAAATTAACTGAGCTGACAGATAAATTTTTCAGGATTTTTTTTTTTTTTTTTTTTTTTTTAAACTCTGAATAGTTTCAACTATTTCTTAGTTAAAAATACATTTGAAATAATTTGAGTATTTCATGAGTAAAAATATTAATATTGGTGAAAAAAGAAAAAGAAACAGACAAATTTAGAAAATTAATTGACAAATTAACTGAGCTGACAGAAAAATTTTTCCGTTTTTTTTTTTTTTTTTTACGAAACAACTCCGAACAGTTTCAAATTAAGAGAAATGTAACAAATGCACATGTGGAGGAAGAAGTCTAACGCTTCTACCTTCATCATGAATCATTTAAAACCTTAGCTTTTACGGTAAAATTAACATTTTCAGTTTTCAAAGAGAACTCTCATGAGGGACAAAAGGAAGGTAAGAAAATACAAGATAGAGAGAGGAAAAGAAAATAAAAAGAGGAAAAGAAAGGAAAGATAAAATGAGACTGAAGGAGAAATATAATCTGGCCAAATAATAGAGAAAAAATAAGTAGGGCTTTGGTAATTAAGCAGAAAGATTAAAGAACAACAAGAAAAAAACAAATTTCAATTTCCCAAATTAAATTTTACATACAAGAATCTTTGCAGAAATTATTTGTTTTTTTTTTGGGGGGGAGGGGGGGATAAAAAAAATGCAGAATTCTGCTCAATAGCAAAAAACTCATATCTAAATACATAAATATTTTAAAATACAACAGTTTTTATTCATGTAACACTATTTCTAGTACTGAACAATGCTGGGTTGCCTTGCTAAGCAAACTCAGCGAGTCATGTTATGGGTTGACACTTTGTCAAAAAATCCCAGATGACCGAAGGAATGATGAGATATTAGAAAAAGGAATGTCCCCATGATAAATACAAATAACAATTGTTGAATTAATCTAGTTGGTATTGGCAAGAAAGATTGTCAACTGCCGGTCATCTGTTTTCTATTTGTAAAACTAAATGATGCTTTTTGTTGATAATGGATTCAGTAAAAATTAAAAAATGGCATGTTTACGTTTTTAGGTCAAGAGTTGATAGGGAGGTTGTGAACACATCAATGGGAGACCTCCCAGAAAGTTGACATGAGAACAAGAAATAATTTAAATGATGCTAGAACAGTATTGTAAAAATATAATATAGCTAAGAACCGATTTTTTGGGAAAAAGAGATCTCAGAAGAAAGAGAGGGAGAAAAGAGAAAATGGTGATCTCATAAAAACCAGATGCCCAGCAAAATTAGGGCTCTTTTCCCTTGTTGGCCGAAAGATACAGTAAACTACTTGTAAACTATTTAAAAAAAAAAAAAAAAGAGAGAGAGGATCCTGAGAACTAGCCCCAAAAATGGCACTGTGCATGCACAACTGCACCGAAAGCATGGCTTGTACTCATTTGTATACATGTGGGGTGTGGGGGATAAAAGACCGTGAATTGTCTTGCATAGGCAGTATTTGTTTCAGAACCAGTGTCCCACACATTGTTTCAGAAGAAGGATAGGGAGGAGAGTAGGAAACGACCAAAATGTAAGAGAGCAGACAGCTATATGCAAATACCAAGCTGTGAGCAAAATGACATCATGGTAAGGAAAAAAAGAGACTATAAAAACAGAACACATTTAAGACGATCACACACGGGACGTTACAGCGGTAACAAGAGAATGAGGAAATAAATATAAAAAAATTTTTTTTAAAATGAGTTAAAGTTATTTTCTATTCTTTGTCTGCTTTGTGTTGGTTCCCGGACAATAATACAAAAACAAAAAACTCATACATTTTGATTAATGTCATTTTTCGATATTAAAATGTAAAGCAATACTCACCATTGTTGTAGCCATTATATTGACGTTAATGAGCTCCCAAAGTCGCTGGTTAAAAAAAAAAAGAAAAAGAAAGATATGTAATCGTTATTTCTATGTAATGTGATGACCAAGGAAGCAACATTCATCATATTATTTATTCATCTTTCTGCTTATATTTCAAATCTAGCAATACAAACTTAAATATAAAAAAAATATAAAACCAGTTAAATGTATAATGTGGTATGCTTGTAGAAAATTGATTTGTGAAATTCTGGTATCAGCAGAAGCTCACACACACAATTAATGAAGATGGTTGGTTACATAGATTGGCGCTTCTACATTATTGGGACGAGATTTCGTAGTCAACAAATGGAGTTTTCAGATTAAAAAAAATGGTTTTAACTGATTTTTTTTGTCAATTCTAATAAGTTACAATGGTAACTTCCAAATTATGCAGTCGGAATTACCTGAATATTACTGCAACTTTCATTGTGTTAGCGGGTGAAAAATTATTGCCATCTTGTTTGAATCAAAACAGAAAATTACCTCCCTTTTGAACTGTGTTTTACAATCGTTTTCTTCAAAGTCTATTTTCTTTAACAAATAATTTTCTGCCTTATCGATTTTCATAATTTTTTTGATATAATCATTTTAGAAATATGAGGAATACGTAGATACCATTGTTTTCATGTGAAATTCAGTTTTACGATTTTTTTAAATACTGTCCCAATAGTGTAGAAGTGCATATAGTTCTTATAACTAAAGCTTGGTGGCGCAACTCCCTTTTGCCACACACACACACATATATATATATATATATATATATATATATATATATATAAAAATGATCTTTTTGCAAATATAGGTTTTTAAGCTCTGGCTATTGTGATAGATGCCCTTGGCATCTTGGTAGTATGGACACCAAATGCCTTCTCAAGGTCAATGGATCTTAACTATATAAAGTGAGAGAATCAACAATTAATTCTGGTTTTTACATGGGAACATTTATAAACTGTACACTTCATTCATAAGTTAAAATGTATGGTTGTCATATTTGTGCCAATTTTACTAATCTACACAATAAAATAATTGTAATCAAAATGTAGTGATTGTTGTTTTTAAACCTCATTTCATCTTGTTGCACTACATGCTTTTCTCCATTATCATCTGTAAGACCTGAAGTTTGACAACAAACTGGATGACTTTTTTTTTTTTTTTTTTAATTGAGTTAATAAATCAATATTGCGACAATGACTCTTGTGGTTATCAATTTCCAACTATTTCTATGCAAATTTCAACTGTAAAGATATCAAGGTAACACGGTTCAAATGTAGGTATCTATTAAAAGTTTTTTTTCAAACAACTGCGCTCAAAGGGATGATCAAAATCTTAAAAAGATCTCTTGGTTAGTATATCTGAGTTAGCGGGTAAATGTTTGGCATCTGGTAGGATGCCTCATACCCAGCTTGAACAAACTGATAAGTAAAAAAATTTTTTTTTAATTTTGAGAGACAATAGAAAGAAAATTGATGAATAAATTAAAGCGAAAACTACTTACTTCTTCAGGTACTTCCAGAAAAAGTTGTGGATAATCATACGTAACACCAACATTGTTTACTGAAAAGGAAGAAAAGGAAATGTTTATCCAATTTTTTAAATTTTTTTATTACATTTTCACCCCAAACAAGGCATATTGCCACTTTGTTGTAGGGGCTACTATCAGGGACATGGGCATCAGGGGTACTGTGTAGGGAGTTGGGCAGCAAGATGTGGGTTCACGTTGCACTTGAACTTTTGCAAGTCAGTACAGTTGGGGAAGCAGGGACCCGGCAGGGAATTCCAAAGTCTAGCTGTCCTGGGGAAGAAACTACTGGAGTAGAAGGCTCTCTTACATCTAGGGATCTCTACTGTGAAGGGGTGGGATTTAGCTGCTTGTCGGGGGGTATTTACGTCGAGGGGGCACAAGTGCTTGCAGTTCGTCAGAGCATTCACCGTTAAAGTACTTGTAGAAAAGGCAGAGGGATGCAACATTTCGTCGATGGGACAGGGGCTGAAGTTTAGATGACAGTTCAGAACCTATCAGATTGCATTTATCTTAATTTTGTCCAGACAAAGTATGTTTGGAGGAGGAGAGCTGTGTCCACCATCTTAGGTTTGGTAAATATGCAAGAAAAAAAAAGAAACATTGATACAGGAGGTTTGTGAGAAATTTAACGATTTTTGTAAAGAAAAAAAAAAGTCACTGCACAACAAATCTCAGATAAAAAAAAAAAAAAAAAAAAAAAAAAAAAAAACTGTTGCAGTTATTGTGTTTGACTCGGCGGGAGCAAATTATTACACAATGGTTATTTTTTTGACCTGGAAAGTTTGCCAAAAAACCTTCACTTGAGACCGATTTGAAACCCTTTTTCTCTCAGCTTGAAAAACGTGACGCCATTCGCTATCTCAACTCATACCTCTTGTGTAACTTTTCTACTTCCACTTAATTTTCACCTTTCATGCCAACCATCCTTAATTTAATCATGAGAATGATTGCTTTGTAGATGAGTTATTGTGACATGTACTCAGTGTGACCCTTGCCAAACCCACACTAGCTAACTGGTTATTTAAGAGTACTTTCCCCTTCTGAGAGCGAGGTGGATAGATTTTTAAAATTCTGCCGACTGCTACATTTTTGCGAGTTCTTGCGAACAAGGTCATAATCATTTTTGGTATTTGACTCCTGATAGAGTTGGAGGGAGGGGAGGGGCGTAATTTATCGATATTTTGCAACTTTTTACACCTGATCCAACTCTGATCTACAAGCTACTCATTGCGGTTAAAACAATTTTTGACAGTAGATAGGGTTGGAAAATAGGATAGACCAAAAACAAATGATTGAGAAAAGCAAATTTCAGAATGGGATAGAGAACACCTTGTCCAAGGGTGTCCAAGGCAATTAAGTACCCTTTCCAAGACAAATTTTATTTTCCTCACCAATGTGACCTTGATAGGTACTATCATTCTAGATTATATGGAACCTAAGAGTAATGGTGAATAAAGTGTGACTACATACTCCACAAGTCTTCGAAATTAGAGCTCTTGCCATCAGATGTATTTTAAAGTAATATTCAGGACTTGTAATAGTAATAGAAGTCAAATGAGGGGAGGAAGAAAAGAGTTCAGCATTAAAAATCTACCAGGTATTATTTTGATACTTGCAATTTTATTACTAAAAATAGAGATAATATTCTTGAAATTTGTAAGTTTAATGAACCAATACAACACAGAATTTAAGAAAAAAAAAATTTATATATTCAAAATCTTAATTTTAATGATACCCATTATCAAGCAGAGAAATGACAATGACGTATATCCTCAAACTGAGTTGATTTTGAATGGACAAATTTTTCTTAAAAAAAAAACAAAAAAAAAAAAACAAACTTATAATTACAATTCAAATTTAAACACACTAAAGAAAAAAAAAAATCTCTAGATAATATTTTTTGTACACTATTCTTATTTTAATTTCTTATTAAAATAACACCTACTGAAAATTTATTGAAATGGCTGGTTAGTCAGAATCAAACATTGATTTGTCATAGGCAACTTTGAAAATCTGGCTGGCTTAATTTTATATTTTAGAAGAAAATATAGGTAATATTTTTAGTACATCACTTCTATTTATCTCAGTCTACTTAAAATTAGAAAATTTTTTTCAAGAAAATTGAATAACAAAAAATGGAAAAAGGATTATATGTCTGCAATTTATTAATAAATACCCAATGTCTCTCATTTTTGTGTGACGTGAATCCATAGTGGGTGGGGCAATAATCCAGAAAGGGTGTTCCCCCTCTTTGTTAGTTATATGCATGTATGTATGCAGCAGACAACGCTCATGCATATAACGCCTGAGCGAAAGTTAAGCAGATGAATACCTCACTCAGCCCCAGTGGTGTCACGTAGGCCAGACATCACCGCAAGGACAAAACACAAAAGAGATTAATGTTAGCAGGAGAAAAAAAAAAAAAAAAAGAAAATGTGAAAAAAACTTGGTGAAATCAGTCAGAAATGTCCAAGCTCGAGATGAAGACAGAAAACTAATTGTCTCACTTACAAGCCACAAATGACCAACAGTGGTAAATTAGGTGTCACGTAATGGAATACTGCAACGAAAAGGGTTAATAAACTACAGACTTCTCCAATCTAGCAGAAAAGGGCAGATCATCAAAATGAAAGATGACAAAGTGAAGATATATTTAGCAGCATATGTAAAAAAAGAATATATTTATATTTATATATATATATATATATATATATATATATATATGGAGCCAAACATGGCAACACATGAACTTTTTTTCAAATTAAAGGGCAGATTACTCCAAAGAAAATGATGATTGAAAGCGAGTGGATGGATGGATATATATATATATATATATATATATATATATATATATATATATATATATGGCAAGAAGGAAGTAATCCACCCATAAACTCTCCCATATAACAAAACACTGGTTAAAACCTTTAAAGAAATATACCAAAGTTTGAACCAAATTGGATGGTATGTGTTTATATGCATGAAGCATTAAGACCCATAAAGGAATCACATTGGATAATATCATCACATATGGAATCAGTTGCAAACCTTCGAAGGAAAAATAATATCTCTGGGACATTTCATCTGTTTGGATAATACCGTTTCTTAAACTAAAGTATTTTACATTCATGCCTCCCCCCTCCCCCATCTCCTCAATCCATCCTATCCCTAGTGAATTGTTGAATATTTTTGTTTTCTTTTTGAACATTTGTGTTTAAATGTTTTTGAAATATTGTTTTGCATTATATAATGGGGATATAAAAAAAAAAAAAAAGGAAAGAGAAAAACGACATTATTTTGTTAATCTTTCTAATTTTACTCCATCATTCCTTGACTTGATGGGTGTTGTCTGCATATCCTTTTGAGATCATCAATTCTTATTGTATAATAAATATATTAGTAGTCTGGCAAGGCCACAGGGGAGACAACCGAAGCTGTCGGCCAGAACACTATGTAGGCAAATTTGGCCATATTTTATTGGTTTGAAAATATAGATTCTTTTATACCAATTGGCATAAAATTTTAAGAATAGTATTTTAATCTTCAAAAAGCCTGCAAATTTTCATGTAGTTTCGTCCCATAGAATCAAAGATATGAGCATTTCAATTTAGCTATGAGTGTATATATATATATATATATATATATATATATATATATATATATATATCTCAAAATATAAATTAGGGGGGGGTCACCAACAATGTGTATTTTTAACATTATTTTATTATTCAGTTTTGGTTTTTCATTGAAAATTATGTTTAGATCATTGTAATGTTTTCAAATCATTGAAATAGTTTTTAACACGTTTCAGACGTTCTGTGAAGCGTCCTCTTCAGAAAGTATTTAAAATGTAAGATATTTAGAATATACTCAAGATGTGTTTAAAATGTAAAAGAGCATTTTCGTAGTTCATTTGAAATTGTCCGAGCGGTGGAAACGTGTGTAAATGATTCTACTTTTCATTTGTATGTTCAAATTTTATTACTGGTTCATTGGGGACGGACTGCGATCACTGCTGTTTTATGTTTCTCTCTCTCTTCTTGTGTTTCTACTTATCTTTTCTCATTTTTTTTCCTTTTTTACTCTTGAGTGGAGGTGAGAGCACATTGGTACTTGGTCAACTGGGTGTGTGCGTGTTTTCTTGTATTGGATCACAGTTACCTTCGTAGGGAAGCAAATAACTTTATAATACTATAAAACAGAACACACATTCTACAGACCAATTCAAAAAAACTCACACACACCCTACCCTACGCACCCAGTTGACCAAGTACCAACATGCTCTCACCTCCACTCAAGAGTAAAAAAGGAAAAAAAGAGAAAAAACAAAGAAAGATAAGTAGAAACACAAGAGAGAGAAACATAAAACAACAGTGACCGCAGTCCGTCCCCAACGAACCAGTAATAAAATTTGAACATACAAATGAAAAGTAGAATCATTTACACACGTTTCCACCGCTCGGACAATTTCAAATGAACTACGAAAATGCTCTTTTACATTTTAAACACATCTTGAGTATATTCTAAATATCTTACATTTTAAATACTTTCTGAAGAGGACACTTCACAGAATGTCTTAAACGTGTTAAAAACTATTTCAATGATCTAAACATAATTTTCAATGAAAAACCAAAACACTGAATAATAAAATAATGTTAAAAAATACACATTGTTAGTGACCCCCCTCATTTAAATATACATCTTTCTCTCGGATTTTCTTAACCCATTTAATATACACACACACACACAACCTTTTTTTGCAATTTCCAAGTTCAAAATCTCAGCGACTATTGATCAGAATTTAATAAATGAAGGCTTGTTGGAAAGCTAATGACTTGAGTTGTATAGTAGACTAGATACACAATTTTGGGATATACCAAGACCGTCTTAAAAGACAAGATGGCCGGTGGGCAAAAATAATTTAATCTGCTGACGTCATCACGGATAGTCCCTTTACCGGTGTCAAGCATTGCTTGACTCAAGCAACCAACTGTTGTCACCGGTAGATATCGTCATAATGTATTGTAATATTTCTTTTTTTATTAAAATGCCTTCACGGTGCATCGTTCCAAATTGCAGAGGAAATTATCGTAAAGGACCGAAAGTTACAGTATTTTCATTTCCGAAAGATAAAGAATTATCTTGTCTATGGATTAATGCAGTAAAAAGAAAAGATTTTACACCATTTCCATTCAGCAAAGTAAGTTTTAACGTGCTCCCCCCCCCTGTATTTAACACGATGTAACTATAATTTAATTCAAGATTATCATCCTAAGTTTTTTACCATTCAAAAGAAGAAGATTCAAATAAATTGCTAATATTAAAAAAAAATTTTTTTTTTACAGCATACAAAACTAAGGAAAATGCGAGACATTTACAATATCGACTCTTTAAAACACATTCTTTTGAACAGACGATTTTTTTAAGCTGTTGACACACGTTTTAAAAATCTAGCAAAAATTAATTTTCCTGAAATTTTTCAATATTTAAAAATAAATTATGCCGGCTGATAAAATTTTAAAACTTTTTTTAAAGCTAGAAAGATAAAATTTTAAAAATACTTATTTATATATATATATATATATATATGAAACTAAACTAAAAAAAAAAAAAAAAAACGCGCGTTCACTCGTGGTGTTACAATTCATATTATTAACGTATTTTAACAAACTGAAAATATGGATATAAAAAAATGATTTTGCATGTTATTTTTGTTATGTGGTGAAATAATCTTAAATAAGAAACATGATTTTTTCTTTAGGTTAATTATTTTTTTACTGAGCAATACTTCATGAATTTATTAATGTTTTAAAAAAATGGTTAAATATGAAGAATAACTCCACCTTCGAGAATTCCTTTAAAATTACCACTTTTATAAGTTTTCGGGTGAGCTGAAAACGAAAATAACATTTAAAATTAAGGCAAACGAGTATTTTCTAAGATATCTTTTAAAAAAAAAAAAAACTACTTGTTTCCTGGAATTTTAAAGGATTTTCCGAGGGTAAATAGTGGTCACAAAGTGGATGGTCAGTTTACGTTAAATTATTATAGAAAAGTGATCCCCCGTTTTTTTTAACTAACATTTCTTAGAAACTACTCGCTTGCCTTAATTTTAAATGTTATTTTTGTTTACAGCGACCTCAAAAATCTATAAAATTAGGAATTATAAAGGAATTTTCCAAGGTGAAGTAATTCTTCATATTTACCAAAAACTGTTTATGACTATTTTAGTCAACAACAACAAAAAAAAGTTCATTAATAATTATTTTTCTATCTTATCGTTTTTTTGTCATGTAATTTTGGGTTTGTATTACTGTACACATAGATTCGAAAAAGTTGTCAAAAAACAAATATATAACAAATAAATGTTATCAAAGGCAAGATAAGCTACTTTTCTACCAAACTGGATATATTTTTTGTGTTTTTATTCAATGTAACATTTATTCAGCTCGAAAAACATGCAGTGTTTACCGATGTATTGGACAATTCAAAATGGCGGCCGACTCTCTCTTAAACACGGTAAGTTCGAGAAAAGATGTTATAAATAATAAACTAGACAAAATACTATTAAAAAAAACACCGAATATATGTCAACCTATGTCACGGTAATATATATTGAGCGAATTTCTAACAGTATTTTGTCTAGTTTATTATTTATAACACCTTTTCCCGAACTTACCGTGCTTAAGAGTCGGTCGCCATTTTGAATTTTTCGAATCTATGTATACAATAATACAAACCCGTAATTTTTGTAAAAGTCAAACATATGGTACGGTTTTCTTTTAAATTATTTCTTTAGGTATGTGAACTTCATTTTCGACCTGAAGACATACGGCGAGAGACTACAGCATTTGATGAAAAAACCGGAAAGTCAATCACTGCTAAATTAAAAAATCCATGTCTTAGAGATGGTGCTATTCCTAGAATACTACCAAACTGTCCCTCTATTTATCATCATCAACCACTTTTAGAGAGTCCCCTAACGCAAAGAAAATGCGTTTAGAAAACTCTGTCCTTAAGCATGTCTTATGTGAAAGTGTTGTTAAACTAATTCATCGTTCGTTTTTCAGTTTTGATTTAAAAAAATATTGTTCAAATGATTTTAAAAAAAATTCATTTCGATTTTAAAAAAAATTCATTTCGATTTTTAAAAATATTGTTTTTTTGATTGTGGTTCATTTTGATTAAAAAACATTCATTTTGATTAAAAAAAAATATTGTTCATTTTGATTAAAAAAAATATTCATTTTGATTAAAAAAAATATTCATTTTGATTAAAAAAAATATTCATTTTGATTAAAAAAAATATTCATTTTGATTAAAAAAAATATTCATTTTGATTAAAAAAAATATTCATTTTGATTAAAAAAAATATTCATTTTGATTAAAAAATAATTTAATTTTAATATTTGTTTATTGTCTTAACTCATCAAATGTTTTGCTTGTGTTCTGCTTCAAATATTTATAATCTTACATGCATAATTTACATTTAATTATATTAAATAAACTTCAAGTTTACTACAAATCAAATCGTGTTCCTTCATTTTTTTAAAATGTAATTTATAAGTAATTAAAGAACGCATTCTAATCTTTAAAATCTATAATACAACGAAATATTCAATTGCTTATAATACTTAAACAAACAACTTGTGTTTTTTTAATTTTTTTATTATTAATATTAGATGAGTTTCAGTATAAATCATCGTGTTCTTTCTTTATTTTAATCCAATTTTGAAGTTTTGTAACGCTGTCTGTAAAAATTACTGTTCATTATTGACAGTCAAGAGTTCCACATATCTTGCTTGTTGGGACCTCGGCGATGACGTCATTTTTTCAGCTGGCCGGCCATCTTTATAACGAAGGCCACGGATATACCCTAGTTGGAATTCCTGTTCAGAAAGTATCGCTGTAACATGGGAGTGATGGTCTGAAGCACACTGTAAAAATTGTTACAAGTAAAAACATGCACTGCTGAATAACAGTCTTGGAATACAGCATTATGATAAATATGTGCTACACTGCCCACCTCTCCGAAAGGAGGAAGTAATGCCTGGGAAGATGGTTTCAAGAGAACAGAATAGATACTACACTAGACTCCCCCCTCTCCTTCCCCATAAAACTGAGAATTAAAATATAATACAGTCAAAAATAGTAAACTGTATTCAACATTAAAAGAGAGTAATAGTAGTTTCGGTTTCACCTAGAGACAGATACCAACTCTCTTAAGAAAAGAATGAAAAAAAAAAAAAATTTTTTTTGCTTACCTAAAATTCCAATTTCTTTGTCTTTGATGACTGACCAAATTTTATCATATATTTGATTATTAACAGAGAAATCTACAACGATTGGAATGACATTGACCGCGAACTGACTAGCTGTAAAACAAAAATAAAATAAAAAATTACGTTTCTGAATTTTGGAGAGGAGAATTGGGAAATAACACTAAAGATGAAAACAATAGTCTGAAAAATCCAAATAATATGAAAAAAAAATTATTCAACCATTTTACAGTGCAAATACATCAACTCAAATTTAAGGTTTATCTTACAGCAATAAGAGTTCAAGTCAATTGTGTATGATTCTAATAATTGAACAAGGAATTTATTTATAACCTGAAAATTTAGTGCTTAATTGATAGTATTTTCCAGTAATAAAAGTTAATATTTTCATCTTTGGCACGGAAATCAGTAATCGTGTGTTTCCTATTATGTTCTCATTTCATCCACCTCAGCTCCCTTCATCTCTCGTTCATTGCTGCCTCTAAAGTTCTTCCATGGTTGTTAACCAAATCCTCAGCTGGCTACCAGCCAGAAAGGTAGGTAGGATGACACTGCGAATTAGCTCTCTTCTGGGCGATGATCTGCATGTCTAAACCATCAAAGACATTGAAACAGGACAGATGGTAGAGACTCAAGATTGAATTGATGCTGGAGAATAGTAGTTGGGACGCAGCTCGTTGGTAATGCAAGATGTGAAGGAGTCAATTACTTCCTCAATGATTAGCCAACATCAGCATGAATGAAGACAAGAAAAGAAGTCAGATTCTAACATTTATAACAACTTTATTGGTTATTTGTTAGTAAGAATAAGGAAACGGGTTTGTCGTGGAAAGTGTTTGTGTAAAGACGATGATTATACAGGCCTGTTGAAAGAGAGAAGAGTTCATGTATGTTTGTGTGTATACTAGTGGAAACGCGCATCACGAATGATTAGAGACAGCCGTGTAGCATAAGAAAGAAAGTTTTTTTTTTTTTTTTAAATAAATTTTGAAACAATTTTTTGAAAAAAAAAACAAAAAACAAAAAAAAAAAACAAAGAAAAATTAAAATTATTCAAAACTGAAAATAATCTTGTCAAATTTTGGCAAACTTCAAGAATTAGATGGAGTTATCTCCCCTGCCCACCCTCCTTGTAGCTGGAATTGCCAAGATGGCTGCGTCGCAATCACTCACTAAAATTTGATCTTCCTCTGTAAAAAAAAAACAAAACAAAAAAACTACTTGATCAAATTAAATGACTTTTTATCTTCATTTTTTTAATGTCTTTGCTAAACTGCATAAACACCCAAAAGTTCAAAAGATTTTTTGTCAACTTTTATTAAAAAAAAAAAAAAAAAAATCGTTTCATAAACATTTTTATTATGAAAGTGCAAATAAAGACTAATTTTGTTATTTTTATTTTTATAATTTTCAATAATTTACTTATTTCATTTTCAATAAATTGCTTCAAAATACAAATAGTGTTAACATGATTTCGTGAAGTGAAACCTTTTTTATTTAAAAAAAAAACAAAAAAAAAAAAAACAGAAGAGACTATTGAGTCATCACTGCTTCCGGAAACAAGCTTGCAGAAATAGTCAGGGGACTTTAGTTGACTATTACCCATTTTTTTTATTACAAGAATGGTTTCTCTACTCACAAGAACAGTAATCTGAATAATACAAGTCTTCATCATCATCAAACTCATCATCATAATCTGCTATTATTGGCATTGGTTTCCCCCCAATATTTTTCCAGTCAGAATTCTTTCTAGAAAGACATTGGCTACTTAAGGGAGGAAACATGTGATGGTTGCCAACATCCTAAACGAAAGTGATTTTTATGGAACAAACAGAATTCGAACCTGAGACATCCAGGTTATCAGTCTGTGTCATTAACCACTAGACTACCATCACCTTCCTTTATAAAATATGAACTTGTTAATCTCAAACAATCTGGGTTTTTTGAAATCACGCTCGTCTTTCTTTTAGACTAGCTGTAAATCAAAGGTAAACAATCCAGTCTACCCTACTATTCTATGTACAAAACGGACTAATTGAATTACTTACTAATAGTACTTGCTGTCTTTCTCAGCTGTTGTTCGCCTTTACTGATTAATATCAGGTTCATACCACGATTAGCCAGTTCGTGGGCATAAGCCTTGCCAATTCCTTCACTGCTGCCAGTCACAACTGGGGAAAGAAAGAAAAAAAATAATTGTACAGAAATCAAAAAAAATATAAAATAAAAAGATTTTTTAGAAGGATACTATAGTTTATATACAAGTCGAGATTTAAAAATCTCTTAAATTAGATTTAAAAATCGTTAAAAAAAAAAAAAAACAATCAACAGAACAATATTTTGCTGAAGACACTTTTTGATGGATACTAGATAAAATGACAGGTTTGCTTCTTCCAAAGAAAAAAATGTCGCCATTTTTTTTTTTTTTTTTTTTTTTTTTCCAAATCTGCTTGGAAAAACTGCATTTTTGAGATTAAATTAAGAGCAATAAAAACTACTTAAAAACCAAAACAAATGAGCCAGGTAGGTATAAAATTAACTTTTATTGGCTACGGTAACATTTCTTGTATATCTATAATATAAAGCTGAACATCTGTGTGTGTGTCTGGTCACGAATAGGCTCCTATATGGTTGACTATTATAGAAAACTGTTCACATATAATGTTAGATGTATCGAGACACAGGAATGGGTATGTTTGATCTGGCATAATGATGATTCAGTAAAATTGTGGGGTATGCGTACATGCCTGGTCCACAAAGTATAGAAATAAAAAATTTTTAAAATGTTTACAAGTGTTTTTGATATAGATGTACATAATACTTTGATAAGTATGCTTTAACTTAAATAGCGATGGTATGATAAAATTGTGGGGTCTGTGTTCGCGCCTGGCCTCCATAGAATGGAAATAGGCACAAACTTTAAAGACTTTTCATATCTATCGGCGTAAGTATACTTTGATAATTATGTTTCAGTTTGAAGAAATATGGTATAATAAAATTATGGGGTGTTTATTCGCGTCTAACCTCCATAGAATGAAAATATGTCACAAAGTTTAACAAGGTTTTTTTATAGATCCACAGAATATTGTGATAAGTGTTTCAGTGTGAACAGGTATGGTATGGGGTTTATCTATTTTATTTTTATTTTCATATTTTGCTTTGGTTTTGATACCCCCAAATTCGAAGCTATCTCTTTACAACCCTTCCTTTTCATAACCTATCATACTTTCATAAATCAGAGTCCATTTTCTGTAGGCTGTTTTTGAACTCAGTCAATGACGGGTACTTTTGCTAGTATATATATATATTTTTTTTGTATAGTAGTTTGTTGGCTTCTCTGCTTAATTACCTTGGAATTTTTTGTGTTATCACAAGCCAAAAAAAAAAAAAAATGTCTTTTAAACAAACGACACTTCTTCAAATAAAACAAATAGTTCTTTAGTCTTTTTGAAATAATATTTTTACACTTGTGTTATTGCTGTTACAATTACTTTAGTGTTAACACTCTTATGTTATTACGAAACAAAAAAAAACAAACAAATACTTCTTGTATTAATTAAATCATAAAAAATATTTTAATTAAATTAAAATGAAGATATGTTTTATTATTTGATAATATATGCGTTTTATTTTATTTTTTATTTAATAAGTAATCTTTTTAAATATTTTTCGTTTTTTACGTCTCAGTGACTCCGTTCCGTTGTCTTACACAATCAACCGAATTCACTTCTGGTAGCTTGATTTTTTTTCCGAGCACTGATTTAGGAGATTATGCCCCCCCCTTTTTTTTTAGACAGGAATAATCACCGGTCACGTGAGTTGCAATATTTTCCTTGGTGATAGTTACAAAGTACGTGTTCAATTTAGTAGAACGTTATAATTGAAAACTAATCCCCAAGAGTAAAAAAAAATATTTTTTTCAAATTTTGGTCAATATAAATGTAAGAAAACAGAACTGGAAATTATTCAAATTTGAATTAAAGTACGGTTTGTTGTTTATTAGGCACTTATTTTACCGTGCTGAAATAACATTTAGAAAGCCATTCCTAACATGGAGTTTTTTTGTAACTATTCTGTACTTTCACCTAACAAAGAAAAAATATATAGGCTGATATATATTCGGTGGGTTTCTAACAGTATTTTGTATAATTTTTTAGTTTGGACTCATTTTCCCAAACTTAACGTATTCACCAGTGAGCTCCCCACCATTTGGTTGGTTGTTTTTGTTTTACGGCCATATCAACCCTTTTCGGGTTATTTAATGCCGAATCCAAAGATTTTGAAGAAAAATTTTTTTAATAGAATATATTTGTTGTTTTCACGTCGGTTTCTATTTTACCCATAGTTGGGACCCTAACAGGTACTACCACTCCGACTCCAGGTCAGAGTGGACCTGGGAGCAATGGTAATTAAAGGGTGGCTCCACATTCCCCAAAGCCCACAAGCTGGGGCCTCACCACTGGATATAGTTTAAGGTCATATCCAGGACCCCCATTGAGGGACTTTTACCCTCTGCAGGGGGGCAGTTGGCGTATTCTAATGTCCCACTGACAGGGCCACCGCCATTTGTCCTTTTCAAATATACCGATAAACACAGCATATTTTTCGAACCGATTAAACATTTTACATTAAATAAAAACACTAACAACTTATCCAGTTTGGTAGAAAAGTAACTTATCTTACGTTTGATAACATTTGTTATGTTTTTTCGACGACTTTTTCAAATCTATGTGTAGGTAAATTTTTAGTTTACTGACCCCTCGGCATTCACCTTTAATTTGTCGACTTTTAAAGGTTTTCGAGTACGTTGAGAACGAATATCGTATTTATTTTTCACGCAAACACTCAGTTATCTGTATTTGAAGACATTCAGTATCCAACGTAATCTATCATTTTTAATGGCGGCCATCTTGTTTTCCAATAACGAAAAAAGGCTAAAAAAGGCTAAATATGCCACATGTAACTCGAATCCCCTCTTCCCCATTACCGGCCTGGGCGCAAAAAGAAAAAAAAAATTTATTGGAGGGAGGGGGGGACAAATTCCAAGAAATCTTGAACGAAATGAAAGAACGTAAAGACAAGACCACAAATTAAAAGCAGTATTGAGAGTAATATTTATCAAATTAAAAAGGTAAATATTATCTTTCGCTACATTCTACAACACCGACCACACTAATTTGTTTTTTTTTTTTAGGGTATTCGATGTTGCTGGCTACAAATCTGATGATCAAATCCGTCGCAAATTTAAGGTTTGCATGGTATTAACCCCTTTTAATTGATCTAACAACACACCCGCCCCCCCTCCTTTCCCAAATGTAAACACGGAATTTCTGCGAAATGTTAACCAGTATTCTACTCGGTAAATGTCGGCGCGTTACTTATGGAAAAACGATTAATTAAACTGCAGAAGTACCTGTTAAACTACACAAGTTCTATAATTGAATACCCCCTCCAAAAAAAAGAACGAAAAACATAAAATATGCTTTTGTAAACAGCTCGTGAAAACTTACTGACAGCAATATTTTTACTATTAAATGAGGTGAAAACTTTATTTTATGAAAAATATTTCTTGTCATTTAAAATGTCCGCCATGTATTCATGCACCTTGTGAAACGTCAAGTAACTACGCGCGTGCGCGCAGTTTAGTAAGAAAGTGAAAAAAAATGAATATAATTAAGTGAAAAAAAAAAAGATTGTCCGTTTGAATATAGGGAAGCGGAAAAATATCCGGAAGGGTGCATGGAGGGGGGGGGGGACATTTCGGTCTTGAAGCCGAAAAATGTTTTTTGGGTCATGTTTTGGCCCCTTTTGGCGTTTTTTCTTAAATGGGAAACAAAATGGCCGCTAGCAAAAACAATAGTGATTACGTTGGATACTGAATGTCTTCAAATATGGATAACTACTGAATGCGATATTCGTTCTCAACATACTCGAAAAACCTATAAAAGTCGACAAATTAAGGTGAATGCCGAGGGGTCAGTAAACTAAAAAAAAAAAAAAAAAAAATACCTAACAGGTACAAATAAACGGGTAATCGTGAAGAAAGAGAGCCTGTTTCCTCCGTTTGACTATAGGTGGCGTTGCTGTCTGTCCTCCCAGTTACGGAAGCACAAAATGTATATAATGTGTGAGAAAATAAAAATAAAAATAAAAAAAGGAGATTGCTTACTTGGTGGCGCCGGCCTCGAGGGCGGAATTCTAATCTGAGTGGTTGAGAGAACGAGTCTCTTATAGACTTGGAGGAGTAGGGGGAGGCACTATTCTTCTGTTATAAAAGAATTGTGTCTCTGACTAGCACCAGTCCTGTTAACGACTTACTGGTGAACGGTTGGCACAAATTAGTTACTCGCTGCTCGCCGTACTACAAAACTTGTTATTCGACCCAGTAGGGGGGGTCGCATAGGGCATCCTTTGCAACCCCTCGGAGCTTACGCTATCACCGGGTAATCTACTTTACCCTCTAAATAGTTTTTTTTCCACATCTTGCAAAGGATTTGCTGCTTACTCTTTCGTCGGTTAACTACTGTCATGAACGTCACGAAAGAGCAGCTCCTACGCAGAAGGGAGTCATTGACTCAGAAGATTCAGGGACGACTGAAGATGTGTCGTGATGGAGTTAGGCCATCGGCGTACTCATTCTTAAGGACGGAGATTCGACAATTCATTGTCGAGTTAGAGACTTGTATCACACAGCTGGAGTTGGGCTCCTTTGATGAGAGTACACCTGCCGAGATTGAGGGTGTTTGGCTGCCTCAACTAAAGGATTATTATGAAGACTTGGGCGATTTGGATCAAGCATACCGTCAGCCAGAGCCCAGCCCTTACTCGGAATCTGCCTTTGAGTTCTCAAGGGCTTCTGCAACTACCGGGAGAGGTTCTTCCTTCATTGTTAAACCCCCACGTATACAGATCACAGGGCCTACATTTAGCGGACAGGAAATGGAGTCCGACCGCATGAGTTTCAGAAACTTCTTGACTAGGTTTGAGAACTGCGTGATCGGCATGGCCAATGATGCCGAGAGGTTGAACTTCTTGAAGTGTTCACTCTCAGACAGAGCCTTGAGGCTGGTAAATCACCCGAGTTGCACTGACACCAATTACCAGCAAGCCATGGCTATACTGAAGAGGGAGTATCTGGACCTGGATGAAATCATTGACCAAATATTCCAGGATATTCTGGACTATGTACCAAAGAAAGGTGGAGCCCTTTTTGAGCTGGGGGACTTCGTTACCAGGACGGCATCGCTGTTGGAAGAGCTGGGGAATTCCTTTTCGTGTGACTTTTCTGTGGACGATTCTGGCGGAGCCAGACTGATGGCTAAGATTCTGTTTAGGAAATTTCCTCTCGAACTGAAAGGCGAGATAATAGCGCTAACAAATAGACGGGTGCCACCTTTCTCCTCCATATTGAGGCTAACTGGAGAAGCAATAAAGAGATTGCAGATTAAGGGCGTCTCTGCATTTACATCAACAGTAAGACAGAATACGTCTCAAAAGTTTGGTAGGGGGAACGCTATTACTCCTTCTTTTCATGTGGATGTGAACAATGCAACTTCAACCGGGTATTCCCGCACGTTGCCACCCATTCTCTCAGTTACATTCTCTTGTGGACCAAAGACAGTGTCAGTGAATTGCCTACTGGACACGGGTAGCAGGCGGACATATCTGGCGGCAGATGTACTGAGAACTTTGTGCCCAATCGAAACCCTTGGTGTCAATTGTCAGCTGAGATTGTCTACCTTTCTAGGTGAGTGTCAGCGTGGGTTCACAGAGGTAGTCCTGGGAGTTGACTTGGGTTCTGGAAGGACTGTGACATCTCCTGTCTTGGTAGCCGATGGTATGGACTTGTCGGTTCGAGAGGCCAACCTGGAATCTCTATTGCGTGTCTTTCAGGATGCAAAATATGCTTTGGCCGGCCAGTTTGAGACCGGAAAGGATTTAATACCGATCAAGGGAATAATTGGGTTAGACCTGATTGAACACCTGGACTCATTAAAGCTGATCCCGTGTTTGAATGGATGGGCCTTTGCAACCCCGCCTGGATTGGTCCCGTTTGGAGCAGTGGACTCTTTTTTCTTGGAAGATAAGCCCCTCTCTGAGGTTACTCACCTCTCGTTTAATTCGGTAATGGAACATACCCCCCAGGTCGATTCATCACATTTATGTTTTGTCCTTGAAACACAATCAACATACCTGGATCCCATGGCGGAGTGCTTTCCTGACAGTATGGTACAAAGAGGACTAGAACAAATGTTTACGTTGGAATCTCTGGGGCTTCCCAGTCAGGAGGACTTTTCTGATTACGATAAAGTTCAGATGAAGCGATTTGAGGAAACGGTAGAGCTTCGGGATGGAAGCTATTATGTGGAGCTCCCCTGGCATCACGATAGATTAGCCAGAGTCCCCTCTAATCATGCAACTTCCTTGCATGTTTTAGACCGGGTAGCAGCAAACTTGACTAAAAGAAAAATATATGATGAATATTTGGAGGTGTTTCGTCAGCAACAGGAGGACGGTATAATTGAAGAGATTTTTGTCTCCCCTCAGGAGTTCGACAAATATGTGTGGATACCACATAGACCAGTTTTCAAGTCGGACCCTACGGCAACTACCAGGATAAGACCAGTGTTCAACTGTAGTTTGAAGACAGGAGATGGATTATCGCTGAACGAAGCAGCATATTCTGGCGTTAACTTAACAGGGGACATCTTAAAGTTGTTGCTGGCCTTTAGAGCCAACAATTATGTGCTACTAGCAGACATTCGCCGAGCCTTCCTAATGATTCGGCTTAAGCTGGAGGCGGATAGGAACCGGTTTTGCTTTTTTCTTAAACAAGGAAATTGTTTGCGCTGCTTCCGCTATACCACCTTGATATTCGGGTTTACTTCCAGCCCATTTGTGTTGGGGTGCATCTTAAAATTGCATGCGGCAAAATACCCTCAAGATGCTTGCCGCAGAATGATGGAGGACCGGTTTTATGTGGATAACCTTGTGGCATCCGTGGCAGACACGAGTGAGCTTACTACATTGTATTCCCTTGTTAGAGAGCGTTTGCTGGAAGGGGGCTTTATTATCCAGTCATGCAACTCAAACAGTCAGGCGCTCCGCAATAGGATGAAGGAGGATGGTACTCTAAGTATCCATGAAGAGGAGTGGGAGAGAGTACTGGGCTACCGATACTCCCCACATTTGGAGGAGTTGTATGTCGCTCCGGTAAAGTGCAATCCTGACGTGACAACTAAGAGAGGTGTTCTTTCAGAGTCAGCTAAGGTCTTCGATCCGTTGTCCCTATGTCTCCCGGTTACTATCCGCAGTAGAGTGCTAATCAGGTCCATGTGGAAGAATGGTGCAGGTTGGGATGATCCACTCCAGCCAGCGATCTTGAGCGATTGGAGAGAGCTAGCCAGGGACCTTTCAGGGTTGAGTGATTTCCGTTTTTTGCGCAAGGCGCTTATGGCAGGGCTGCCTGGAGATATGTACCTGTTTTGCGACGCGTCCAAGGAAGCATATGGGTTTGCCGTGTATATCGTACTAAATGGTCGGTCATCCTTATTATTTGCGAAAGCTAAGGTGGCACCTATGAAGGACAAGACTTTGCCTGTGTTGGAACTAATGGCCGTTTTCCTCGCCTTCAAGTGTCTCCCCACAATCCTGGACAATTGTGAAGGATTTGTTCCCGAGAATTTGTGTATAGCCACGGATGCACAGGTGGTCTTGTCCTGGATTTTATCTCAAAGCATGGCTAGCAAAAATGTTTTTGCAAAAAATAGACTTAAAGACATTCTGCAGATGAAAGTGGAGTTGGAGTCTCGCTATGGCTTGAAGACTCTCTTCAGATATGTTGATAGTACACTCAACCCGGCGGATTTGTTAACAAGAGGATTAACATTGAGAAAGTTCCAATCCAAGATGGAATTTTGGTGTTCAGGCCCTTCCTGGCTATGCGAAGGAATATCTCAATGGCCAGGACAGGATATGCCCTGTTTGAGTGAGATATGCCAGCGAATGACCCGCAGTTCAGCAAATTGTTCTTTGATCCATGATCAAGAGTACACTTCGGCCATACCTTTTCAGAGGTTTTCCTCATTCTCTGGTTTACTGACTGTTACTGCCTTGGTGTTTAAGTTCCTAGCCATCCGATTTAATCGACAATGGGACTACAACTCTAAGGCAGCGATCTACCTTATGAAGACAGTGCAACGGCAAGAATTTCCCGTGGAAGTAGAGTACCTAAAGGAGCCGAGTGGTAAACCCATGCCAGTTAGGGTTCGTGCTCTGGATCTTTTTCTGGACCCTGACGGTTTGATTCGATCTCGGGGAAGAATCAACCAATCTTCCCACTTTGGTTATGAAGTTAAAAACCCCATTCTGATAGGGAAACATCATCCTGTTACCAGACTCATCATTTTAGATTGTCATGAAAGGTGTTGCCACCTTGGAACTGGGTCAACTCTAGCGGAGTTGAGGCGAAGCGGTTATTGGGTCCCGCAGGGTCGACAAGCTGTGAATAAGGTACTGGCTGTTTGTGCCAGATGTAAACGTTATAATTCAACGCCAGTGACGCCGAATGCTGCTGCTGCCCTGCCGTCGCACCGTACCGATTTCAGAGTCCCCTATCAACACACTGGGATTGATTTTACTGGCCATCTTTGGGTGAGTGACGGGAAACGAGATACGAAAATGTACTTGCTCCTGTTCACTTGTTTGAATATCAGAGCAATACACATTGAAGTAGTTCCCAACATGAGCGTACCCTCTTTCTTCCAGGCACTGGTTCGATTTACTAACCGATATGGCGTTCCCGAAACCCTTTATAGTGACAACGCGAAAACGTTTATAGGAAGTGAAAAGATTTTCGATCGTCTCTCTCTTTTTACGGACTATCAAAGAAAATACGGTCCTTGTAAGTTAAAACTTAAAACCATTCCCTTGTTCTCTCCTTGGTATGGAGGAACATGGGAGCGATGTATCAAGACCATGAAGAATTGCCTATTTAAGATTCTTGGCAGGGGTAGATTGGATTACTTTACCCTTCTGACAGTGTTATCGGATATTCAGAGGTCTGTTAATAACCGGCCTCTTACTTACCAGGTGTCAGCCGACAAAAATGCTACTCCAATTACCCCTAATATGTTCCTTAAGCCCAATCAGAGCCCCGGGCTATTGATACGACTGGATAGAGAGGATAGAACAACCTTGTTGCCTCCCAGCAGGGAGAGGCTAATTCAAACCTTGGAACTTAGGGACCAATGTCTGACAGATTTCCACAAACTATGGTATGAGGAGTACCTGCTAGAGCTGGGAAGGAAGATTCCTGGTCGATCCCGACTCAGTACAAGAACCCGCCTCCAGAAGGATGATGTTGTGCTGATTAAGAGTCCTTTGAAACCCAGACCGTTTTGGGTCTTAGGAACTATTACTGAACTGATTCCAGGCCATGATGGTGTCGTTAGAGCAGCACGTGTACAAAAAGGGGAGGGCTTGGAGGAAGTACATTCCCTGAAACATCTGTACCCCTTAGAGCTTTCTAGGACTCCTGAAGGACCTCCTGTTGCGGAAGGAGGGGAGACGTTGGATTCACCCCCTAGTGTTGAAAAGCAGGTCTGGTTGTGTCCCCTGTGCAGCTCTCCGCAGCAGAATCAGAATATGATCGGGTGTGACTCGTGCGACGATTGGTACCATTTCCGATGTGTCGGTATCGACTCAGAACCTCCCAACAGGCAAAAGTGGTATTGCCCAGAATGTGCGCCCCTTAAAAAACGACGGGGTAGACCTAGCCTGCTGCCTGCTTGATTGATATCTGGACTGATCGACTACTGCTATATTGTACTAACAGTTGTTTTTGATTAAGTATTTTGGTGGTCTGTCATTTTTATGTAACTTTTTCTTTTTCTTTTCTCTCTTCTACCTTTTGTTTTTTTTTTCTCGTTTTTGTCGGGAGTGTGTGAGAAAATAAAAATAAAAATAAAAAAAGGAGATTGCTTACTTGGTGGCGCCGGCCTCGAGGGCGGAATTCTAATCTGAGTGGTTGAGAGAACGAGTCTCTTATAGACTTGGAGGAGTAGGGGGAGGCACTATTCTTCTGTTATAAAAGAATTGTGTCTCTGACTAGCACTAGTCCTGTTAACGACTTACTGGTGAACGGTTGGCACAAATTAGTTACTCGCTGCTCGCCGTACTACAAAACTTGTTACTCGACCCAGTAGGGGGGGGGGTCGCATAGGGCATCCTTTGCAACCCCTCGGAGCTTACGCTATCACCGGGTAATCTACTTTACCCTCTAAATAGTTTTTTTTCCACAAATGGCACCCTGTAAATAAAAATAAATGTTTTTGTTATATTTTAATTTTAAACATGTTTTTATTTTGTTTTTGCAAACATATTTAAGTTTTATTTTTCCAAACATTTACGTTATGTTGCTTGTTTATTTTAAAACATTTACGTTATGTTGCTTGTTTATTTTAAAACATTTACGTTTTGTTTTTACGTTTTTTGCAAGCATAAACTATAATTTTTCTTTGAAAAGTTTCTTATGCACTTATTGTACCGCGCTATTTTTTAATAGTCGTTTCGGGTTTGTATTACTGTACACAGATTCGAAAAAGTTGTTAAAAAAACAAATATATTACAAATAAATGTTATCAAAGGCAAGATAAGTTACTTTTCTATCTAACTGGATATATTTTTCGTGTTTTTATTCAATGTAACATGTTTATTCAGCTCGAAAAACATACAGTGTTTACCGATGTATTCGAAAATTCAAAATGGCGGCCGACTCTCTCTTAAACACGGTAAGTTCAGGAAAAGATGTTATAAATAATAAACTAGACAAAATACTGTTAGAAATTCGCTCATTGTTACCGTGACATAAGTTGACATATATTCGGTGTTTTTTTTTACTAGTATTTTGTCTATTTTATTATTTATAACACCTTTTCCCAAACTTACCATGTTAAAGAGAGTGCTGGGCGCCATTTTGAATTTTCCAATACATCGGTAAACACTGCATGTTTTTCGAGCTGAATAAACATGTTACATTGAATAAAAACACAAAATATATCCAGTTAGGTTTAGGCACCGCCAAAACTGGGGGGGCAGGTCAGTACTTTTTGACGGACCGTCTTTTTAAAAATCTACCAAAAATCAGGTAATTATCCGATCAATACGAAATTTTCAGCGATTATTAGGAGAAGAATGAACTTTATAACAGTGTACTTATTTTTCATAAACGATATTTATATATATATTTTTTTTTGCTTACAAAACCCCCCCTTGTTTTGAAGTGGGAACAAATATGCTTAAAATAATCATCTGAGACTGAAATCAACATATTGTGTTGTAAGGGACAGAATTATAGATTAAAAAAAAAAAAAAAAAAAAAAATTGTTTGCATACCTTATTTTGACGTCTGAATATCAGAACTTCGATTGTGTTTAATTATCCCGCTTTTGAGTTTTGAAGTGTGAAATTCGGTGAATATGTTAAGTAAAATAATTAATTTAAGTTAAGCAAAACAAAAAAAAATTTTTTTTAATATTTATACGAAAAAAGCTATTTTAAAATTTTTGATGAATAAATTAACAATTTTTTTTTAGCGAGCCGAATAATGCAGGACCATTATTAAACAGGGCATGCTTTGAATAATCGATACCAAAAAAAAAAAATTCGATAAATATTGTGCCCTTTGTGTTAAAAATAGCATCTTTTTTTTCGATCCCGTTTGAAAACGTTTGCCGCCTTTGACTATGGTGGACCAAACGCGCTGAAATAATTTTTTTTATTCTGCTTTAAATTGCCCCCCCCCCATTTTGGGGAGTCTGGCCCCCACACACATACACATTAAAAACCAAACGCATACAAATGGTCACCCATCTGGTACTGGCCAGCCTCAGCTTAATAATACATTGAAATTTTCGTCACTGAAAAATAAGTTTTTTTTGGCCTGTTTGGTCTTCCATAGTTTGCTTTTTATCAGACGAAAACGTAAACAGAGTCGATCTGAACTCTACGTCAACGCGAATATCTGATTACCTATATGAATAAGTGGAATTATTTGAAATTCAGGTACTTATATTATAATATTTTTGCATATTCTCTTAGAAAATCATCCTTAGTTAGACAATAAATAAATTAATTATTTCAAAAACCCTTTTTTTTTAAATATTTAAGTACGTTTTTTGTGCAAGACAAAAAAATGTCAATTGTTAACTTTTTGGGAAAATTTAACATTTAAAATTGAATTAAAAATAGAAAAAGTTTTACATTATTCTGTTTTCTATATGATAAAATTCAGGGTTTTATCTTTCTGGAAAAAAAAAAGTTACTCAGAAATAATGGATTTTAATAAACGTAATTTCGTTTTAAAAAACAACAACAACTTGATTTTGCGGCCATTTTTGGCGGTGCCTATATAAAAGTAACTTATCTTGCCTTTGATAACATTTATTTGTTATATATTTGTTTTTTGACAACTTTTTCGAATCACAAACCCATAAGTGCAGAAAAATTAAGAAAAATGAGGGGGGGGGGTCCATAAAAAAGATTAAAAAAAAAACCCGATTTTTTTTTTAAATTATTATAAGAGCGTAAAAAAATACTCGCGGAAAAACGGTTGTACCCATAAATATGTTCAAAAGAAAAATATAGCATAAACATTTAGTTTATGCTTGCAAAAAAAAAAAAAAAAAAAAAAAAAAAAAAAGCGTAAATGTTTGAAAATAAACAAACAAAACGTAAATGTTTGGAAAAATAAAACTTAAATATGTTTGCAAAATAAATAAATAAAATTAAAATATAACAAAACATTTATTTCAAGTGTGCCATTATATACATTTTGTGCTTCCGTAACTGGGTGGACAGACAGTAACGCCACCTATAGTCAAACGGAGGAACCAGACTCTTTCTTCACGATTACCAATAAACGTTATCAAAGGCAAGATAAGTTACTTTTCTACGTAACTGGATTTTTTTTTGTTTTGTTTTTTTATTTAATGTAACATGTTTATTCAACTCGGAAAACCGTGTTTAGTGATGTTTGAAAATTATAAATGGCGGGGGCGGGGCGGGGGACTCTGTTGAACACGGTAAGTTTGGGAAAATGAGTAAAAACTATTGACATATATTCGGTAGGGTTTTAACAGTTTTTATATAGTTTTTTTGTTTTAACTCGTTTTCCCAAACTTTGTGTTCAAGAGAGAGCAACCGCCATTTGCAATTTTCAAATACATCGATAGACAGTTTTTCGAGCTGAATAAACACTAAAACATATCCAGTTAGGTAGAAAATTAACTATCTTGCCTTTGATAACATTTGTTATGTATCTGTTTTTTTGACAACGTTTTCGAATCTATGTGTATAGTAATACAAATCCCAATAAGTTTTTAGTGCTTTTATTTAATGTAAAATGTTTATCTGGTTTGAAAAACAAGTAATATTGAATGCTACCGGAGAACAAGAAAAAAATGGCCATGGCGTCTCTTTACATCTCTGAAGTCTCGATAATTACTTCAAAATAAGAAATAAACCATTTTGTAAATGGTGGTAGAAACACACTCAATAAATGTCACGGTGGCATTTATTAGGTGGGTTCTATCGTCATTTTGTTTTATTTTTTATTCTGAAGTCTTTGTCGAAACTTCAAAGACATTGCAGCCATTTTTTCTTGTTCCTCAATAGCGCCCAATATTACTTATTTTTCGAACCGAATAAACATTTTACATTAAATAAAAACACTAAAACTTATCCAGTTAGGTAGAAAAATAACTTATCTTGCCTTTGATGTTATATTGTTGTTGTTTTTTTGACAACTTTTTCGTACGTCTGTGTAGTGTAATACAAATCTTTTCTCTTTTTTATTTTTTAAATAGTTTTAAACATTTCTCTTTTTTTCCGGGCAACAAAAATAAACAACGTACCTGCCCATTTGCCGTAGAGACTTCGAAAATCTGACTGTTGCATCTTACTAAACACATGGCAACGGAGAGAGCGGAGCAGCGAATAAGTAAATCCTAAGGTTTTCTTGCCTGTGTAATAAACTCCAAAGACGGCCAACCAATCTCGAGTGCTTGCAAAAATGTCTTTGCACTGCGAATATAAAAAATCAAAACTATCAACCACGGCCATGTTGTCCGATGTTCGGAAAACAAACGACTCTGAAGAATTCCAATCGATCAAGGGCGATAACTCTGCCGGCTTTAGCTAATTAAACTTGATAGTCGTTCTATAACCCTTGACTAATCTACCAACTCGTTCGCTAGGTTAAATAGAAGTGATTGTTAATCTTTAAGTATATTTGGTAAATTTGTAGATGAGGACCCTTAGCTATCCCCTCGACAAAAATAAGATTCTACTTTATTTAAGTGATTACGTGTGAACACTCTGAAAAATTTGAGGGGGGGGGACAAAATAAAAATTTAACTTTTTTTTTTTTTTTTTAATTACATTTTCACCCCATACAAGGCACATTGCCACTTTGGCGTAGGGGCTACTAACAGGGGCAACAACTACTGGGGTACTATGTAGGGATTTGGGCAGCAAGATGTTGGTTCACGTTGCACTTGAACTTCTGAACGTCAGTACAGTTGGGGAAGCAGGGACCTGGAATGGAATTCCAAAGTCTAGCGGTTCTGGGGAAGAAACTACTGGAGTAGAAGGATCTTTTACATCTAGAGACTTCTACAATATGGGGGTGGGATTTTGCAGCCTGTCGAGGGTGTTCACGTCGTGGGGGCACAAGTGCTTGCAGTTTGTCAGAGCAGTCACCATTATAATACTTGTAGAACAGGCAGAGGGATGCAACGTTTCGTCGATGGGACAAAGGCTGAAGCTTAGATGCCAGTTCAGGGCCTATCAGATTTGCGACTCTCTTTTGAACCTTGTCAAGGAGCGAGAGACTAGTAGCCGATGCACCAGCCCAAATATGACAGCAATACTCCATACATGGGCGAATGGTTGCCTTATAGAGGTACAGGATACTTTCGGGTGTTAGTAGTTTTCTAGCATGGTAGAGAGAACCCACCTTCCTTGCAGCGGCCCTGGCAATGCCCTCGATGTAATTGTTCCAACTCATGTTTCCTGTGAACATTAGACCAAGGAGCTTGAAAGACGTGCTCACAGATAAAGAGTCGTTGGCCATTGCTATAGGTGGTAGAAAAGGTTTCTTGTAATTATTGAATGAACCTAGTGCCCATCCATTTTTGTCCCCATTCCACTACAGATTGGAGGTCATCTTCTAGAGTTTCTGCCATTTCTTTAGATATATGTTCATTTGTTTTCCTGTCGTGTCTGTTATAGAGTGTGGTGTCATCAGCATATATACCCATCTCAGAGGAAATTTTGTCGGGAGGTCATTTATGAATATAACTTGGGTTATTTGATATTTTTAACACTTTTGGTCTATAACCCGACTTCGTGTCGCTCATTGGCGGAATACAGCCTTTAAAATCCATAAATAGAATTTTTCTCTTTGTACTATATGAGGAAAATTTGTTAACGCTGCATGAATGAAAAATAAAATATTGTGGTGACTCAATTGAAAAGTGATTCCTATGAATGCTAAAAAGCTAATGGCTATAATTGCTTACACTTTTTCTTTCTCGCTTTCTTTGTCATTTCCAAAACCAAGTAAGTTTTCATATGAACGTGTTAACTCAAACTATTTTCAGCCAATGAAAATCGTTTCAGACCCCAAAATGCAACACATACATGTGAAAATAATTAGCCAATGCGAACATAGAACCTTCTATAATTGTTGGAAATATTCTGAATAAAATGCTTAGCAATTTGCACAAGTGAGTTTATTATAATTTATGTTGCTTTTGCACACTTTATTTAAGAGGAGAGGTTCTATATAAACTCTCACAAAAGAACTTTCCAGAAAAGGAACTGTAGTGAAGCCAAGACTACTATTACTACTATCATTACAGTATACTCTCACCATTTCTCTTTCTCAATCCTTCCATTTTCCTTCCTTCCTTCCTTCTTGTCTCTCTATGCAACCAGAGGTTTTAGCCAATCGGGATGAAGGACAGTTCTGGAGGGAAAGAAGGGAAGATATAAAATATTCGAGGCGGAAGACAGCTGAAACCAAGGCGAAGAGACAAGTTGTTCCCGAGTCATTACACAAAATGAAAAATCCTGAACTTTCTATGACCCGATACAACTTACAGGCTTACTGTAACTTTGGATGCTGAAACGCATATAAATCTGCTTCGTTTTTGAAATGCTTTGTTTCTTTGTTATTATTATCCCCAGGTCTGTTTGTAGACCATTCCGACACTCCCATCTTCTTATTAATTTCAATGACTCCCCAAGAGCGGGACCCACCGAAATGATGACCTACCCAACAAAAGTTACATTATGGTAACCACCATAGAACTCTCAAATATTAGAGGAAGTTAATTTTGATTTAAAAAAAAGAAAGAGAGAGAAGAGCAGCTCACCTCTGCTAGACTGACTTTCTCAAACAAGGAAAACACATTCCAGAACAACCGTTTGTTGGAAATCACACAATAAACCGACTAAGTATCTCTTTGTTGCATTTGGAATTGTAATATATATTTGATTGAATGCAATAATTGCCTGTTTAGTTTGTCACTAAATTTATCCAAAAACAAAGATGATTTTTCTTAAACAAAAATGTTTTTGCCTTTACCGTACAATTTGGAAATAACCTTCCAAATAATTTCTAACATAAGATGGCATCAACAAAATCAGTTTTCTCCAGATTTCACCAGTTAGCCGTATCGAACAGGACCCCAAGAACATATTCTTACAACCTTCCCCCTGTAGCTTTGGCTGGGGGGGGGGGAAGACAAGTCGCAAAGAACTCAACAACTCACATACCAACTTTTTTTCATCTAGCACACACTGATGACAATCAAGCGAAAAGAAACAAATTGCTACTCACAATAGCGCAATACGAATTACTACTCACAGCTTTACATGCAATAACAAGAACAAGGTAAACCAACACACACACATACACAATGCCACGCTGCCAAATACTCATGTACATATATTATTATATTACTTAAGTATATTATTCACACTACAACTTTCTTTACCAAACTTTTTCTTCTTACTTTGTACTCAACTTTCTTCACCAAACATGAATTTGCATAAATGACTGAAAATAACTTATATTCTTATCTCTTGTCTAAAAATGTTTTGTTATAAAATATTGTCTTTCCCAATTTTTGCATTTACAAAACTATGTTTATGTTTTGGTTAGCACTTGCTAACTGGTGACCCTTCTGCTCTCTCAATGTTTATTTGTTTCCATTTAAACATAACTTTTATACCCAAGTTATATTAAATGTTGTGTGGTTTTTGATAATACCCAAAGAAGTTAATGTCATCTAAAATGGTCCAACCAAGGTCAGGGACGACGCCACACTACAACTTCATTAACTTTCTTGACACTTTAATTTCAAACAAAAATGTATATGTGATGGATGTTTTTCAAGGGAATCACTACTTAGATCACTTTTGGGAGAGACAATTTAAAAGAAATATTTTTAGGAAAATAGTTTTAGGCTAATGAACAATAAGCAAAACTTGAAAGTAATATAAAATACTTTCTAAAATAAGTAATCTGAGTTATGTCCCCTGTTTCTGCAATCTCTTTTTTTTTTTTTTTTTTAAATCTATCAGTCACTTTTCTTTGGTCAAGCACCAAAAACTAAATTGCAGAAAATCTTTATGATGTACATAACTGTCAATAACGAAGATGTCATATTCCAAAAATCATATAAATTGATCAAGTAGTTTTTTTATATAGAAAATATTTTTTTACAATTTTTAGCGATTTTAATAGTAAATCGTAGCCATTACAACGCTTATTTGAATCTTGTTAGTTCGGATTGAGTTTCCATTTATTTAAATATGGCTGATCAAGACAACATTCTTGCTTTCTTAGAAAATTTGGATGCTTATGCAGAGAAGGTACTATTATCTTGTCTTTCGTAACACTTATTACTGGGTAAATTTTCACGATGTAACCCAGTATAGTTTATTTCTGCTTTTGAATTCATTATTTTGTGTTTACCATATATCATTTTTATATGGTAAACACAAAATAATAAATGCAAAAGCACAAATTTACAAAAGAGATATTTTATAATATACTAGCGAGGGGTACCCAGCATTGCCCGGGTGTTTGGAGGTGTGTGTGTGGGGGGGGGTTAAAAAAAAGTAAGTATGAGGATCGAACCTGAACCCTTGAGGCAAAGTTGTGAAAAAAAAAAAAGTGCAATGTTAACCATTGCCCCACCACAACATGCTTACAGAATCACGTTTGAATTTATTTAATTACTTGGATTTAGCAGGTGCTCGTTTTAATGAGTTAATGAGGTCAAGTTTGACTGCGGGATTTCATTTACTGACGAACGCTTCCCCCCCCCCCAAGATGTTATAGGAAAAAGACTAACCCACATGCTGCGAGCGACAAATATTGAATATTTATCTTCCCGAAATTGAGCAAATTAAATAGACAGGCGAGCTTCGTTGTTAACTGTGAGATATTTATATGTGATATAAAAAGTTTTAAGAAGTTGTGAAGCGAGCGACCGCTTCTCTGAAAGAATCCTTTTGTAGACACACAGAAAAAGCGAACACACATACATACATACATTTTCGCTTTTATATTTATAGATTTAAAATGGGATTTGGAGGTGTTCTGGTTTTAGCGATTTTTTTTTAGGGGTTTTAATTTGGGCAAGATATTTTTGGGATGAGCAGATTTTGAAGAAATATCTTTATTGAAAAAGGTTTTTCAGGTTTTATAATTAGATGTGAGGAAATGAGACATGTTATACAATAAACAAAACAAAATAATGAGTTCAAAAAGGATTATGTTCACAAAAGAGATATTTTATATATCTTTAAAATGGAAGTTTACAGCAGTAAGAAAAACATAGAATGTTCATGAATATTTTTAAAGTTCTTGTAAAAATAAGGGGTGTTCATTAGTTGAGATATCGAAGAAGTCTGGATCGCTTAAGAGCTGTGTGTTACATAGGTCAGGAAATCGTAATCAAAATTCTCCGCTCAATTATATAAATTACTAGCAGGGAGGGTGGGGCAGCTTTGCCCGGTCATAGAATACACTTGAATATGACATTTTAATTTGTCCACATTTCTTATATATTATTATAGTCGTGATTTCAAAAGTAACAAAATAAGTATTTGAGAGCCATCAGCTAGAATTGAAATGGAAAGCAAAACTGTAGCATTCAAAGCTGGTGACGTCGTAACTGTACCAATGTGACACTCATATTAGCTGATTAAAAATAAACTAAGATGAATGTACAAAATGTATAACGATTTTTTTCAATTTTGACCTCTTTTTCACCCCTTAAACTATTTTAATACCTAAAGACCTATAAAAGAATGGTCAATGAAAATCCAATCATTTGAGGCCCCTAGTGCCACTCTACGACTTTTAGTTTTGGAAGAGATAGTTTGAAAATATGGCGACAGACAGATATGGTGAGTTTTATAAATTGTCTACCATAATAAAAAGCACTGTTTTCCGAAACGATCGTACAGATAATTGATTTTGTTGTTGTTCCTTCTTATGAAACGGATTTTTAATTTAATTATAATTTGATTTTTAAATTTTAAATTATCAATCACATTACTTAATATTGAATTAGCTCTAGGATATTTACCTATCGAGCTTATTATATATCTAAATTACAAGAGCACTTTCTCTTTCCTGTATTTTAATTAAACTAGTAATTTCACTGTTACATTGAAATACACTCAGCTCTTTAGACTATTGTTCTAATCTCCTTTAAATATATATATATATATATATATATATATATATATATATATATATATATATATATATATATATATATATATATATGAGTGGGGTCAACAACAATTTTTTTTTATATATACTTGTTTTATTATTTGATATTTAAATTTTTAAAATTATTGAAATAATTTTAATGAGTTCCAGATGATCTTATGTCTTTTTAAAAGTTCTCTCCAGAAATTTTATAAAATTAGATGATTTGAAAATTCCATTTTGGGGATAAGCACACTTCCCAAGGAGTAAAAATGGGATGTGTTCCTAAACATTTTCAAACTAAAGTGTGTTTCACGCCTCTCCTGGTTTTGCTAGGGCCAGTTCAGGATCATTGAGTAAGAATTGGTGTCATGCGTGTGTAGGTGTTATTTGTTTTCCATTTTTTCTTTTTATTTATTTTTCCTCTTTCTTGTGTGGGAGTGCATGTGTGTATGCTTTTTCGTGGCTACTTCGCCTCATAAGTGTGTCTGTGTGTGTGTAAATATATATATATATATATATATATATATATATATATATAATAAATTCCACAGCCAAACAACGTCGCAGCCCACAAGAGCCCTGACAGTCAAAGAACCGGAAGTCCAAGACTCGAGTTTCGCCCTCATTTGGGCTCATCAGTTATCATCGGATTTGTCTAACTGATGAGCCCAAATGAGGACAAAACTCGAGTCTTAAACTTCCGGTTCTTTGACTGTCATGGCTCTTGTGGGCTGCGACGTTGTTTGGCTGTGGAATTTATTATATACAATCTCTCACATTCTGAAAATCATATATATATATATATATATATATATATATATATATATATATGTGTGTGTGTGTATGTGTGTGTTTCTTTTTTTGGGGGGTAAAATGTTTTTTCAATTTTATTTCAATTTGTGTATACCAATCCTTTTTGATTGGAAGCTCAATGTATGTTAAATATAACAGAGCATATATAAAAGAATAAGAGTATAATTACATTCTGAAACAGATCTGTAAAAAATGTACCGAAAGTTTAACATGCTGGAGGAGCTATTTTGTATGAAAAAAATAAATATTTGGATCTTGGAATGTAGCTATACTGTTATGTTTTTATATATATGTATACATGCATGTGTGTGTGTGTGTGTGTGTGTGTGTGTGTGTTTAGTGAGTATATATCAGCATGTGTTAGTATGAGAGAATAAGACATATACGTGTGTTGCATTTTTGTTAGAATGTGTATATGTATAACTATGTGTGTGACTTGAAAATTGAATTTAGCTTTCCAAAGCCCACCAGGAAGCGACTGAAGCTGAGTGTAATATAGTCTTGGATTTTGGCTCAAGCTTATTGATTGAAGAAAAATCAGTCTTTATATGTGCTCAATGTGGATTCAATAAGAAAATTCAACAGTTTCAGAGAGACGCTTCTGATTGTCTCAAAATATATTTATCTATTTTTGTTAATTTTGGTGGATCTATGCACAGAGCCACGTGAACACAGACAATTTTGAATATTTTCATTTTATGCCATAGAGGGCAAACTACTGCTTCCACAAATAAAATTAAAATATATGAATCCTTTCTTTCTGTAAGTTTTTTATATGTTGGTTCATTAATTTGCCGTTATAACTACTTCATTGACTAAGGGAAACCAAGCGTTGCTGCGAGGAAGGTGGGCTTTTTATTGTGCTAAAAGGTTACTCACGTCTGATAGTATCCTGAGCAACTATTTGCCCATGCATTGAGTATTGTTGCCACGTCTGGGCTGGTGCATATATACCACTAGTTCTGCTCTTAGACAAGGTTAAAAAAAAGTTGCCAACCCAAGAGATCTCACACTGTTAGCAAAACTCCAACTTCTGTCCCATCATCGAAATGTGGTACTACTGTACCTGTTTTACAAATACTTTACTGGAAAAAACTCTGACAAACTAAAAGCATTGATACTAGTGATGGGACGATTCCAATATTTTTCCCTATTCTGATTCCGATTTCTTTATAAATTCTCTAAATATTTAACCATAAAATTGTTATTTTGTCCCGATTACCGTAAAAACACATCTTAAATGTGCCTCTATTTTTTCAAACGTAAAAACACACTTGTGAGAGTGTGATCTAGAGATTTTAGTCTTGCTGGAGGTTTAAATCAATAAATAAATATTATTTTATTATTACAAGCAGTGGAATATGTTTCTTAAACCAAAATCAAATAAAAGTAATAATTTAAGGAATCGGTTTTTGGCATCAGAAAATAGGCTAAAATTTTTCAGATTCCCATACCGATTCCGATATACCAAAAAGCTCTGATTTTTCCGATTCCTGATTCTGATTCCAATTAATCCTCCCAACACTGATTAGTATCCCCTTGACATAAGTACTCCTGACAAACCTGACAAGCAGCGAAATCCCACCTTTAGTGACCCGTAGATGCCAAAGAGCCTTATACTCAAATAACTTCTCTCGACTGTTAAACTTTGGAAGTTCTTTTCGGGCTCCTGCTTTCCTGATTTTACTGACATGTAGAAGTTCAAGTGTAATATAAACAGACATCTCACTGCCCAACTCCCTAGATAGTATCCAAAAAAATCTGGTCCCAAATACGACTTAGTGGCACTGTGTCTTGTTTGGGGTGAAATAACATTAAAAAACAAAAAAAGAAAATCTATCAGGCATGTGTATCCAGTGTGATAATGCATGGAAGTGAAACCTAGTAAGTTCATTCATTTCATATGAATCATGAGTCTGTTGTTGGCATTGGTATCACTGATATCTTTCTAGTTAGAATTCTTTCTAAAATGATGTCTGGTATTCACAGGAGAGACCACATGAAGATTGCCAACATCCCTAATTGAAAGTGTTTTTTGTGGAATGAACTGGACTCAAACTTGGTACACCCAGGTTGTCAGTCTGCACCATTAACCCGAGTGAGCCACTGTCACTTCTCACCTGGTCAGTGAGGATTGAGGACATGCGTTGTATAGAGAGAACTGATATGAGAATGATACAATGGCCATGTAATGTGAGTATTGCAGGCTTAGAACTAATGAGCGCAAAGAGAGATTAAATGTGAACAGGATAAGGAGATGGGTGTAGAACAGGAGACTTTGATGATATGGTCACATTGAAAGAATGGATAAAAGCTCTTGGGTTAGTAGATGTAAAAAAGTTGCAGGGTGGAAGAGATAAGGATGGACTTGAGAAAAAGGGATAAATAAGGATCTGGTCAGAGATAGATTAGTTTTGAAGTCCAACAGATAAAACCAATGCTAAACCGATGATGATGATGGTGGTGGTGGTGGTGGTGGTGGTGGTGGTGGTAATACTGTGCAAAAAATATAATACAGCATTTACTAACTCGGTTTCCTCAATTAATTTCTTATGCCTTTCCCTTTGTAAGATTTACTAATAGTAATTATGAAGTCACATAAACTAATTATTTTTAAGTATTTTTAATTGTTTAAATGGCTGCTAGATTAAAAACGAACTTTATTTTCGTTCATTTTTTTTTTTTTTTTTTATATAAATGCTATAATCTACATCTGTCTATAGTCAACCAGATTTTAGGTAAAACTGCAAGCATGGCCAACAGTAGAGCTTTTCTTTAATTGTTAAATATATACGAAAAATATTCCCCCCCCCAAAAAAAAAAACATAGTGACACCAACACGAGTTTGTACTACGGAAAATGACCACCAGGAGTCGTAGAGGATGGCAAGACTGGGAAGAAATAATACCATCCAGACCTTAACTGGATAGGTAGAGAGTACTGAAATCCTGCATTGACTTATTGTCACTCAAATTACAGGGAAAATCAATCATTATTAGTGAAAATTCATTGGTAAATGGCTGATGCAAGAACACCAAGTGAATTACAATGGTAGTTGATAGGAATAGAGAATTCTGAAAATCTGGGAAGACTTGTTGCTATACTTCAAGGGAAAACTACCAGTGAAACACTACTGGTAACGATTGAAGAGTGTAACAATAATGATTAAAAAAAGTCCTAGAGTGCAGAGACCAAACCACATAACCAAGTGACAAAGACTATTCATAGTTAAGTTGGAATAAAATGGAATAACTAGAATGATAGAGCATCTATTATATTATACAGTTGTCTGTGTGTTTGTATGTGCATATGTCTGTGTGTTTGTATGTGCATATGTTTGTGTGTTGGTATGTTCAGCTAAAACTTTCAAAACCCAAAACAGGCACACACAAAATTTATATTTTCTTGACTGGTGTTGCCCTGGATGTACAATATCAAAAATTTAGAAAAAAAAAAAAAAATGATTAATTCCTTGGGAGTAGAAACGGCAAATAATTTGTTGGGGGCGGGGATGATCAAATTTCATGTTTTCATAAGTGTGTACCTTCATTGCATGTATAAGTTTCTTTTCTTCTTAGCACTGTAAACTAATAAATATGTTACTTTCCAACATTTTCTAATGGTTGTTGCAATTAGCTCAATTCGATGTCTCGGTCCAGTCTCAAGAGACAATGGATACCCCCTATAAGAGTAGCTATGCGTGTAATTATGAGGTTGCACAATTTCCAACCGTACCTTTCCTGAATTGGCACTGTTTGAGTCCAGTGGCAAGGAGAAATCCAGGCAACTGGAAACAATGCCGAGATAAGCAGAGAGCACATACAGCACCTGGAATTCCCAAAAAGTCATTTTAGTACTGACCAGGCTCAACGTTGCTTAATTTTGGTGATCTAACCAGAACTGGTGTGCCAACATGATTATCTTATATATTGTTCAAACATGTTTTTGGGCCCTGTCGGTGGGGCATTAGAATACGCCGACTGCCCCCCTGCAGAGGGTAAAAGTCCCTCAATGGGGGTCCTGGATATGACCTTAAACTATATCCAGTGGTGAGGCCCCAGCTTGTGGGCTTTGGGGAGTGTGGAGCAACCCTTTAATTACCATTGCTCCCAGGTCCACTCTGACCCGGAGTGGTAGTACCTGTTAGGGTCCCAACTATGGGTTAAATAGAAACCGACGTGAAAACAACAAATATATTCTATTAAAAAAATTTTTCTTCAAAATCTTTGGATTCAGCATTAAATAACCCGAAAAGGGTTGATATGCCGTAAAACAAAAATAACCAACCAACCAACCAAACATGTTTTTGCTCACATATACACACCCACATGTACGCACGCACATACACACACATGTATGCATATACATATCCTCATATACACACCCACATGTACGCATGCACATATGCACAGACACGTACATATATTCACGTTCACGTATATACACTCACATTCATGTGCATACACACAAACGCTAACGTACACACATGTACGCACACATATGCGCACATGTACGCACATATGGGAAACGTCACTTCCCCTGAAAGGAATTCTAGACATGCGCAGTCAGAACATTCACTCCGATATAAAAGTCAACACAACCATTCAACTTCCTTTTTCTTCCCTTTTTGCCTGGGTTCGTCAACCAGGCAAGTTCGGCGTCCATAGCTCTTGGCTTGAAGACTCTTCCACATGGACGACTGCTATCATGAACGCACGGTTTTGCTGAGTCCAACACTCGCTTTCTCTTTCCCTTTCTCCATGCGGGACTGCCATTTCTCGTTCTCTACTTTATTCCTTTCTTTTCCACGCACGTAGTCGTTAATGACTGAATGAACACGTGTTTCACCTAAACCCTTTATTTTCGACAGAAAATAAATGACATGTTTATTTTATCCAGCAATTGAGTTTTTGTTTCCTTCATTCCATTCGTTTCATTATTTTCTTTTGTAGCGAGTTAGGATATTTATATCCTGGTCCACAACAATATATACATATATATGTGTATATTAGCTCAGTCCATAGAGTGAAAAACTGACATTGTAAATGTTTTAGTTTTGATTCCAGCTAATGGTGCCCCCTTCATTTTTATGTTTTTGTTGTTGTTTTTAAGACTTTAAAAGTAATCAGAAACAAATCTTCAAACATTGCAAGGACCAAGTTAACCCCCCTCCCCCCGCCCCAAAAAAAACGTTTTTCTGCAGTTTACGAATCATGCTGAAATAATCTATTACATAAAAGCCAAGTGTAACTCTGGTAAAAGGGTTACACTTGACAAATAACACCCTCCCTAAGAATTCTCCTTGAAACTCATTGGCTTAACATTCATGGGCAATATGAACTGGAACATCTATTGTTGACCTTGTCTATGCCTTGAATAGCTACAGTGGCTTTCAATATCTGATTTAAGACAGGTCGGGCATGACGAAGTAGATATCTTCTATATTACAAAATAAAAAAATTTAAATAAAAATATCATACAAAACACTATTTAAAAAATTTTTTTCAATACATTTCTTTTTTAACTTTTTTTACTTTCACTTAGAACCACCATACGAACCCCCGGAAGTGCAGAGTGAGCTCCCTTTCCTGATTCTGATTCCGATTCTTTATAAATCTCTAAATATTTAACTATAAAAGTGTTATTTTACATACAGCACCTGGAATTCCCAAAAAGTCATTTTAGTACTAACCAGGCTCAACATCACCTGGAATTCTTTCTTGATTGCCATTGTTATCTGGATTAAACTCTGAACAAATCGACAGCATTTGTGTCAGAATATCTTTATCTTATCAACCCAGTATCTCGTGACGAGATACTAATTTCAGTATCTACCAGTGATGAGTCAATCGCAAATGACATACAAACTGTGTCTTTCCAAACAGATGAATCTCCTCATATTTATTTAAACTAGCGACTCCCTGTAGAAATTCCATGATGATTTCTACATCAATTTGTACAATTTATTGTTAATAACAATATTCCTTTTTTTAAAACGATAAATATCTCTCAAAATCAATAATATTAAGATAAGCTATTATTCTCTTCTCCTTTTATAAACATAATTGCCATTGTCAGCTAAATATTTGGTGTTTATATTGGAACGGCTACAGAAAAAAAACATGATCTAGTTTATGATACAAAATACGAGAAGATGTTTTCGTATCCAAACCAAAAACTCCTAGCTTTCTTTCTTTCTTTCTTTTTTTTCTATTTCCCTCCCTCTCTCTCTCTCTCTCTCTCTCTCTCCCTCTCTCTTTCTCTCTCTCTCAAGTAACATGCGAATAGATGCACGTGTATGACGCGGTTCAAAAAAAAAAAAACATATTTCTTTTGTAGATAAACGTTTACGTTTAAGCAATTAAAAGGTCAAATTTGTGGCGTTAATTCTTCCCACTTCCTTGAAGTAGTAGCCAAAAAATGCAACAATATAATATTGAACACAAGTGAAAATTACGTTTCTAAATTTTTGAGATGAGGATTAGTAATTCATATTATTTGGATTCTTTGGACTACTGTTCTTATCTTGAGTGTCATTTTTCACTATGTTTCGGTCAATGTAACCTCGGACCTTCTTCAGATGTATCTTGTTGAACTCAGAAACATTTCTGCCAAACTCAGAAAAACCAGACAGAATTTCGAATGGAGCCCTTTATGTACTTCACAGGAGTGGCATGCTCTCATTCCATCAGCTATGACTGGATAGACGTCCTAAGTAATTTGCAATTGGACACGTTAGAGTACTTGGAAAAAAATCAGTTGTAAAGGTTGAAGGTTCAATTCTCAATGTGGTCGACCGAAAAATACAATTGCAAATTACTTAGGACCTCTATCCAATCATGGTTGACTGAATGAGAGCACGCTATCCCTGTGAAGTAAATAAAGAATTTTATTCAAAATTCCATCCAGATTCCCAAGTTAGAAACCTTTCTGAGTTCGACAAGATACACCTGAAGAAAGTTGAAGGTTACATCGACCGAAACATTGTGAAAATGACACTCGAGATGAGAAGAGTAGTGCGAAGAATCAAAATAATACAAGCAAGTGAAAATCACAGTTCCAGACAAATTAACAAGGAAATTTTTTGATATTGTGTTGTTGTAGTACAACATTTACACTAATTGAGTTGAACAACTTCCTCCAAATGAGGAAGTATCAAGGGAATATTAAATTCACAGGCGGTCCCCAGTTATCTATAATGTTTGGCGCAGTTTTGGTCAGGAAACCAGTATCTTCAGACAGCCTGATCTGGTAGTACTACCGAATATCCTAACAAGTATTACCACTCTAGGCAAAAATGAAGCTGGGAGCAATGTTAGTAAGGAGCAACTCCACATTCCCTTTTGATATACTTACAAAAGATTAGGAAAAATTACTGAGTAGAATTTTAATCAAAAAATAACTATCAGTTTTATCATATTTTGCCGACCTACCATTGATAAGTGCAGAAATCCTGTAAAGAAAGGGGAGATAAGTCAGTCTGTTATTTAACCAAGTCACAATGAATGGTGGATGAACAAAAAAAATGAAAACCGATTTTTATTTTTAATCAAACTTCTATTCAATAATAGTTCCTAATTTTTTGGTGAGGACACTTGTTTTTGCATGATAACCAAATATATCAAAGAATTTTTCTTGAAATGCGATTTTCACTTGTGCTCAATACTATATAAGCAGCAAATATTCTTTAAATAAATAAAATGAATATGTCTAGGTATCTACCAGTGATGAGTCAATCGCAAATAACATACAAACAGTGTAATTCCAAAAAGACGAATTTCGTCATATTTATTTAAACTAACAAGACCCTGTGGAAATCCCACAGTGTTTTTTTTTACATCAATCTGTAAAATTTACTGTCAATAATGGTAATTGATTGTAGTCTAGTGGTTAATAACATGGACTGACCACCTGGCTGTTCCAAGTTCGAATCCAGTTCATTCCACAAAAATTACTTTCACTTAGAATATTAGCAAGCTTGTTATGGTTCCTCCTGTAAGAATCCGATGTCGTTAAAAAAAAACTTCTCACAAGAAAGATATCGGGGAAACCAACGCCAACTTTGGATTCATATGGTACGATGATGACTGTTAATAATAATGTTCCTTTTGAATTAATAAATGTCTCTCAGGATCAATGTTATTATGAAAAACAAACAAAAAAACTACTCTTTTTTTTTCTTCTGTAACAATAGTCATTGTCAGCCAAATAAACAAACAAAACAATATTTATTTATCAGGTTGTTGCATAAAGTCCCACCGTTTTATGAAAAATGTTTGCTCTAAAACATGTTTTGATATTTAGCAAAGTGTTACATATCATTAGCAAGCACGTATTCAGTTCTACAAGATAATCATTTTTGGCTCATATAATTTTTTTCTCGTTTTTCAGAACTGTCAAATAATAGATCGTCAAGAAGGTACAAAAAAAAAATCACATTTTCGACAACTCCTTCTTTTCACCTTTAATCGAGGTCAAAAAGCGAGTGAAGTGACCAAGGATATTTGTGCCATATATGGAGCACACGCTATAGCTGAGAGAACTGTTCGAGATTGGTTTACCAGATTCAAACATGGTAAGTTTGACCTCAATGACACTCCTAATTCCGGATGACTAATCAAGGTAGACGAAAACCAACTTGGTATTTTTTGAAGAAAGATGCCCATCAGACATATAGACAATTGAGTGGAAAGATGAAGTGTGATTGTGCGACAATTGTATGTCACCTCCAATCGATGGGATTCACACAAAAACTTGGAGCTTGGATTCCATACAAACTTTTGCTGTTAAAATTCTTTGATTTTCTTAAAAAAAAAAAAAAAATGCTGGGAACATGCAACAACCTAATATTTAAAATTGTTGCAATTTAAATCCTTTTAAAACAATGAATATAATCTGTCTTCTTTGATAACATGACTTGTCATTATTTATAGCAAGTAATAAGAGTGCAGAAAAGATTTAGATCAAACTAGCAGGGGGATCCGATGTTGTCCGTATTGAATCAACAAATGTTGCACCCTCACATACTTTTATTGCCATCGATCTGTGAAATTACCCATTTTTTAATCAAATCAATTGATTAATTGCTCTAGTTAGGGACCCCCCCCTCCTGTAATGTACCGGGAGTAAGTTTCACATGCCTCCCCACAATGACAGTCCACAATAAATTGTAGTCTATATTTATTTCTAAATCTAAAAAATAGAAAATCTAATTTTGATTTTATTAAATTATCTGTAAATAATGGCTTCACTTAAAGTTTAAAATGCAAAAAAAAAAAAGTATAATAGTTCAATTGTGCTCTACACAGAAATATTCATTTCAAACGCACCCCTGTCTTATCAAAGAACTAAATGTTGATTTTATGGAATTATTTTTACATAATTACTTAAAGTCAAGTATCATGCTTCAGTTGTGCTCTAAAAAGATATTCATTTTGAATGCACCCCTGTTTTATTAAAGACTCTACAGCCAATTTTTTAAGTTGGGCCTTTCTGCTTGTGTGGTGATAAAACTTTTTAAACGCACTTGTGATGTTAGGTTGTATAAAAGTGTTAACTTTGATAAAAATCAGAATTTCTTCTTTGATTGGATTTTTTCGATACTTATCAGTGGCATGCCGATACAAAACCAATGTAAAAACACTCCCAGATAAATCAAGTACCTTTGTGTGAAATTAAAAAAAAAATTGGCCCAGCCGTTTCTGAGTCCATAGGGAACGAACACACACACACACACACACATACGCACAAGCACAGTTCTTTTTATATAATAGTAGATAGATAGATGGACAGATTTCTGGATGAGTGTGTGTAGCATATAAGGTCTGCTTACAAGCAAAAAAAAAAAAAGAAGCAAAATGGTGTCCGCATTCTACTCTCAAAACTTCAAATGTGTATATTTGATTTTAATGAAATGTACCAACAACTTAGTTTCTTCTGACTACATTAGGGGGCGAAATGTGAGTAGAGAGGTCGATAAAACAAAGAAAGCAATATAGTGGTATGAGCATAATGCAAAAGTACATAGTAGTAATTCTCATTCAATCCCGAACATTATCGGGTCTCCTTGCTAGCCAGATTATTTCATTTCAGTCACGGCCACCAGTGTCTGCAATTGTTCAGGGATAGCAGTGGCCACCAACAACAACAGTGGTTTACTTTTTTGCAAGGGGGTGGGACAAGCTTCCACCAGGCAACGCCAGTTAACAGGTCCTGCTAGTTATAAAAATAAATTAATTACTGCGTAAGTACTAGGAACAATGCCACGATTAGTTCTCACAACTTACATTGAGAGAACTTGTTTGTTGGGACTAAAGCAAAAATAGATGACACTATTTAGTTACAAGTTTTATATCAGATTAGACATTTTAAACAAAGGAACATGGAAACAGGTTTCTAAAAATAAAACTTTTTCTTTTATTCCTTGCATTTTTTATTCAATGCATTTTTATTCATTGCATCCAATGGAAAGTTCTTTTATGCCAGCCTAATGGTTTTTCACTTGGTGATGGCCGTATGGATATATTACTAATGGTATATGTAATACAGGGTGACTCCAAAAAATGGGCCCCAACTCTAATTAGGCCCCATTTCTTAGTGTTTTGTCCGAATTATATGAAACTTTGGTCATAACTAGTTTATTATATTCAAAACATCACATCAAAACATTAGAGTCTTTGGCCATTTTTCTCCGTTCTACAGCATATGTTCTAGATAGCCTCCATTTAGCTTTTGTTTTTTTTTTGGGGGGGGGGTCACCCTGTATATGGTAATGGTTAATGGTATATTGCTGATCAGAAGTTTTTTGGGAAAAAATAATTTCAAATGCAGTCATGTTTAAAATTTTTGCCTTGAAAGAAAAATTTAAAATAGTATTTCCAATTTGAGGTCAAGTAAAAAAAAAATACAAACTATTTGTGCAATTGTCATCTTAAAAAATTAACCATGTTGCTTACAAACAGCTATACCATAAGATAATTTCTAAATTGGATTAGTAAAGAAATAAAACCGTTTTTGGTTATAGTAAACTAAAGTTCCCCTACGATTTCTATGAGCCTGTTTCCAAAAATGATGAGGACTCGAAATAGTCCCTTCTGCTTTTGTTGTTGTTTTTATTTTTACTTATTAGAAATGTCTGTTTTGTGAGAAATTACATTGTGTCACTTCATTGGTTGATTAGTTTAACACATTGTTTTAATTACAGCCTTTCTCATTGGTTGATTTGAATTTTAACCCGCAAGTGCAGGCGTGTTTAAACTGAAAACTTTAGTCAGAGCAAATCTTTCATGCATGATGGACTCATTTTTAATTTCTTATTAATTTAAGGGCTTTGCCATCCAATATCGTCATGATACATTTGAGACAACTTAACCTACTAAGTTAGGTGTTCTTTTCTTGACGTAAATAAATATCGTCTTTCTACTCAGCAAAGAATGTTGATTTTGGTTTTACCTTTTCAACGGAATTATCTGCCTTTTTCTATTGGAGCATTGTTTAAATGGACCTAAAGCCATGGACTAATGATAATCTTCTCAGAATATTTTTTCCCTACCACTTCCTACAAAGTCTTAACTACCAGGCTCAGCTGAGCAGCAAAATGACGCAACATGGTTTTACAATTGAGAAGATGAGATGACCTGCCTTAATCAACCAGATAATTGTGCTTTTCGGTGTTGTGTCTATCTTTTGCTCTGCCAAAGTTCTCAACTATGTGAGATTAAAATTCTCACAGTTTCAAACACATTTATTATAAAAGTTCAAAAAAGAAGTTTTATTTAGACTAATTTTGTTATTTTTATTTTTATAATTTTATTATTTTTATTTTTATAGGAGTATCAGGAGACTTTACTTGACTATAACCAGAATCTGAATAATACGAGTGAAGGAATAATATCTTTACTTATTTACTATTAAGATTTATTGAAAACATTTTTTTGCAATCTTTTTCTTTCAATTATTTTCTTTTTCATGTGAGTTCACCTGATGTCATTTATGAGTTAATATCAGCAAGTTTTAGTTTTTTAAAAACCCTTGTTTCATATTTTTATTTAAAAATTTAAATAAAGTTTTCTTTAAAAAAAAAACTCATTTCATAAGCATATTTTTATTATGAAAGTGCAAATAAAAAGTTTTATTTCTTTAAAAAATTAATTTAACATTTTTATTATAAAAGTGCAAATAAAAATTATTTTTATAATTTTCAATAATTTGATTTTTTTAAATTTCAATAAATTGCTTCAAAATACAAATATTATTAATATAATTTCATGATAGAAAACATTTCTAATAATTTAAAAAAAAAAGCTGAAGGTGACTGTTCTGAGTTATCACTGCTTACAGAAACAGGCTAACAGAAATCATAAGGGACGTATAGTTGGTTATATAGTTGGTTATAACCTCGTTTTTTATATTTTAATGAGATAAGGAATTAAAAAAAATAGACTGGCTCTCAGAAAATACATTATGAATATGGATTTAAAATTATATTGTTTTATTTTTAATGTATATAAAACAATATAACGACATTTTATATAACTGTTACAAGGAAACCATTTTAAAAAGAAAGAAAGACTTATTTTTTATGTATTCACAAAATTAATAAATATTTGCATCCGGGTGCAACACACTCTCTCTGTCTGTCTATCTGTCTGTCTGTCTGTCTGTCAAACAGTTATTTTTAATAGTGTATGGTGGAAATGAAAGGCTCCTAGTCATATCTTTTTGACTTTATTTAAATGTTGCTGGTAAACTTAAAAAACAAAAATAAATAAATAAATAAAAATAAAAGCGTTACTGTTACGTGTGTTAATCTGGCCCAAAACTTAAATTCCATCGAGCTGTGATTTTTTGCAGTTTGAGTTTTTGTGTGAGAGTGAGAGAAATAATATAAAGAAAATACACTAAAATAAGGCTTAAGAAAAACACTTGTTCACAAAAGAGTATTTTAATACATCCAAACAGGTGGCTTATAAAGATTCAAAACAAAAGAATACCTGTTTTGAGGATAAGTGTCCTTGCAAGACAAAAGGGATTCAGGAAGCATCTAAAAGGCGATAATGGCTTTGATGAATACAAACGACATCAGTATAAGTTTTCAAGGAAGACAAGGGAAGGAAGGGGGCAATTAGATGAACTAGTGAATAGGGTTTAGTTCACAAAGTGCTATAAAATGTTCACAAGACAAAATAGCCATGATTCAGTTTCTCTACTTATAAGATTTTCGTTTTTTACAGACACTTGAGTCTCTGAAGTCTAAAACAACAAGTTGATAATCTAATTTATAAAACTCACTATATCTGTCTGTCTGTTTGTCTCCATAAAAGTCACAGAGTGGCGCTAGGGGCCTCAAATGATTGGATTTTTACAGACCGTTCTTTTATGGGTCTTTAGCCGGTTAAAATAGTTTTTAAGGGGTCAAAAAAAGGGTCAAAATTTTTTAAAATCGTAATACATTTTGTACATTCATCTTAGTTTATTTTTAATCAGTTCATATGCGTATCACGTTGGTACAGTGGTAACGTCACCAGCTTTGAATACTACAGTTTTGCTTTTGGTTTCGATTCTAGCTGATGGCACTCAAATCCTTTTTTTATTTTTGAAATCACGACTATAATAATATATAAGAAATCTGGACAAATTAAAATATCATATTCAAGCGTATTTTATGATAAGGCAACCCCCACCCCCGGTAGATGTCTCTGATTGGCTAAAAAATATGTATCTGTATTTATTAATCCAATTGGAAGTTTGCTCTAAGCCGCATTTGCACAAACGATTTTAGGCAGTAAATTTGGTAATTCAAAGGGTAAACTTCCACTGATACATGTTAATCTTTTGAAAAATGATGATAATAATGATGGTGGTGATGATGACGATGATAATGATGATAGTGATGATGACGTTAATCTTTTCAAAAATAATGATGACGATGATGATCATCATCATGACCATGACATGTTAATATTTTCAAAAATACTATATCTATTATGATACTAAAAGTCTGAATTTGTTTGTCACCGTCTCAAATTTTAACATCATGACGTCATTTCTAGCAAACTCTTCAAACTTAACAACTAAGGCTGGAATGCTATATGTTTTGGTTTCGATTCTAGCTGATGGCACCCAAGTCATATTTTGAAAAACTTTTTAAAATCACTACCATATGTTGGGTACAAAATGATAATCAATCGAGTATTGGCTGTATAATAATAAACATGAAATCTGTATGGATTAAAATATATTTTAAGTGTATTTTACAACCGATATACTATATATTGGGTACAATATAATAATCAATAGAGAATTGGTTCTATTATAATAGAGAAATAGTCAACCACCTCAGAAGAAATAACCTCCTTAGTGACACACAATATGGTTTCCATTCTGCAAGATCTACTGCAGATGTGCTAACAGTTATATCTCATAGGATTAGCGAATATCTCGACAAAGGCTACCTTTCTAGGGCAATTGCACTTGACATATCAAAGGCCTTCGACAAGGTATGGCATAAAGGCCTACTTCACAAGATTTCCAGCTACGGTATAACTGGAAATGTTTTCTCAATCATTAAATCATTTCTCTCAAATAGGCTCATAAGAACAGTGGTCGATGGACAAAAATCAAAGTCCTGCAGTATTAATGCTGGAGTCCCTCAGGGGTCCATCCTGGGCCCAACTCTCTTCCTGATCTACATCAATGATCTCCCTAAACACATACTTAAATCATTCGTTGACATCTATGCTGATGACACGACCATCTACAGCAACACATCAAAGGCCGTAAATGACAAAGTTCTCTCTGATTCTCTCTCATCTGATCTCGAGCGTGTAGTTCAGTGGGGGGAGACGTGGCTGGTTACCTTTAATGCATCTAAAATCAAGCTCCTATCTTTACACCATCAACGCTCTGATCCCCATCTGGCATCAATTGTAATGGATGGCTCTTGTCTAGAAGCTCAATGTTTTGACAAGCTTCTGGGCTTGACCTTTACTCCTGATATGAAATGGAACACATACATCAAGTCGGTTGCCAGGATCGCTGGAAAGATGGTGGGTTCCTTCTACCGCTCCAGAAGATATCTCACTACTGATGCAATTCTCTATCTATATAAAAGCCAAGTACGTCCAAAGATGGAATACTGTTGCCATATCTGGGCAGGAGCTGCGAAAAACAGCCTATCCTGCCTTGACAGAGTACAAAATAGACTTCGTGGCTTAGTGGGAGATGCCCTTTTCTCTTCTCTGCAACCTCTCTCCTACAGAGGAGACGTTGCGAGCCTGTCTTTGTTTTACCATTATTTCCATGGCAAGTGCTCGTCTGAGCTCCAATCTCTGGTCCCCCCTCACCAATCTTTTACAAAAAAGTACCCGTCTAGCTGAAGCCACTGTCAAAAATTTTCCCCGCTCTCTATCTGTGCCTAAATCAAAACGTAGATTCCATGAACACAGCTTCTTTCTTAGAACAGCCTGCCAGTGGAACTCTGTTCCGTCTGCCTGTTTCCCCCCTGACTACAACTTGGATGTCTTCAAATCCAACGTAAACAAATTCCTGATGAACCGCCCCCTTAAGTAGACACTTTATGAAATCTCAACACTAACGTACAACTTACTGTACATACAATAACCCTTATCCCTGAGTGGCTTCCAGACCTTGATAAGTGGTGACCTCCTTGTTAAAAAAAAAAAAAAAAATCTGCATGATTAAAGTATATTTTAAATGTATTTTACAACCAGGTCATGCCTGGAGGAGGCACTACTATATATTGGGTACAATGCAATAATCAATAAATAAATATATGAAATCTGAATACATCAAAATATATTTGAGCATATCTTACGACTGGGCAACACCTGGTGGCCTTCTAGTATGTTTTAATTTTCGGTATGAAGATCTCTTTAACTAAATAAAAGTTTAATTGTTGGGTTAATAATGACAATGATGATGATGACGGTATGTTTGTAACGTTACCCACAAGACCCACACGTTGTATGCAGTCTACGTCGCAAGGAACAGAATACAAGTAATAACTCAACTCACTTTTTCATGTTATAACAACATTTATTTCTGAGTACTTTCCTGAATAAAACGTGATCGTGCTCCTTCTCTCTGACTCTGGAGAAATTATTAATGGGGAGTTAACCAGGGATGAATTTTGAATTCAATCAAATATAGCGATTCATTTCTGTCCTCTCAAACGTCCTCCACATCTCTAACGTGATCGTCTTCTCTAACATGCTCTCGAACGTCATTTTGAACATGCTCTCGAATGTGCCTCACGGACATGCTCTTAAACGTTCCTCACGGACATGCTCTCGAACGTTATCCACATCTCTAACATGATCATCTTCCCTAACGTGCTCTCTCTCTCCTTTTCATAGTCATTTTCTTTTCCTTACCGTGACATCATTTCACACACAGCTTGGTATTTGCATATAGCCGCCATATGTGCGTCTGCATTCTGTTATTCTTTTAAAAAATGCTGTTTTATTCCCCGGAAAATATAATTTACTGAAAATTGAATTAAAATTGGACTATTCTTTAATGTTGGGTGATAAAAAAAAAATAATAAAGATTTTTCATTTTTTTTACAAAGTTTTCAGCACTTATTGTGACGTCACTTTGCACATGGCTCAGCTCTTGTATAAAGCCACCATACTTGCATCAATGTTACCCATTGTCAGTTTTATAAGTATCATATCACTCCATCTCAAGGTCCATCATCAGGCAGTGTCTGAGGCATCCCTCAGGCCACATCAGAGCATGCCTCGCGAAGGGAACAGTCTGTGAGGATGTGTGCAATAGTCTGCTGTCGGTGCCACAGGAACACCAGGCACACCGTACATAGACCCACTTGTGCAAGTTGTCCCATGTTTTGGCAACCTTTATAATGAGCATATATAACAAGAAATTGAACTCCTAAAAAATAATTTTACTTATTTTTATATCAAGTCGGTGCAAAAAATTTTGCTGGTTTGCAGGAGGAACACTTATAAACCATTGTATTTTATTTCATGCATATTGTTATTACTTAAACATATCACTAAGATTAATTTATAATTTTTTCTTTCAGATTATATAAGCGCTATTCATATTTTTCCACAATATTCTTACCCACTTTGATCCAAAAACGACCTTCTTTCATCAACAGAAAGGGATTCATCTTCCATTATGATAATGTTCGTCCTGACACGGCACTGCTGACCAAATATCTCCTAGGAGACCTCATTCTGCATATTCTCCTGATCTAGCTCCCTTGGATTATCATTTACTAGCAGGAAAGCCCAATGTTGTCCAGAATTGGATGAGGATCAACAAATGTTCCGCCTTTCCATACTTTTATTGTCATTGAAATCGGTGAACTCATCCATTTTTTCAATAACATCGATTGGTTGCCTGTTTTAGTTGAGAACCCCCACCCTTGCAGTATATTGGAAGGTAGCTTCCAATGCCTCCCAACTGTGACTTAGTCCACAATGCATTAGTCCACACTGTATATAATATTTTGATAGCAGAAATTCCCCTCTGGACTTTACTTAAACATAGCACCACGATTAATTGATAACTTTTTCTTTCAGATTATTAAAGCATCATCCATTTTTTTTTATTGCAATCTTCTCGCCCATGTTGACCTGAAAACGACTTCTTTAGTCAACAGAAAAGGTAGTCATCTTCCATCATGATAATGCTCATCCTCACACAACACTACTGACCAAAGATTTCCTAGGAGAATTTGTTTGGAAAATCTCATCCTACATATTCTCCTGACCTAGCTCCCTCAGATTATCACTTATTGCAAGCATTTCAAAACCATCGAGATGACCGTCGGGTTAACATTATGAAAGGAGACTGAACATGAGTTAGATTCATATTTCACATCAAAGCCTAAAGAATTTTACAAGTGAACTGCTTCAGAATTCCCTCCCCGTCTCCTGCTTCATTGATTGTACTGACATGCAGAAATTTAAGCAATGCAAAAAGATATCTCGTTACTCAACTTCCTACATAGTGTCCTTTTTAGATTTGATTTAAAATAGTAGCTCCTTACATCCAAGTGGCGATATGCCTTGTTTGAAATGAAAAAAAAGTAAAAATAAATAAATTTGAAATAAATTGCTTTAGTTTATAATTTTATATTTTTCCTTTGCATATAATTTACAGTTCTTTCTATTTATATTAGGAGGTATTGATTTAAAATTTTCCCAATTAATGTTACTATTTACGTTTTTATTTTTTTATCCATTATATTTACATAATTTCGTACTATTTTTATACTTTTCATTTTCAAATATCATATTATAAGTATAGCTACACTTAAATGTATGTAGCTACTAGTGTTGGGACGATTCATCATAATTGGAATGGAGAATCAGAAAAATCAGAAGATTTTGGGATATCGGAATCGGTATTGGAATCGGAAAAATTTATGCCTATTTTTCGAAGCTAAATACAATTTCTTTAATTATCTTTTTTATTTGATTTTGTTTTTAAAAATAAGATTCCACTGCTTGTAGTAATAATAAAATAATAAATATTTATTGATTTAAACGACCAGTAAAACTAAAATCTATAGATTACCCCCCCCCACACACACACACACAAGTGTGTTTTACTAGTGTTGGGAAGATTAATCGGAATCGGAAAAATCGGAGCCTTTTGGGATATCAGAATCGGAAAAATTTGGGTCTATTTTCCGATGCCAAAACCAATTCCTTTAATTATCTTTTTTATTTGATTTTGGTTTAAGAAACATCTTTAGGGAATTTCCCTAATAAAATAAAATAACACAATTCTATGAACAAATGACAAACAACTTCTTCAACTTAACAAGGGAAAGGTTTATTCGCAAAGCGTACTTTAGAAAGAAAGGAAGGAAGAAAGTAGAGTCGGGTCTCCACTGCCTTATGAGGTAGTTACAGCCAGTGGCTGTCGTCAATACCTTTAGTAGGGGCAGCGAAGCGAACAGACGTCTTGCACCGTCGAAGGCTGGTAGCGTAAGAGCGAGAGTTTTCTTCTGGGACCGGAAGCTATCTGGTCCCTAGGGGTTAATTCGTATTCATATGCAAGTACTCAGATTGGACAGTTTAAGGCCGCATCACTCACTCAGAGGAAGCGAATGCGCGAAAAGAAAAGGGGTCTATTTGTGTCTGCTACACATCTTCCACTGCTTGTAGTAATAATAAAATAATAAATATTTATTGATTTAAACTTCCAGTAAAACTAAAATATCTAGATCATCCCCTCACAAAATGTGTTTTTACATTTGAGAAAATATGTGCACATTAAAGATGTGTGTTTTATAGTAATTGGGACAAAATAACACTTTTATAGTTAAATATTTAGAGATTTCTAAAAAATCAGAATCGGGAATTTAGTACGGAATCGATAATTGTATTGGAATCAGGAAAAATATCGGAATCGTCCCATCACTAGTTTTTACATTTGAGAAAATATATGTACATTTAAGATGCGTTTTTATGGTAATTGGGGGGAAAAATAACTATTTTGTAGTTAAATATTTAGAGATTTATAAAGAATCAGAATCAGTAATTGTATTGGAATCAGGAAAAATGTTAGAATCGTCTCATCACTAGTAGCTACTATATATATGTGTGTGCTAGTTATGGTTGCTTTATTAATTACGCTAATACACCAACCGGCATTACCCAGTTGTAAGATATGCTTAAATATGATATTTTAATTCATGCAAATTTCATATTTATTATTATAGAGCCAATTCTTTATTAGTATGGCACAATCACGTTGACACACCGGTTCTCGCCAGATCACTGAAGCTAAGCAACGTTGAGCCTGGCCAGTACCAGATGGGTGACCATTTGGGAAGGCTGGGCGCTGTATGTAACTTCTGGGAAGGTTGTGCGTGGGGCCAGCACCCTCACCCTGTAAAAAGAACTCCTCGCTACAAAAGCATCTACAAAGTTTTAGATGGCCTATGCCCCTCCAGGGGCTCAAGGACTATGGATGGAGTTCTCTATTGATTATTATATTGTACCTAATATATAGTAGTGATTTCAAAAGTTTGTTTTTTTTAAATATGACCTGGGTGCGATCAACAAAAATGGAAACCAAAACATTTAACTGTCCAGCGTTATTCGTGAAAAGCTTACTGTTGACCTCATGACAAGAGTTTATCTTTTTTCTCTTTCATTGTTTGGACAATAGTAAGTTTTCCACTTAGAACCTTTTTCCGTGAAAAAAATCTTCCGCAATATTAAGAAGCCAATTTCACATCTGGAATTTACTTGTATTTACCGATCAACCACTTGGATTATTACAATTACATTTGGACTATTTCACTTGCATATTAATAATACATCTAACCAATCTGTATTTTCTTTAAATTATATCCCAATTTTCAACTTCTTTTTCACCGAGCCTGGACTTCATTTGGAATATGCTTTAATCTATACATTTCTGCATTATTATCAGCTTTTATACATGTACTAACGGGGCTACCCAGCGTTGCTCGGGATTGTATAAACCATGAGAAAATTGAAGTTGATTTTGAACATATTTGTTATTCTTCGGATAGAGGAATTTTTAATGTCTATGTATCATTAGCTTTTTCGAGCAAATGAATATTTTACCTACCCTAGGACGGGTATTACATGTATCAAATAATTGTACCTTACCTAGGATAAGTAATTTATAGCATGTATATGAAATAATATTACCTTTGCAGGGATGGGTAATATACAACACATATTTAAAATAATTTTACCTACCCTCGGACGGGTAATTTAAATACATACATGAAACAATTTCACATACTGAAATTTTAGATATAGGTTCCTTGGACATGGATCTAACTTAATAAATTGATTTGAGCCCAAAACAATAAATGTTAAGGGGTTATAATAGGGGGTCAAAGTTTTTAAAAAATTGACCTCTGCGGCCTCTACCAAATTATTCAGACAATTTCTGGTCTAAACATTTGAAATTTTACATAAAGGGTATTCAGAGATAGGGCAAACTTTTAATCAGTTTGGGTCGAAAATGCGAGCTACCAATATATAAATGTATACATGTATGTATGTTTGCATGTCTGCCTAAAACTTTCAACAGAGGCGACGAATTTTCACAAGATCAGTATCGTTTTGAAGCTCAACCTTTCAGACGACAAATACCGAAAGATTGGCTAAAAACATTAATTTCTTCACTCTCAACTGGGCACTTTTCTACAAGGAGAGGTCGCTTTTTTCACTGATATTTTCGAAAGTCATGCCCTCTTTTCGATTGTCTAGCCTTAATTTAAACCTACATCACTTCCGGTTTGACGGTGGTTGTAACAGCAAAGACGTCACATTTTTTTCCCGTTCTTTTCATCTTTCGTGGTACGGGTTCGAACCTGCCTCCCATCTACCACTTTTATTTTTTTTGCTCAACACATACCTCCAAACACCCGGGCAACGCCGAGCACCCATGCTAGTATATACATATATATCAATGTATTTTTAATCATGTCCAAACGCATTTTATTTCCTTTTGGTGGATTGATTGTTGCTATTTTTTCTGATGAGTTAAGGGCAAAATAGATTCACTGAGTGATATAATAATTAAGTGATTGATTTTGTGCTACGAAACAGATACTGTCAAGAAATGTAATTGTCAGAAAGAATAAATTGTAAGATGGTCAACATCATGAAATTTGGAATATAGACTTTTGTCATTCATTCATTATATGCTCTTTAATTACATTGAGCTTCTTAAATAAGGATTGGTATATATAAAAAGGAAATATAAGTGAATAAAAAATATTTCTACAGATATATATATATATATATATATATATATATATATATATATATATATATATTAAATAAAAATAGGAAATAGAATCAAATTAAAATATTTCAAAGATTAAATTAAAAAAAATTTAATAAAAAATACTTTCTAATTGTTTTTTTTTTTTTTAATTTTTTAATCCCTGGGTACAGTAGTAGGGTGTAACATGTGTGCCCTAGTTTTTGCATACATTTTCACACACACACACACACACACACACACACACACACACACACACACACACACACACACACACACACACACACACGCGCACACGCACGCACGCACACACACACACGCACGCACACATGTACACATGTATATATTATAAACGCTATAACATAAAATGTAATTGATCCTCCCCACGTCCAACCCACATCAGTACAGTTTTAAAAGACGTACACACCCTAAACTCCAAATCTTTGAACTTCCTGAACATCTTCACCTCTCTCCCCGGACAAGAATCTGCAGTTTTAGTATTTAGCATTTAATTTCATCAATTTTCATAATTTCCCTAATTTTAATTTTAATCTTACTTTTATCTATGTTAATAAAACGGGAACAATTTTCCCCCATAGGTTTTGTACATTATAGGTTAATAACTAAACACTTCCTATGCACAACTTTTATACTCACCACTTACAGTTATTTCTAAAGCGTATTCCTAGCCCCAAATACAAGGTGAAACGTCGCACTAAAGAAAACAACACTTTATGTTAAAACTTTTATTGAAAAAAATCAATTCAGGTAACTTAATTATGTAGTAGAGCTGACATCTATTCAATGTAGCTGCTTTCAGCTTCAATCACTGCCTCGATATGGGTCTGGAACTGGGTGCATGCCTTTTCCACTAGCGCTGGTGGGAGCTCGGTGAATACTTGGCAGATGGCGACAATCAGGCTGGCTCTGGTGTTGTGGGAGGTTATATTGGTGATGTTCTTGACGTATGATCAAATAAAGTAGTCCAGCGGATTCAGGAGTACAAAGTAGTAGCACTCGTTCTAAAACCAAACCATGGCCTCTTTGGACTTGTGGGCCGGCATCGAGCCCTGCTGCCACACCCAGGGTCTGCTAGTGGCATCCTGATTGCACCAGAGGATCACCACACTCTTCGGCACATCCAGATATACTTTGGTGTTGACTTTCAAACCAACTTCGAAGATGTGAGGTGGCGTGATGTGGCCCTCACTTGAAACCACACTAAAGACCATAACCAGAGATTTCATTGAGCTGTGTCCTTAAGCATTGAACCGTCCGGATTTGGATTTTGAGGGTACTGGTAATGGTCCTGTTTTCATAACTTGGATTGGTAGAGAACATGAGTTGTACAGAGGCGCATCTCTGATCTTACTGTTGAACATTGTGTCACTTTCAGATATGACAGAAAACTCCTATTGCTCTTGTGATTTGTATACAACTAGCCAACTAGTAGATGGTCTTCAACAATTTCTGAATGAAATTTAAATATAAAAACTGTAAATTTTAATTTGCTCTATCTAGTATATTGAGCAATTTTATTTGGCTAGGATTGTCTTACACAAAAATATTACCTCCGAAAAGTATTTTGTAAGACTTGAAATCACAAGATTCATTAATCTGTGATCTAATTCATCTCATTATTCTGATATATATCACATAATTACTTCTCAGAATAGGAGATCGTCAAAAATGAACAAGCAGAAAGGCCCGGCATATCAAATCAACAGTATGTTCTTTGATATGACAGGGCCGCGTTTGAAATGAATGTTTCTGTTTAGAACACAACTGAACCATGATACTTGACTTTTGCATTTTAAACTTTAATTCAAGCCATTATATAAAAATAATTTTATAAAATCAACAGTAGGTTCTCTACAGTGCAATGTAAACTACAATGTATTGTGGACTAAATTACTGCAGGAAGGCATGTGAAGCTTCTTCCGAGGTGCACTGCCACGGATCTCCAACTAGAGCAGGCAATAAATCGATTTAATTGAAAAATGGTCGATTTCACCGATTTCGATGACAATAAAAGTATCGGAGTGGGAAACATTCGTTGATCATCATTGAATCTTAAGCAACGTTGGGTCTCTTTGCTAGTATATATATATATATATATATATATATATATATATATATATATATATATATATATATATATAAAATAAAAATTACAATTAAATTTACCAAAATGATCCAAGATGGTAAAACTAAAGTATATTGTAAATATTAAAGAATTAATATTTATAAAGTTATCTCAGCCAGATGTAAAAGCTCGATAAAACCAAATAGGAGATAGAGCTTTTGTATGCAAAATCCGATCCCACATTTTGCTAATTCCTACCCTCTGATGAGAAGGAAAGTATTTCTTCGAAACTCTGCGGATTAAGGACTATCCACTTATCATGTGTTTCCTTTCAGATTAAATATGTTTTTAACTCTTTTTCAAAGTGTTTTTTAACATGTTTTATTAACTGTTTGCTCATATATATATATATATATATATATATATATATATATATATATATATATATATAATTTTTAAATTTTTTATTGAGCCCATATAATTTTTTAATTTTTAAACAATTTTTTTAATATATATATATGATTTTTATAAAATTATTTTTAGATAATGACTTGAATTAAAGTTTAAAAAGCAAAATTCAACTGTGCTCTAATTAAAAACATTCATTTCGAACGTGCCCCTGTCATATCAAAGAACCTACTGTTGATTTGATATGCCAGGACTTTCTGCTTGTTTGGTAATTGGTAATTTTCAAATGTACTTGTGATGTTAGGATGTATAAGGCGTTAACTTCAGTCAAAATCGCCTGTTCCTTCTTTCATCGGATGTTTTCGATTATCGATACTTATCAAGGATATTCTAATACAAAACCTATCTGAATACATAAAGTACATCTGCGTGAAATTTAAAAAAAACAAAAAAAAACAGTCCAGCCATTTGGAGTCCACACAGACAAAGTTTCTTTTTATATAATAGTAGAGAAGAGATAGAGATCTTTTCTCTTTTCTTATATAAAAGGAACTTTGTGTGTGTGATTTTGTTCTCTATGGACTCGGAAACAGTTGGCCTGATGTTTTTTTTAAATTTCCCACAAATGTACTTGATACGTCTGGAAGTGTTCTTATGTAGATTTTGTACCAGAATTTTTCTGATAAGTATCAAAAATTGATAATCGAAAAAAATCTGATTAACGGAAGAAGTCCGATTTTGAACAATATTAACATTTTTATACAACCTAACATCACGAGTGCATTTGAGAACAAGCAGAAAGGCCAAGCCTATAAAATCAATTGTAGAGTCTTTTATAAGACATTGGCGCATTCAAAATGAATGTTTCTCTTTAAAGCACAAGCGAATCATGATACTTGACTTTTGTACATTTAACTTTAATTTAAGTCATGACGTAAAAATCATTTCATAAAATCAACAAGGTGTTCTTTGATACAACAGGGGCGCGTTCAAAATGAATGTTTCTGTGTAGAGCACAATTGACTTTTGTATTTTAAACTTTCAGTGAAGCCATTATTTACAAATAATTCAATAAAATCAACAGTAGATTCTCTACAGTGCAATATAGACTACAATGTATTGTGGACTATCACTGTGGGGAGACATGTGAAGTTGGTGTAGTGCAGTGGGTCCTCAACTAGAGCAAGGCAATCTATCGATTTGATTAAAAAAGGTCGATTTCACCGATTCCGATGACAATAAATGTATGCGAGGATGGGATATTTGTTGATTTCCATTCAATCCCAGACAACGTTGGATCTCCCTGCTAGTATATATATATATAAAAGTTACCTTGGTTGTTTGATTGTGTGATGAACGGTCTCTACCATACTCCTCTGTCAATTTTCGGTTTTCAGACTTGAAACTTTATATCTAAGGGATTTGGACCTGTGGAACAAAGTAGATTTGGTTTGTAGTCGGTAAAAATAGCTAAGGGGTCAAAATTGAAAAAATTAAGACCTGGCAGGCGTAAGTCGCCTTAAAGTGGCTTTCTATGCATGTGCAAATATACATTTATAGGTTTAACAATGTTATTTTTTAAGTCTTTATATGCGTAAGGGCATGGCTCAGATGGTAATGAATAATGCTGCAAAGCTATATGTTTTGGTTTCGATTCTAGCTGATGGCACCGAAGTCATATTTTTTGTTTTTTAAATTTTTGAAATCATCACTGTATATTGGGTGTAATATAATAATCAATAGAGAATTGGCTCTCTAATAATAAATACGAAATCTACATTAATTAAAATATCATATTTAAGCATTTTATGACCGGGTAACGCCCAGCGGCCTTGCTAGTCTCATATATGCACAAGAAAATCAGTGTCTATGTCTAGATTAGAGTATTTACTAATGATTTCTTTTGTTTTGTTTTTTCTTACTTGTTTATTAAGATAACAGCTGTGTGTGCGCGCGCGCGTTTTTGGAACCGTGGCACCTTCTTTCCAATTATCTCTTCTCTCGACTGATATTTGTATCTGCTTTGTTATTCTTATCTGCTTTATCTATGCTTGTTCATTTCATTCATTCTTATCACTGAGAAGTCGAACTGCTACAATATACAGGCAATTTCTGGTTTTCCTTTTAATTTCTCGGTCTGTGATTAAAAAAAAAAAAAAGAAAGAAAGCAAAACAAACGCAGGTAATAATTCCAACAATATTTATCGATCAATTTTACAACAAAGCAATAAATAGTAATAAATAGAAATGTAATCAGATCAGCCCAAGTTTTACTGATCGTCTGGGTAATTTTAAGGATCAGATGTAAGAGAAATAATTAAATTTACTTTCTTGTTTCCCATTAAAGCAAAGTTGCTGGTAATTTTATTACTTTAGGTTCACCTCCACAATTTTCTTTAAAATGACTACCTATATAGGCTTTTGACTATGCGGAATAAGAAAATCTCATTTAAAATTTGCAGAGACAAGTAGTTTTCGAGATATAAAAACCTGTTTTATGCACTATAATTTACTGGCAGCCATGAATAAACACCCCCAACCTCCCCATTTAAAGAAAAACTTTTGGAATAAACACCCCCATCCTCCCCATGGTAAAAACGGCTTTTGGAATAAACACCTTCAACTTACCCATGTTAAAAATTGTGGAGGTGGACCTAATGTAAAAATTTGCCAAGTTGCTTCCTTTGGGATTACAAAACTTAGCAAGAATCGCGTTCCTTCTTTGGTTATAAAAATGGTTTTATTTCTTAGTTAAATTCATTCACAAATGGATAAACGAGTTTTGGCTCTGTGGTTGGTACACTACTCCTCCTTCGTTCTTCTTTTCTACCAGTCGGTCTCATTTGTCAGCCTCTCTGTTCTCTGTAACATCAACAGTTCACATATTAAATAACTTTTACTTGTGTCATCCAATATCAACTCAGTGGTCAACAGCTGTGACCGGATTCCTTGCTCAGTACTTCCTCGGATAAATACCTTTTTTTTTTCTTTTTTTTTTTACTGGTTGTGCTTCTTGAACTATTTACGTCGTGGACAAGGAATATTCTTACTTTGTTCATTTCTTTCAAAAATATTTGTTTGTTGTTTCATTCTTTTTATTTTGATCTTAAACCCAGAATCAAAACTTACGTCCTGCACAATAACATTACCTTAGTACTACCCATCTAAAACAAAATTAGTATAGAAATATATATATGGGTTATTTTTTTTTGCTTGTTTGAGATGTTGACCGCAAGAGGGAGACACAGAGCCAAGATTAAAGCGCAAACTTTAAAAGTAGCAGATGGAAAACTATGTTAAACACAGGGAGAGTCAAATGGTACCTGTAACCACAGAACGTGTTGTTATCTCCATGAAAAGGTACTTGAAACAACAAGGAATCTTGTTAATGCCATAAAAATCTGCCTTGAACCAATGCACAGGTAAGTACATTATATACAATTAAAGACTGACGAATACTTGTCTATTTTAATCATCTTGACAACAACAACAACAACAACAACAACTCAATCCAATTTAAAATTATTATTAACTTAAATATAAAGTTCATATACATATTACTGTTCTCATCTTGAGTGTGATTTTCACAACGTTTTGGTCGATGTAATCTCCGACCTTCTTCATGTATATCTTGTTGACCTCGAGAATTTGGACAGAATTTCAAGCGGGGCCCTTTATTTACTTCATGGGGGTAGCATGCTCTTGTTCCGTCAGTCATGACTGGATAGACGTCCTAAGTAATTTGCAATTGTATTTTTCGGTTGCCCATGCTGAGGATTGAACCCTCAATATCACTTTTTACAATTGATCTTTCCAAGTACTCTAACCACTGAACCACAGATCCTTGTGCATGCTTCTGATACAAATTTTAGGAGCCTTAAACCTATTTTATTTCTAGTTGTAAATATCACTATTTATTACTAATTATTACTATATATTAACGTATATATATATACACATATATATTAATGTTTTTACTTATTACTTGTATATGTTATCTATTATTTATAATTAATGGTTCCCATATCGTATTAAATTCTTTAGTAAGTCTACTTAATAATTGAGTATTCCCCAGCATATATGCTGCTTCTTTCAGTTGTCTTACTCTCCACTGTTCTTCTCTGTCTGTAATTTTTACTTCGTCCCATAATGGTAGATGGTTTCCCTTTTCTTTCCAGATATGGAACAACTACACACGATTTTTCAATCTCTCCACATACTACGGCTTTTCGCTGTTCTTCTGTTTTAAGTTCATATAGGCATACATACTGGAGAGGAGATACCACACTAATATCTAAATCGAGTGAGACACGTCACCCTATAAATATAGACCCATATAAGCTGTTCATTGGCCTGGTTGCAGATAGCATCTATGAATACCTCTTTTCTGGAGTATACCTGGAAAAAAGGACAAGCAGGAGAAAGTGCTTAGGCGCCGAAGACCAGTTGTTGATTAATAATACCATCCTCAAATACTGTAAGAAGAGGCAGAGGAATTTAAGCCTGGTTTGAATCGATTATCAAAAGGTATGATAGTGTTCCCTACACGTGGATACTGCAATGCAAGATCCATCCCATAATCAAGACAACCAGAGCTGTACGCATATAACATTTTGGTTGCCTTGTCTCTTGTTCAAACCTGTCGCTCTTGGCTCATGTGTGTAAGACCGTTATCTCTCCCATCCTTAATATGATTAACGGTCTGTGCAGACATTCTTCTTTTTATAATCTTTTTCTTTCTTCCTTGCTGTGACATCACCTCACACATGGCTCAGTATTGGCTGTTGCTGCTGCTGCTGCTGCTGCCATATGCACGTTCGCACTCTATTACGCACACATAGATGTGGCAGACAACCCTGACATTAAATCACAGTAATGGGAGAATAACAATCCCTGATGTGAGGATCCAGAAATGATTTTTCCAAGGTGATAGTTTATCTTTTTTGCTCTTTTGCTTCACGATAGATCCGCTAAGTAAACTACGTAATAAAAGTTGTATGCCTACAACTTGAGCCAAGACCACCAACAAGATCCAAACAAAAGGTCAACCACCTGCTCTTCAAGGATGATCTCAAGCTGAATGCCAGTTCAGTCGTTAACTTAGGTTGACTCTTACAGATTGTACATACCTTTTTTGATAGAAGATATTTGAATGAAATTTGGTCTAAATGTGCCAAGAGCTCACTCAGAGCTGGGAAGTAGGTTCAAACAAAAAGCATACAGCTTGACGACTGGACTGACACTAAAGACCTAGAAGAACAGATCTATCGTCCAGTGGAGATATTTACATACTCCATTGTGTCGCATTGTATAATAGCCGTCCCCCATCAGAACCTTACAGCTAGATGTCAGTTGGCTTACACTCTCTACTTCTCTCTGGCAGAACCTGCACTTGTCTAGAAGTGTAAGCCATATTTAGTTTCAGAACAGTTTCCGATGGTTCGTTGTTCTAAACAAGTCTTGAGAGGTGACTGGTTTGCAGTAGACAGGACAGTTTCCGGTGGTTCGTTGTTCCACACAAGTCCTGAGAGGTGACTGGTTTGCAGTAGACAGTTCCACAGAGCAAAATATTCTTACCGTGTCGAGACGGAAAAAACATGCGAAATTGCTACAGAAAAGGTTTAATATTTATGGAGCAATTCTGGTTTCTGATTGGTTGTTAGCAGAACGTGAATTAATTCAATTCATCAGTTCCTAGCAGCATCGTTTATAAATAGAATCGTCCGACTGTGTGGGATCATACCCCATTATACGTCCAAAATATTGCAACATTACTGAAACCACTCATCTTTGTAAAAGCATTAGTCATCAAGCCTTGACCTTGGCCAGCTATTATCATTCTCTCCTGATAATCCTCTTTTCAGCCATACTATAGAGTCTTTTTATCTATATAGTCTTGTGTTCATCCAGGAAATGCTTGACATACTGTTAGTTCGACCATTATTCCAGTTTCCTGTAATGAAAGGTCTTTATCTATTTTTGCCGACTCTTCTGGGTTATTTCCGCTGTAAGCTTGCTTTCTGTTTCTGTTTCATTTGTAAGATAGTTTTGTTCAAATGCCTTGGCATAAAAGAAAATGACTCAATTCAACATGGTAGAATAAGAGGAAAAATAGGCAGATACGCCATGTACAAAAAATTTGCAAAACACAGCTCGCAGACAAAAGCAAAATAACTGCCATTAACCAGTTTGTCATGCCAGTAGTAACATATAACTGGAATTATTGACTGGCCACAAATGGATATTAATAGACAAGACACTAAAACAAGAAAAATGCCGACACTATACAAAGTAATGTACAGAAACTAGTGTCTGCCAAGGCTCTCTCTGCCCAGAGGAGTAGGTGGTAATGAGTCTCAGAAATTGACTACCAACACAAAGCCACTTTTGTAAGCACCAGGCAATATCTGATGAGCTCCCAGAATCTAAATCTTAAGATGGTACAACACCAAGAAACAAGAAAGAAGAGCCAGTAGACACCAAGAAAGAAGAGCCAGAACTATTCCCCATCACAAAACTGGCCAAATATTTTGAACAAAACTATCTTACAAATGAAACAAACAGAAAACAAGCCTACAACGGAAATAGCCCAGAAAAGTCGGCAAAAATAGATAAAGACTTTTCATTGCAGGAAACTGGAATAATGGGCCAACTAACAGTATGTCAAGTATTTCCTGTATGAACACAGGACTATATAGATAAAGAAGACTCTATAGTCTGGCTGAAAAGAGGATTATCTGTGAAAAGTTGAATAGCAAATGTAGCAAGTCCTGGCAACATATACCAGAAAAAAACTGTTGGAAATAAGTCATACACTATCCACTATGACAATGCAATTCTTTATATAGTTATTCATTTATTAATTTTTAAAACAAAGGATTCACCACTTATCAAGGCCCAAAGGCCACTCGAGGATAAGGGTTAATAAGCGTATAGTGATCAATGGGACAATGTTGTAATAATTGTTAGTAATGGAAGTTTGGTAAATTGGAGTACTCAAGAGGAACGGCTCATCAAGAATTTGTTTACACTGGACTTGAAGACGACCATATTATAGTCAGCTGGAAAGCACGCAAAAGGAAGAGAGTTCGATAGGTGTGCAGTTCTAAGAAAGAAACTTTGTTCATGGAATAGAGTTCTGCTGGATGACAGCTATTATACAATTCAACACAATGGAGGGTGTAAATATCTCCCCTGGAAAATCTGTAAAAAGCTAAATATTCAGTGTAGCAGCAAGTCGTGGGAACATGTTTACCAGAAACAACAGTTGGAAATAAGTTATATACCATCCATTATGACTATGAAATTTCTACGGCTACATACTTAAAAAACAAAGCTGTTAAGCCTGATATAGTGATATGGGATAAGAGGGAGAAAGTAGCAACCCTAGTTAAAGCAAATTCCCCTAATGATGTCGTCCTTAACAGAGCGGAAAGGGAGAAGATAACCAAATATCAAGGCCTTGTGTACGACATGAAAAGAAATTGGAATCTTAAGATCTTCATCATTCCAGTAATTACAGGAGTAACCAGACTCGTGAAAAAAAATTAAAAAAAAAATACCTGGAAAATATACCTAGTGAACCAAGTGCAAGAGACATACAAACAATTACATTAAAAAGAAACGGTTAGAATCTTAAAAAGATCTCTCTGTTGGAGTGATTGGAATAGTGAATGAATGTCTGGTATCCGGTAGAATGCCCCATCCCAGCAAAAACAAAAGAGTAAAAAATGGACTTTACTTATTCCGTCCTTTAGTCCTCACATTCTCTGAGCGACGTTTCTGACAAAGGGAGAAGTAAGTATTGCTGTTTTCTAGGTTGAAATCTATCCATATAACATTTAATGTTGGTTAGTTTTTGACACTGACATGATTTTTTTTAGCTCCTTAGATCAAGTGGCTTTATGTATCGTCTAGAGTGATTTTCATTTAAAAAAAACAAAACACTCCGAGAGATGAAAAGAAAAATGTATGACTTGTCTTGATGATGTCTTAAATGGAAATGTTCACAAACAAGCAGAGATGTAAAAAAGGCACGAACTTACAGTCGTCTAATCTCCCTTCGTGAGTGAGAACAAGCCAGTGTGTACTTACCGAACACAGACTAATTACTCTGCAAATGATAACACCTAAGTGCAAAAAAAAAAAGAAAAAAATACTAAACAAAACAAAAAAAAACACGTAATTACGTAACTGTTATATAATCTTCCTCTGAGCTCATCAGAACTAAGCTTGTCTTTAAGACCGACATTACACATTCATTGTATCATTCTCATATTGTTTCTCTTCATGCAGCGCATGTCCTCAACCCTCACTGACGTACATCATCCATCACACTGCGTGTGCATGCATGACAGACTTTCCTTGATTGGAAATGGTGATGCTCTGCTGGTTAGTAATGACAGAAATTCTCTGAACTTACTCCTTCCACTTCTAACTCTTACAATTACACAAGCACCTATTCCCCCCTATGGTGGTGGTGGTGGTGGTGATGATGATGATGATGATGATTATGGATTCTATAGATTACAATTCCATTATCTTACTAAAAAGGGCACCTCACAAATAGTGTTAGGATAGTGGTGTTAATTTTTAGCGTTTGTTATTATTTATTCAAACACTAGCAGGCGGAACCCGATATTGCCCAGTCATAAAATATGCTTAAATATATTTTAATTCATGCAAATTTCGTATTTATTATTACAGAGCCAATTCTCTATTGAATATATATCTATATATCTATAAAAGTGAAATTGTGTGTGTGTGTGTGTGTGTGCGTGTGTGTGTGTGTGTACATTTCCCTACCAAACTACTCTGTCAATTTTCAGTCTACAGACCAAACTCCTCCGACAATTTTGGGTCTAAACACTTGAAATTTTAGATGTAGTTTACTTGAACATGGATCAAACATTTTAATTTAATTTGAGCTCAAAACAATAAATGTTAAGGGGTCAAAGTTAAAAAAAATTTTACCCCTGCGGTTTGTACCAAATTACTAAGCCAATTTTGGGTCTAAACATTTGAAATTTTACGTAAAGGGTATTCAGACATGCAGCAAGCTTTTTAATCAGTTTTGGGCGAAAATTTGGCTGCCTAGATGTGAAAGTTAAAAGAATTGATCATTTGCAGACTCTACCAAACTCCTCCGCCAAGTTTGTATCTAAACACTTGAAATTTTACATGTAGGTTACCTGGACATGAGTCAAACTTTTTAATATATATATACATATGCACATAAAGCTATGAATAGCACGTAGGGCCCGAACAAAGCCGGGCTGAAGTGCTAGTATATATATATATAACACTTCAGCCCGGCCTTGCTCGGGCCCCACGTATTATATATATATATATATATATATATATATATATATATATATATATATATATATATTTCAAAAGTTTAAAAATATTACTTGGGTGACATCATCTAGATTCAAAACCAAAACATTAGTGCTTCAGCCATGTTCATTACCGTTTGAGCTAACCTGACAGATAGATAAGAAAGTTATAAAATGAAACCACTTTTAACTATGGTTAGTTTACGCATGCACAAACGAATACAAATGTTATGTATGTTCCCGTGATAGAAAGAAAATATTGTAAATAAAAAAAATCATGTAAATTGATCAGATAGTTTTATTTTTATAAAGAAAATAATTTAAAAGCAAATTTGAATTTTTTTCAATACGACTCTTGGCACTTGTACAGTTTAGTCAAGACATTAAAAAATGAAAATATCGAAAAAAGTTTAAATTGTATGTATCCGTTATGGAACGAAGTTCTCTGGATAAAAATTTCACTTAATTTCATCAAGTAGGTTTTTTTTTTTTACAGCGAAAAAAAAAACAATTTGTTATGATACCGAGCAAAATGTTCGATTTTTAGGGAGAAAAGCTAGTATTAAAGATGGGAAGGGGTGTGAGCGCTTTAACTGGAGTTATCTCCCTGTGGCATTTCTAAAATTCAAACATTTTTTTTTAATTCAAGATGGCTTCCTTCAACGCGGTCTCATAGAAACGTTTTTCCGCTGTAAAAAAAAAAAAAACAACAACAAAAAACAAAAAACTACTTGATGAAATTAAGTGAATTTTTTTTTTCAGAGAACTTCGTCCCATAAGAGATACATACAATTTAAACATCTTTTCGATATTTTCATTTTTTAATGTCTTGACTAAACTGTACAAGTACCCGACTCTTTGCCTATGTTACGAATTGTTTTCTAAAATCTCATGAAAGTTTGAATTATTTAGAATTATCTCCCTTGTTTTTCAAAATGGTGTCGTGAGGTCGTCGCTCGTAGTTTAACCATAAAATCTGTTTTTTTTTTTTTTTTTTTTTTTTTTCAAATAAACTACTTAATTCATTTAAGCAATTTTTTGGTGTACAAATTTATTTTCTTTCCGTCACAGATACGTATACCCTACAGATAGTTTTTTTTTTTTTTTTTTTTTTTTTTTTTGAGGGGCTGGGTTTACATCAACTGTTTTAATTTAATGAAAAAAAAATACACGGAAAAGGTAAAATAATGCGAAAATTAGGTGAAAAACTGTCTTCGGCATAGTTCGGAACATTCCGTAAATCTCCGTCACTTATTTCTTCCTCATTCGAAGAAAAGTATGAAAGTAAACAATATGGTTTTACGTGAAAGAGAAAGGAAGCTTAATAAGAAAAAGAAAGAGCATAAACTATAATCTAATGAAGAAAAGAAAGGGAGGAGTCGCTTGTGTTGGTGTTTTCGTCACATGAGTCTTTGTCAACACAACGTTTTCTTTTCTTTTTTAAAAAATTATTTATCCAAGTTGTTGGGTCACACTGGATATTTAACGAAAGACCACTGCTGGATTTAACATTTAAGTATTTTGATGGCGATCACATTTTTTTTTTTACAATTAATTAGCCTTAAAAAATTTTGCAACAACTGATTAAAAACAATCATTTGTTATTTTGGGGTGAAATACTTAATTAAAAAAAGAAAAAAAAAGGTGAGTTCTTTAATTTATTGTTTTTCTTTTTTCTTTTTTTTTTTTTACTTGTAAATTTATTTTAAATTAAATACAACTGGATTCATATTATTATTATTATTATTATTATTATTATTATTATTTGGGTGCTTTATGCAGAGAGTGATCCACGCTATTTTTTAAATCGTATTTCCAAGTTTAATTAAAGTTTGATATGTTTTTTTAATTTTTTTTATTCAATTGTTAGGTTGAAGTATAGAATAGGTACAAAACACCATCCCTTCCTTATGTTAAGAATGGCTTTTTAAATAATAACGTTATTTACGTCCGGATCACTCTCTCTCTCTCTGCACTAGTACCATTATTTGTACTTATGTTACCAGGTTGAAATAATATTATTTAGAAATCCATGTTTAACATGAGGACTGGGGGGGGGGGCGTGTTTTGTAACACTTCTGTACTTTCACCTAACAATTTAATAAAAAAAAAATACCGTGAAACTTCAAAATACTATTTAAAAAGATAGCACGGTAACATAAGTGCATAACTTATGCACAAAAAAATGCATAAGCACCGTTTTTTTTTTGTTTTGTGTGTGTTTTTTCCTTTAAGCTTAATTTTTTGTGCTAAGAAGTAAATATATTTTTATATTTTGGCATTTTTGCTTGGAATTAAAAATAATTTAAAAACAAAACAAACATATTGAACGGTTCCGTTTTTTTTTTTTTTTTCGGTTGTGCACTAAATTGACCGTGCTGAAAAAATAACGTTATTTAGAAACCCATTCTTAACACAGGGAGGGTGTTTACTGTTTTGTAATTATTCTGTACTTTTTCACCTAACAATTTAACAAAGAATAATGTCATAAAAATTAAATTTTAATTTCAAAATACTATTCTGAATATTAATTTTATAATCTGAAGCATTTGTTTGAGTTTATACTTATATAGATCAACCCCATGGCTGCCAGTATCAGCTCGGAAAAATCTGGCAACGAGTTACAACAGCGAAAAGACTACACAAAATTAAACCGGAGTTCCTGAAACGAGAGACAGGCAGACACCCAAAACACTTTCGGCTTTATTTACATTATTGTATATTAAAAAAAAAACAACAACAAAAAACTGTACTTTACAGATAGGTGTATCAGAATTTGGGGGCAATTTTTGACACCCCTAAACAGAAAACTGAATAAAAAATAAAACTCGTAATTTCTCTTTAAAGTGGGTTTTTTATTTTCTTTATGGAATATACTTCCAAAATAAACTATTAAAGTTGTTTAAAAAATAATAGAAATATTATTTTTTATTAAAAAAAAAAAAACAAAAAAAAAGTGTTTACAAAGTGCCGGTACGCGTTCAACTAGCCTTTATTTTATTTATTTATTTATTTACGTATGAAATCAATTAAATTTTACGAGTGAAACTTTAAAAATCTATCTAAATTTTTCTATTGGTTCAATTTTTACGATATTTTCAGGGTCAGTATGAAATTTTATGCTCTTTCCAATAAACCGAATATAATATTTTAAACAAACTTTTTTTTTTTTTAATTCACCCCCGCCAGTTTGAAATGTCTTAAAATATTGGAGATAAAAGATCAATAAATAAAATATTCTAATTTAAAACAAAAACAAAATTTTTTTTGAAATTTACCTGTCCAAAGTGTAAAACTTTTTTTTTTGTTTGTTTAAACCACGTTGATTTTTTTTTTTTTTAATGAAAGCTCATTATGCCTACATCATAAAGTAAATACCGGACGCTGATGGCAACTTTTTCTATTTCATTCAATGTTTTTTATTAGACATTAAAAAAAAAAAAATCACTCGATAAAGTAGAAATAAGATATAATAATCAAAATCTTGTGTATTTCATTAAGAGAATTAAAAACAAAATCGGTCGACTGGATTTTTTTGTTTAACGGCAAAAACTTATAAGTGAATGAGTTTTTTTTTTCACCTACGGAGGCCCCAAAATACTATTTTTGGTTAACAGCATGGAATAAAGAGATATTAATCATGGCGTTTATAAGTCACAGTAAGGTAATGGATTTCTCTTATTTGAACAGTCAATAAATCTGAGTTCGCGTTTTTTTTTTGTTTTTTTTTTTATCCTTGTTTAAAAAAGTATTTTATTTAAAAAGGACATGGAATATAAGTATAAATATGTATAAATTCTTAACAATGGAAGTACACATTGAATAGAATTTTTTATAGGTAAGTGATTTTTTGGAATTTATATATTTTTTATAATCGAACTAAGTAAAATTTCGTTGATTTTCTTTTAATCTTTTTTAAAGAAAACCTATTTAAAAAAAAAAAACAAGTATTGCATAATTTGCTATTAAACTTGTTATTTTTTTAAATTTTGGTCTTTGCTCCTTTAATTTAAAAAAAAATAGGGTTTGAATTACATTTTTCAAGTAGTTATAAGCTCCGAAAGATAATTCATATACGGCATTTTTAATGGCCGATTCTGATACACCTAGAATATGGACAGTGCTGACTGAAATAATATCGTTATTTAGAAACACCTTTTTTTAACATAAAGACTCTTTTTTGTCAATGTGCACTGGTTGTCTAACCTGCAAAGGGTGTTTATTCCGAAAGCCGTTTTTAACATGGGGAGGTTGGGTGTTTATTCCGAAAATCATTTTCTTATTTTCAATCTCCATGTTAAGAACGGCTTTCGAAATAAACACCCTTTGCATGTTGAATAATCAGTTGACCTTTTTTTCTTTAACTGTACTTTCAACTAACAATTTAATAAACAGTGCTTATGCACTTCTGTTCTGTACCGTGACCGTGCTAGTTTTTTTTTTTTTTTTTTTTTTTTTAATAGTATTTTCAAATTAAATTCAAGTGTTACAATATCTTTCCTGATTAAATTGTTAGGGGGGTTTCTTGTCGCAAGCACCAGTAGCACCCGACTGCTTGTGTACCGTACTGAAATAATAACGTTACTTTGAAAGTCATTATTCTTAACATAGGGAGGGTGTTTATAACTATTCTGTGCTTCCACTTAACAATTTATTAATATTAAAAAAAGTGTATTTTTTACGACCTGCCCCAGCGTAGTATAAACACCCCCAACCGCCTCATATTAAGAACGGCTTTCGGAATAAACACCCCCAACCTCCGAAATATATCAGTTAAAAATATATGGTACCTATGCAGTATGCACTATACGGACATGCTATTAATTTTTTGGGTTTGTATTACTGTACACATAGATTCGAAAAAGTTGTCAAAAAACAAAAGGCAAGGTAAGTTACTTTTCTACCTAACTGGATATATTTTTTGTGTTTTTATTCAGTGTAACATGTTTATTTCAGCTCGAAAAACATGCAGTGTTTACCGATGTATTGGAAAATTCAAAATGGCAGCCGACTCTCTCGGAGAGGGTACGTTTGGGAAAAGGTATTATAAATAATAAACTAGACAAAATACTGTTAGAAAACAACCGATACATGTCAACTTATGTCACGGTAACATATATTGAGCGAATTTCTAACAGTATTTTGTCTAGTTTATTATTTATAATACCTTTTCCCAAACGTACCCTCTCCGAGAGAGAGTCGGCTGCCATTTTGAATTTTCCAATACATCGGTAAACATTGCATGTTTTTCGAGCTGAATAAACATGTTACACTGAATAAAAACACAAAAAATATATCCAGTTAGGTAGAAAAGTAACTTATCTTGCCTTTGATAACATTTATTTGTTCTATATTTGTTTTTTGACAACTTTTTTCGAATCTATGATATCTTTTTTTGGTAAATTTTTACGACATGCCTCAGCGTTATTATAAACACCCCAACCTCGCCATGTTAAAAACGGCTTTCGGAATAAACAACCTTAAACAATCATTTATAAAAAAAAACAAAACAAAATACAATGCGACAATGTAATTGTATTGTATTTTTTTGTTGCTTTTTGTTTTTGTAAATGATTGTTTATATTTATTAGTGTGTCGAGTCGCCAATTCTTCTGCCTCACCGCGTGTGTCAGAAAATTCGTGAAAAATAGTGAATAATTCCACCCCGTCTGTCCAAGCTTATAACTCCTCGAAAAATGTAATTCAAGCCCTAATTTTTTTTTTTTCAATTAAAGGAGCAAGAACCAAGGTTTCATTAAAAAAAAAAAGACGAAAAAACAAACAACGTGGTTAAAAAAAAAAGGTTTTAAACTTCGAACTTTACAGGTAAATTTCTAAAAAAAAAAACACTACTTTTTTGTTTTAAATTTGAATATATTATTTATTGACTTTTCTCTTCAATTTGTGATATATAACACTTTGAGTAAATTAATTATTTACTTTTTAATAGACACTTGAAAATGGGGGGGGCGTGAATTTAGAAAAAAACGTTTGTCTAAAATATTATATTCGGTTTATTGGAAAGAGCATAAAATTTCACATTGACCCTGAAAATATCGTAAAAATAGAATCAATAGAAAAATTTTGATAGATTTTTAAAGTTTAAAAATTGAAAAATATTGAGCTCGTAAAATTCATTACTGTTTAAAATAACAAAACAAAAAATATATATATTTCTATTACTTTTAAAACAACTTTAATAGTTTATTTTGGAAGTATAATCCATAAAGAAAATAAACAACCCACTTTTAAAAGAGAAATTACGAGTTTTTTATATTTTATTCGCAGTTTCGTGTTAGGGGTGTCAAAAATTCCTACAAAAATTCTGATACAAAAAAAGTAAATTTTTTACCTTAACATTTTCCTTTAAAATGGCGACTTCCTTGAGTTTTCGGGTATGCTGAAAACAAATATCGCATTTAAATTTTTCGCTAATAAGTAGTTTTCCGGATATTGAGCAATGTCATTTCTTATGTTATCACTGGTGGGACGGTGGGCATCTTGGTACGCACGAGACCCCTCTCCCCCCGAGAAACTAAGCGCAAGCGCGTATGAAGATGGTCATCAGCAATAACATAAATAACATTGCTTAATATCAGGAAAATTTGAATGCGATATTCGTTTTCAGCATACCAGAATTCGTCATTTTAAAGGAAAATGTTAAGGTGGAAACCAGGTAAAAATTTACAAAACAAAAGCAATAAAAGGCAACAATTTCCAAAATCTGTCTATAAATAAACAGATTAAGATGTTTTTTTTTTTATTCCAGAAACCAGACTTTAATTTTGTATGGTTTTTCAGCTGTTGCAACTCGTTGTCCGATTTTAGGGCTAATCGATATCAATACTGGTCACTTAAAATACAAATATTCCGGTTTATCATGAACTTTTGAACTTTAATTGTACCAGGAAAAAAAAAAAAGTTGCGGTAAAATCGCATTTTTAAAATTAAAAAAATAAAAAGCTTCTTTTTAGTTCATGTATTTTCAAACAAAGGCATTTCAGGGAAAGCATACTTGTGTCCTGTCGAAATTAGTATAAATTACGAGAAATGGTATAGTAGATGTGATAGAGCTGATTTTAGTTCCTATTTACTTGTCTCCTTATGAGGACAAAGTAAGGAAGGCACAAGGTCGGTTTTTAACGTGACGAAAATTCATTCCATACCCTCCACTTTGTAACAACAACAAAAAAAAATCCTCAATCTAGAAGGAACTCTCCTTTACCGATCGAGGAAAACAAGTGTAACATTTCATAAAAAAAAAAAAATTGGTTCAATTAAATTCAAACTTCGGGGGGGGGGGGGCGTAAATTACTCCCGAAGAATGAATACTCAGAAAATGACAGTTTTTATGGAGTAGGTTGATGGGGAAAATACCAAGTTAATCCCGGAAATGGTCAAAGCAGTTTAAAATTATAGTTTATAATAAGCTACGAGGAAAAAAAAATGTAAAAAGGCAGACGACACTGAGCATGCTAAAGTTAGAAGTTAAAAATTGGGTAAATTTGTAGTTTAACTCTCCACCCACAATGAGATTGTACTGAGTTTTGGGCGATTACGTGTGAAAAACTTAGCAAAAAAGGTTTTTAAAATATAGATGAGGGGATCAGCTTCATATATGAATTTAACGTAAAAGGGTCCTCATATTTCTAGCCCATTCTAACTTTTTAGTGCAGTTAACCACATTTTTTGCCATTAACTCTAAATCCGAGTGACAAGGTTGTAAAAATCATACGTAATCGCTTAAAAAAGCAGAAAGCCCTTAAAATAAACTTGCACAATTTATCTCTGACAAAAAAAAAAAAAAAAAGGTCAACTGCCCTAGAACACTAGAATGACTTGGAAATAGGAAATGATTTCCTAAATCATTTTACATGAAATTTATATGCAAAACTGGTTTCCCCACTTTAAAGCCTACAATAATTTTGTTTTATTTTTTTCTTTTCTTGTTCTGCCAAATTTTTCAAGATGTTCAAACATAATTACCTTAAAAAAAAAAAAAAGTAGGGGGGGGGATAATTCAGCTGAGGATGTAACCACAGCTCGGTGACCATGGTGTAGCACCAAATTTAGCCCCTTATAAGAAAGTAGTTGCAAAAAAAAAAAAAAAAAAAGTGGCTTTCAAAGCGTAAACTGTTTTGGATATTTTCGGAACTAACTCTAGATTCTTCATCAATTGACTTCATAAGAACTGAAATCATCTGGGTGCCTATTCCTTACAAGTACCAAAGAAAAATAATTTAGAAGAGAAAAGAAAAAACTAAACAAAAATGAAAGTAAAGATTTCCTAGCAACAACTGAGTGTATATGGTTGGTTACAAATCTAGTTTAAAGCATGCACAATAATGATAAACTTATCACAAATGCTCTTTCAAATACTAAAACTTTGAAATGGTGACAAGGACGTTGTAAAGATAATAAAACTTGTTGGTGTTACTCATTATTTCTTTACCATGTAAAAATCCATAACTAGCGAGACCCGTGTCCGGACGTTCTCCTTTAAAAATGAGAAACCCAAGAAACTTTTACTCCTACCACTGATCCCCATTTTTTTTTTTTTTCACGATTGTTTAATTTCAATGCAACATTTTGCAATATTTTTTTTATATTGGACAAATATTTGTTGTGTTCAGATGTCCCTTTCTTTTAGATCGACCAACTTTATTTTCAACAGATTCTGATCTATTTCTAAATTGCAAGTGAAAAGAGGAATTTTTCTTTTGTCCCTCTTTAGTCATATTTAAAAGAAATAAATTTGCATCAGAATTACGAAAATGTTAAAGTTTATGAGTAAATGGGAAAGAGTTTGTTTTAGGCTTAAAACAAAGTTATGAATGAAATGATTTTAATTTATTTTAAATTAAATTAATATTTTAAATAGAAAACTTTGCAAAACAATAACGAACTGCCAAAATCAGCTATTAATCATATAACGGGCATTCTTTTCTTTTTTTTAGAGGGGAGGGGGCAAACTTTAAATTGACTAGTGTATATTTTCTTTAATTGCAGATTTGGCAACTATTAGTTATTAAGTTCAGCTTGGTTTTGTTATTCACTGTGGTTTCAACAGGATGGAAGCACATGCCACACAGTGTGATATGATTATGAGAGAAACATTTGATGAACGAATAATTTCACAAAATGGACCTATCAACTGGCTACCTCGTTCATGCGATTTAACCCCATTAGATTATTTTCTTTGGGGATACATAAATTCCCATGTCTACGCTGATAAACCAGATACAATAGACCACTTAGAAGACAACATTTAGCGTGTTATTGCTGAGATAGAGCCTAATTTAATGTGTAAACTTGTGAAAATCAGACCTCGAAGTTACACCATATACGCACAAGCTGCAAGGGCCATATGCCCAAAATTGCACTTCAATTATAAATTAAAAAAATAATCTTTGGAATAAACCATATATTTATTTGAGAAAATATTTTTCTGTCATTTATTTTGAAGTTCCCCGTCTCAAACAAAAACTATATATCTCGAAATTTTGAATGGAAGTGAAAGTTGTTTTTATGGTTGCTGTATCTCGCATACCCCCCCCCTTTTTTTTTTTTTTTTTTCAGTTCATCTGTTTATTGAAATAAAAACAAAAATCGATATCTATTTGTTTTATAGATTTAAATTTAAAAAGTAAACACCTTACGGCAACGAAGAAGTGAAAACAAAATCAAAGATCTGGGAAGATTGAATAGCATCATTTAAATAGAAACATTGGCTGACTGTCGTGTCCTCATCCCTCCATACTCTTAGTAGGTAAATAAATATGAGAGTATTTTTTTTTTATCCTCGAAATATTAAAATACTAGCAGGCCGCCTGGAGTTGCCCGGTCATAAGATCTGCTTAAATATATTTTAATTCATGCAGATTACGTATTTATTATTATAGAAACAATTTTCTATTATTATATTGAACCTAAGATATAGTAGTGAGATCAAAACTAATGTATATATATATAATGACTTGGGTACCATCAGCTAGAATTGAAACCAAAACATACAACTCTCTATTCTCATTCCTTAGCCTCTGAGCCACGCCAATACGCATATACTGTGTAACCCGGATATAAGAGACGTCTCCGATTCCTACAGCTCTTTTATATCCAGGTTGCATTTATTCTGAGGTTCTTGTATCCAGGTTACACTGTACATTAGCACAGGCTCTAATTTGGGACCAGAGAATTTCTCTTATATTCGGGTCCCACTATATATATATATATATAATTCTCCTGTCATCCCTTTTTTAATAGAGGGAATCGTCTCAGTCGAACACAAGATTCTAGCAAGCACGGCCGGACAGTCCAGAGTTTTATAATCATATAGATATACTAGAAAAATACCTGTCCTAGGATGAGTAAAATGAATTCCTTGAACAGAACTGTTTTGTATCAATTTTACGCCTCTTTAAGATTAAAATCAATATATGATAGTACTAGTAGGGATACTCTACATTCCCTGGGATTGAATGCGGATCAACAAATATTCTACACTTCCAATACTTTTATTGTCATCGAAATCGGTGAAATCGACCATTTTTCAATCAAATTGATTGATTGCTTGTTCTAGTTGGGGACACACCATGATGCACTTTGAGGAAGCTTCATATGCCTCGGCAGTGATTTAGTCAACAATACATTGTAGTCTACATTGCACTGTAGAGAACGTCTGGTTAATTTTATAAAAAATTTATGTATAATGTCTTAAATTAAAGTTTAAAATGCAAAAGTCAACTATCATGGTTCAATTGTGCTCTGAACTAAAACATTAATTTTAAATACACCTCTGTCATAAAAACAAAACCTACTGTTGATTTTGTATGCTGGGCCCGTCTGCTTGTGTGGTGATAAAACTTCTCAAATGTACTTGTGATATTAGGCTGTATAAGGATGTTAACTTTCTTCACAGTTGAACTGTTCCTTCGTATTTTTTTTTTTTTTTCAGGTAACAGTTTTTGATACTTATCAGATGTATTTCGATACATAACGTACATAAGAACACTCTCAGACACACAAAGTATATTTGTGTGAAATTTAAAAAAAAATCTGCCTAGCTGTTTCGTAGCTTTTCAGCTTTTTTTTTTAATTAAAAAAAAAATATAGGAGGCTTTACTTTTGGAACTATCCTTGTGTGTGTGTGTGTGTGTGTGTGTGTATATATATATATATATATATATATATATATATATGAGAGAGAGAGAAATAAATACCCATTACAGTAGAACCCTGGGATACGGCATTAAAAATTAGTGACAAAATACAGTACAATGTATAATACACATGTATATAATCAAATAACACCTTAAGGCGGGGTAAATACCGCAACCAGGAACGGGAAAAACATTGTATTCCACATCGTAACCTGAAAAAATTGCATCCAAGGGCCACCATATCCCAGGGTTCTACTGTACTTTTTATAATAGAGAAAATGACTAAGGTCTTACTAAACATTTTTACGATGTGTCCATTTTAATCTGTTCGTTTACTTATGAAAATCATATTTCAATTAGAACTGAATTAAAACATGTGTGCTACTAGATCAGGCGGTCTCAAAATACCGGCTTCCTGACCTAAAATCCACCAAGCACTGATGTTAGTTTATTTATTTATTTTTTTGTTTTTACTTTCCCTTTGCCAAACTTGATCATGTTTTGCAAAACCAACTTTTCTCTATAAATCAAACAGCATCAATAAATATTTTAAGATATAAAGAACTTGGAGCATAGAAACTTTTACCAAAACAATCGAACCCAAAAGGGGTTGATAAGCTATAAAACAAAACCACTAAACCAAACACTTCGAATAAATATTTAAGATATAAGGAGCTTGAGGCATAATTTTTTTTTTTTTTTTTTTTTTTTAATCCGATTAGGAATTAGAAAAATCAGAATTTTTAGGAGTATTGGAATCAGAAAAATTCGTGCCTATTTTCTGATACCAAAAAACGATTCTTTTCATTGTCTTTTTATATTTGATTTTGCTTAAGGAAAAATCTTCCACTGTTGGTAGTAATGATGGAATAATAAATATTTATTGATTTTTAAGTTAGTAATAAAACCAAAATCTATAGATCACCCCCACCCCCCAAGTGAGTTTTTACGTTTGAGAAAATATATGCACATTTAACATGTGTTCTTACGGTATTTGAGTAAAACAATAATCCTATATGATGTTGCTGAATTTTTGAGATGAGGATTGGTTATTCGTATTATTTGGATTCATCAGAGTACTGTTTTCCTGATTATTGAAGGTGTGAGATATTCTCTCACCTTGGTTTTGCCCTTGGCAGAATGGAAGAAAACAATCAGAAACTACATGCTCACCTTTTTAAAACTTCAACGTAAATTTTATAAAAGTAAAAAGATCCAAATTGCAAAAGATGTGTCATCTTTAGCTATCCTATCTGCCGAGCAGGTTGGTAACACCCGGAAAGGGTAATAGTTCATAGTTTAACTCCGCTGTTGAAGAAAAGCTGCAACAGGTCGATGAGTTAAGTGATGCCTTGCAAAGATGAATGCTGCTAGTCCGGCAGTCCTCATGGAGTTCACTGTGCATAACCGTCCGGATGGCAGACAAATGAGAAGTCAAAATGTAGACCTTAATTTCGTCTTTGAGAGACATTATGAATAATGATGAAAGTCAAAGTTCACAGAGCACAACAGTGTGTGATGAATATAATATTTTGCCCAACATAAGGACATTGTCGTTTTCAAATGATAACATTTTGACCCACATTAGGGTATTATGTGTATTAATGAAACCGGGGTTTTGAGGTTACAAGCCTCGAGTGAGTTTTCGTATGCCCATTTTGACCAGTTGTGTTCTGGGGAAAACTGCCGAGCTAAAAAGATAAATTTAGCACCAAGAATAGCCTCGGCAGTTAGTAAGAACAATCTGATAGGTTCAAATAAAATTGTGGCCAGACAAACTGACCAATGAGGAGCCTGCTTATTTCCTCAGAATTTCTTACAAAGGTTCAATCCTCAGTGTGAGCAACCAAAAAATACAACTGCGAATTATTTATGACCTCTATCCAGTCATGACTGACGGAACAAGAGCATGCTATCCCCGTGAAGTAAATAAAGGGGTTCACTCGAAATTCCATCCAAATTCCTTCATTCGACAGAAACATTCCAGTGTTCGACAAAATACACTTAAAAAGGTTAGAGGTTACGTCGACCGAAACGTTGTGAAAATCACACTCAAGATGAGAACATCTGATGAATCCAAAAAATATGAACTATACTTAAATATTAGGGGATTTATAAAGAATTGGAATCAGGAATTGTATCAGAATCAAGAAAAATGTTGGAATCGTCCCATCACTACTAAATAACCAAAAAAGGGTTGCTATGCCGTAAAACAAAACAACCAAATCAATTAAACTGAAGCGTGACTGACAGATACTTGGACTGCTCTCAAATAAGATGCGTCCCTTCAATCATCACGTTTCGTGATGATATATTTCAAATCGAAAAGTGAAAACTTAATCAACTAGAAGTGTAGGCACATTTAAAAAAAAAAAAATGATTTTGACGAATGAATGTTTGTAAGAATGTTATGCAATTTTCGATTATATTCTGTGCAAATAATTTACATTTTTGTTTGTTAAAAATCTTTTTTTTTTTTTTTTTTTTAAATTCCTTTTTGGAGGACTGACCCATTTTTTGGATCTTCAATTAGTGTATCACTATAGCGAAAATGCAATTGACGATAGAAAATACTGTAGCGTTAATTGATTTACACGTAAAAATATTCAGAAATGCTTAGTTGCTATACAAGAATTACCAAGTAGAAAACAAGTAATATTGAATTCATGTTATTTTTATAAACCACTAGAATACCCGTCCCAAGATAGGTAAAATTAATTTTCTCCAACAGAACAGTTTTGCACCACTTTTGTGTCCCATTACAAAGATTAAAATCAAAATATGATACTAAACTTTATCTCTAGAATCCTTATTCTAATTTTGATCAAAATCCATTACATGATTTTGATTCTAGAAAATGTTTCAAATTTAAGGCTTAAACTTAAAGGCTTTTAAGAAGAAAACTAAATACAGGGAATCTTGATTAATTGGTTTTATGACTAGCGATCAAATTCAATTCACATAAGTTTGTGCCCATATTATGCCCCCCTTCCCATCCCAAACTCTAAAATTCTTCAAGAAACTGAAGTTTGGGGAATATTTATTAATTGATGTCTAATACTTATTGTTAAAATTTCACAAAATAGAGATATCTTAATTATGAAACTCTGTGGACCGTCCGGACATCCTTGCTTGCTTGAATCTTATGTGTATGTATGTATGCATATAATATATATATATATATATATATATATATATATATATATATATATATATATATATATCACATTTAAATCCAGATAAGATGCCTGCACAAATTTTTTGGTTTCGATTCTAGCTGATGGCATCCAAATCATGTCTTTGTAAGACTTTTGAAACCACTACTATATATTGGGTACAATATAATAATTACTAGAGAATTAACTTTATATTAGGTTGGTGCAAAAACAGTGTATTTTGACGTTCAACTAATATATATATATATATATATATATATATATATATATATATATATATATATATATATATAAACAACATTTTTGCACCAATCTAATAATAATAAATATGAAATCTGCATAAATTAAAATATATTTAAGTGTATATTACTACTGGGCAACGCCGGGCAGCGTGCTAGTTTGCAATAAATTTTGACAAAATATAAATACAAGATGAACTAAATATTGAAAGAGGATAATATCACTACTTGTGTTACCCCACAAAATCGTAAGTTAGGTACCCACTGAGGTACACTAAGAGGAAGCTTCACATGCCTCCTTGCAGCGACTTGCTCCACAATACATTAGTCTACATTGCACTGTAGAGAACCTACTGTTGATTTTATGAAATTTATTTTATATAATGAATTGAAGCTTAAAATGCAAAAGTCAAGTATCATTGTTCAATTGTGCTCTAAACAGAAACGTTCTTTTTTAACGCCCCCCCCCCCGGTCATATCAAAGAATCTGCTGTTGATTTTATATGCCGGAAACATCTGCTTGTTCGGGGATAAAAATTTTAAAACGCACTTGTGATGTTAGACTGTACTTTCTTTAATCGGTTGTATTTGATTATTGATTTTTGATACTTATTGGAGGTATTTCGATACAAAACCTATCTAAGAACAGTCACAGCCACAAAGTTCACATTTGTGTGAAATTACATAAAAATTGACCTGGCCGTTTTGGAATCGATAGGGAACGAAAACACACACACACACGTTTATATATAAGTAGATATTATTATTATTTACCTCCCCATTTTTCTTAATTTTTTCAGTTAAAAATTATTTAATATCTATTAAATTTCTGAAATATTACTGATGTTGAACATTTTGCTTAGTTGTTATTACCTTTATTTTATTTATTTGTGGACTGTTATCCTCATCTTCATAGTTGTTGCACCACATTTCGACCAACTCATCCTCTGACCTTCTTCGGGTGATTAACTGATGGGATAGGAATGCCGAGTCTTGTAATTGTGTCCCCAGTAATTACTGCCTTCTATAGTTGTTGTCTCACCACGTTTTGGCCAACTAATCATCTGGCCAGCTTTAGGTAGGATTGAAACCACCTTCTTCAAACAATGCTCACCTGGAACTGTAGAGACTTAATGCATATCCACTGTGCCACGGGCCCCAAGGATGGGTTGGCTGAAACGTGGTGAAACAACAACTATGAAGATGAGGATAACAGTCCATAAATAAAATAAATATACAAATTACTAATCTCAAAGGATTCCAATAAAAAATATGTTATTACCGTTTCTTATTTACTTTTTAACTGTAATCGAAAGTTTAATTGGTTGAATATATTTATCTCTATTGTGAAAAAAAAAAAAAAAAAAAATCATAAAATTCATATAATGCTTCGATGAATCACTAAGGAATCTGAATAATGCTTGATATAATCAAATGCATGTTAATATAAATTTCAATTGTCATATTGAATTACAAAACCAAGCAATTGAAATTCAAGTTTTTTTGTTTTTTTTAATTTTTTATGTATTATTTTTCATTTTGACAATAACATTGGTGTAATAGAATACCAAAATAATACTGGGTTAATTGATAAAACCATTGTCTCTAAGTGTAAAACTTGAATAAATTTATTGTCAGCATATCAATTTAAAAAAAAAATTTTTTTTTAATGGAAATTGCTTCAAACAAAGCATGAAACCACTTGATGTAAGGAACTAATGAACAAAAAAAAATCACTTCAAGATCAAAAACTGACGGTAAGTGTTACATGACTAGATTCTGACCCAGAAAACTGCAGTACTCCCCCCCCCACACACACGCACACCTTGTCTGAAACATTGCTCATGGAGTGTGAGGACTAAAGGACAAAATAAGGGAAGCGAGAGTTTATGAGTAGAGCTGTGACAACAGAATATTCTTTTCGTTCTTTTGACTTTCTAGTATATATCTGACACAGTCTGTCAACCGAGAACCACATCAGTCTATATAAAAACATAAGATATTAACGGATATATACTCAAGAGTCAAAACAATGAAAAGAATATGCTGTTGTCACAACCCTAGTTAGGAGTATGCCGAAACTAAACAAGAGATCCACTTTTTACTCTTCTGGCTTGAATTTTTTTTTTTTTTTTTTTTTTTTTATGACTTTGATATCCCCCTTCCCCTGTCCCCAAAGTTCCGATTTTTTTTTTTTTTTGATTCCAATTTTGATTAATGATCCCAACACTAATCAAGACATAAAGTTGATATATTATGTATGGATAGACTTTGTTACTTTTGATATTACCTTAACTGTCATTGGATCAGAAAGAAATATTTGCAGGAATAATAAAAAAAAAAAACAAAGAGAAATTACTATTTTAAAGTGACCTTCATACCCCAAAAAGAGAAAGATAAGACAGCTAGCTTGTATAGCTACACCTGGTTACATTGTGCGACCTCCCCCCCCTTTATCGAAGGAGAAATTATCATTTTAAAATGATGAGTTGCATGCCTGAAGGATAGACAGATAGCTTGTTTAGTTACATTGTCTGCACCCCGCCCCCCCTCTCTGCCGATGTCTTTTATGTGTCTCCTTTACTTGAAAATTATCATCCGGAAGAGAGAAAATTCTCTCTCTGAAGTCACATGATTTTACTGACTTCTGTTTTACTAAGGTCACCTCTCACATCTAGGTGTCACTTAAATTTTTTCATTCAAATGTTTTTTATTATGCAACACAAAGTATTTTGGAATTTTGATATATTGTTATTATTAGGCACAACATAATGAAACTTTGCTGGAAAAGCATGAAGTTTCGAGTTCTCGTGAACTATAAAGCAATTAGAAACTCACCTGCCGTTAATTCAGCCTTTCCCTGTCCGGTGAGGTGTTTCTTGATGATAAACAAGATTTTCTCCAGCTGACTGCACACCACTGAACAACGATCTTAAACAAAAACCGTTTCATGCAAATAAGCAAAGTCACTTGTTTTTTGTTTTTTTGTTTTTTTTCTTAGAAAAAAAAAAATGCCAAAAACAAAATTTTTTATGAAAAATGAGATTTAAATAATAATTAGCCTGTGTAATTTAGATAAAAACTTATGCAAAAGAGTAAGGTTATTTTTATGTATTTATTTAAAAAAAATTTTTTTTTTAATCTGATGAAAAGGAATTATATTTGATGTGTTGAATGTAGACTTTTATCTTTCCACAAACGGCAAGATGTCACAACATAACATGGGGGATGGGGTGTATTGGGACACACCTAGGATACATTTAAAACATAAGTACAACTCCATTGACCTTTCCTGACTCATAAAGATATCACAGGCAAAAGTGATTACCTCTGAGCTCCTCTGGGATTTTATTCCAGTTCTCTTACACAGATGGCTAGGGATTTTTATCCAGGAGGAGGGGGGGGGTCAACAAAGATTAGACCATTCCTGTAATGACCTGGTCCCTGTTGATTGCATTGTAATGCTGGTTCATGCAGTTCTAGGAGGTTCATCTTCCCAGGCTTTACTTTCTCTCCTTGAGAAGGGGTTAGTTTATTGCTAATCGCCTGAGGCGCCCTTACGGGGTATGCCGACAGGACTGTCCAGGCACTTTTTGCAAGTCAGAGTGCCCCTCCTCGGGGGCACTGACTTCTCAATCCCACTTTCTGACCCTGGTGCAGTGGGAGAGAACTAAATACCTCTTATACATATGGAAAGTATAGGGTATGTTTTGAAACACCTAAGGTAGATTAAAAAAATAACTACAGCTCCAGTGACCTTTTCTTCTTTTTTTTTTTTTATAAAGATCCCAAAAACATCGGATTTATTCTGAGTCCCCTTGAGATTCAATTCTTTTTAGGAACTGGTTCTCTTATGCATAAAACCTTTTTTCTATGAAGTTAATTAAACAAATAAATCTTTATAGACAGGAAAAATGCAATTCTGTTTCTTTAGTGCCATTGGGGAGGTTAAGCCTGGGAGGTAATGCTTCTTTTGATGGTTAATTGTTCTTCAGTCCTTGCTATAATTAATAATGATCTCCAGCTGACTGATGAATAAGCCTGTCGAGCATATGTGTGCAGTGTGATGAAGTATGCAAATGAAACCTGGTTAGTGAGGCGTGAGGATATGCGTTGCATGGGGAGAAATGCTACAAGAATAATACAATTGAAGTCTCTACTTACATAAAAGGTAATTTGTGTGTGTGTGTGGATTCGTTCTCTATGATTTCTGAAACAACTAGGCCAATTTTTTCTTTTGAAATTTTACACGAATGTACTTCAAGTCTGGGAGTGCACTTAGATAGTTTTTGTGTCAAAATACCAACAATAAGTATCAAAAATGGATAATTGCAAAATCCGATTAAAGAAGGAACAGTTTGATTTTTACTAAAGTTAACATCCTTATATACAACCTAAAAGCACAAGTGCATTTGAGAAGCTTTATCACTGCACAAACAGAAGGGCCTGCTGTATAAAATCAACGGTAGTTTTTTTTGATAAGAACATTTAGAACACAATTGAACCATGATACCTGACTTTTGCATTTTAAACTTTAATTCAAAGCATTATCTTCTATATAATAAAATGACTGTAGAAATTCCCCTCTGAACCAAAGTATCATAGGTTTGTAACAGATGTCACATACAAATTCATCCAGGCTAATCGCCACTATCTTATGTAATTTCAAACACCATTTAAGACACATTCAGTTGTGATAATAAAATGCTACATTGTATCCTATGAGCAACACCATCACAATTGCAACATCTCTAGATGGAGTCGCTATGTTTCTCTCTAAATACTACTACTGTTACCAGTTGTTACTGGAGACGAATTCTACATGTTCTACAGATTCTGTGAGTACACAGGCTGTAACTGGCTAATAGATACATAGACCTAACATAATCTTTCCAATTCATAAATAATAAAGGCTCCCTTACCAAAGTCCGTCCACTCTGATTGGTTAAGCTCTGAAGATTTTCATATTCTCGAATGCAGTTTTTCTCTTTATAAATGAACACTTAGTAACATTAAAATTGGCATCACTAAGAGACATTATTTCGCCTGGCATAAAGTTCATTTATTGCATAGGTCATTACAGGCATATAAGATCAAAAGTTACAAGAGAGAAAATCACTAAACAAACGTTAAATTAGCCAGTTACTTGTTTTCTTATACAAAGTTTAAAACACGCTATCCATTATAATAATCTTCTTCGTCATTGACGTCTTCGTTACAACATCAACAAAATTAGTTTCTCTAGTTCTTTTTACTATCAGACATACTATGTGTATATTAATGAGGTTTCAAACCATCGCATTTCATATATATTTATACAGTGAAGAGTTTAACTCCCAAATATTTGCATATTTTATATTAAGATTTTTCCTAAAAACAATAAAAAACCCAAACAATTGACAAAATACAGAAGTGTAAAAGAGAGAGCAATTAACATATTCTCTCTTTGACATGTGATTTGACGACATTTTATGTTTTCTGGTATTATGATACTAAATACTGCATATACAATTGATGCCAAAAAAATGCTTTCTGACGGCCAGCCAAACAATGCATGTACGCACATTGTTTGACTTGTGGCAAGACTATTTGTCAGCGATAATTTTACATGTATTATTCATTTACAGAAAACCTAGAAATATTGCCAAATTAGGATGAATGTGAAGGGCGGTAAGAAACAACAAATTTAACTTTTTTTACCCTTGAATATTATCTTCATTAATGCTATAGAGAGAATATGGCTATATTGATGATGTTAACTTGTGACTAAATTGAAGAGATTAGCTCCCAAATATTTGGATTTTTAAAATTATGCCGATAAAGAAAAAAAAATTAGTATGGCTATCTTGAACGTGCTAACTCATGACTAAATTGAAGTTAGTTCCCCAGAAATTGCGTTTTTTTTTGTTTTTTTTCTGATTATGCCGAAAAAGAAACAAATATGGATGTTTTTTGAACGAAACATTTTGCCAACAATCTTATTTCCACAACAAACATATTACTTTTTGTAACATTCCATTTTTTTTTTTTTTTTTTTTTCAAATTAAATCCTAATATAAAAGACGCTATTATTTGAAAGCTAAACACTTCAATATATATATGAAATGCATCAGTACTTCACCACGGTACATTCATTTTGGTCATGGGTGCCAGTACCTGCTATTTTAATGGGTCTAACACTAACAACCGTAGTTTGTTTTTTATTTTTTACAGGTGGGGTGGGGGACATACTTCCACCGGGCAACGCCACTACATGGGTCCTGCTTGTATAAAAATAACTTCATAAAATAGACAGGTTCTCTACAGTGCAATATAGATTACAATTATTATGAACTAAATCACTACAGGAAGACATGTGAAGCTTCCTCCTGGTTCACTGGTGGGTTCTTGTTTCTGTATTAATTAAAATATGATATGCTTATTTTACAACCAGCCAATGCTGGGCGGCCTGATAATCTATATAAAAGCGAAAATGTGTGTTTGTATGTATGTGTGTTTGTATGTCTGCTAAAAACTTTCGACGGACAGAACAAAAATTCACAAATTTGATCTCATATGAAAGCCCCACCCTCCGGACGACAAATATCAAATTTTTGGCCCGAAAGGTCCACTTTAAGTTAGTCAGCTGACCCTTTTTCTACATGGGGAGGCCCCCCCAAAAAGTGACATTTTAACAATATTTATACGTAATTTAATAAACGCTGAGTCATGTCACGTGACCTTGACGTAAGCAAGCTGTAATGGCGGTCGGTATATGAAAACATTGATTATAATAAGACTTTGTTATCGGTAAAAAAGGCGACTATCATACACATCAAAATATTAACTTTCACATTATGAAAACGTTACCAAAGTAAATTAGCAGGTTAAAAATAGTTAGATACGATAGTTAAACGAAAAATAACAAGCCAAAAATGTGAAGTAAAAAAAAAAAAAATTAAAGATCGATGTTTTTACAAAAAAAAAAACAAAGCCAAACGCCATTTTTCTTTTTTAGTAACACTATTTCTCTTTAGAGTAAGGAAGACGGAGAGAGAGAGACAGAGAGAGAGATGTCTAGACAGGAAACGAGATTCGTTTTACTATGTTTTAAAATGTAAACAATGCATCTAAAAACATTACATATACAAAATAAGAGTGAATGGATTTGATCACATCCCAGGCATAAATCCTCCTTATTTTCGAGTAACGTTTGTTTCTACGAAAGATGAGACCGCTTGAATTCTAAGCGCAGATACTACACTTTGATCTTAGCCAAAAGACCAAGTAACCGTCTTATACAGCTTAATTTTCTACCGAGCATTATCTTCTATTATAAAAAGATGCATAATTTATATTTATCGATTACTAGATTGAGACAAGACGTCATATTCCAAAAATCACATCTGAACTAAAAACATTATTTAGAAGGCCATCCTTATTTTCGAGTGACGTTTGTGGGAGTGGGGGGGGGGCAAAGTAGACTGGTCATTATCAGATGGGTGACTACTTGGGAATACCAAATGCTTTATGTAGACCACCAAGTTAAACAACATAGTCTTGGTCATTAACAAATGGGTGAAAACTTGGGAATACCAAATGCTTTGTATAGATCACCAAAGTTAAGCAACATATAGCTGTGTCTTTATCAGATGGGTGACTACTTGGGAATACAAAATGCTTTATGTATATCACCAAAGTTAAGCAACATGTAGCCTGGTCATTATCAGATGGATTACTACTTGGAAATACCCAATGCTTTATGTAGATCAACAAAGTTAAGCAACATGGAGTCTGGGCATAAAATGATATAGGTACAAATACAGATAGACGAATACTTGGCGTCGCCCGGGATTGTATTAGATAGCTGCACTTATACAAAAGCAGAATATCCGGCATTACTCAAGCTTGCATGAGATACGCGAGATAATTTAGTTGCAATATCGCCGGCGTTGCCCAGGATTGAAGGAGATTGATGGAAATATATATTAGCAAAATTCCTGGCGTTGCCCGGGATTGAATGAGATAGGGGCAAATATATATTAGTTGAATAATCAGCGTCACCCTGGATTAAATGAGGGTGGTGAAATATAAAGTTTGTACCGAAAATGGCTTAAACAATTTTCTATCTCAAAATTACTTCATTTGTGAAGTCGATTCCAGATCTGACTTAAACAGTTAATGATCTCACAATTAGATTAATACATATATATTGTTGGCTTTCTATGAAAGTTTCCTAGGCCAGTTTCTATAGGGGGTGATCTATATTTGTTAAAATGTTTTATGTATTCACCCGGGAATGATGTGATAGTTGTAGTAGTGGGTAGAAAGAAGCATGATTATGTTAATTTTAAACGTGCTCTTGAGTTTTCTTTGGGGGTTAAGTTGGAGAAAGTAATGTTCGTTTTGGGGTAAAAAGAAGTTTGTGAGATTGTTTAATATATCTATTTAAATTACTCGTCTTAGTGTAGGTAAAATTATTTTAAATGTTCACCGTCCTTGCAAAGGTAAAATTATTTTAAATATGTGTTGTATATTCATCGTCCTTGCAAAGGTAAAATTATTTCATATACATGCTGTAAATTATCTACCCTGGGTAAGATAACATTATATCATACGTCTAATACCCGTCCTAGCTAGGTAAAATATTCTTTTGCTCGAAATAGCAAATGATACAGACATTAAAAATTTCTCACTCCTAAGAATTACAAATATATTCAAAATCAAATTTAATTTTCTCATTGTTTACACGGTCCAGAGCTACTTTCTAAAAATTGTTTCAGTTTTCTTAAAATTATGGTAGCCTTGGTGGTAAGAGAAATTATTTAACATGTTGTACAATACCTGCTGATAGTATGTGAAATTGTTTCATGTATGTATTTTAATTACCCGTCCGAGGGTAGGTAAAATTATTTTAAATATGTGTTATATCTTACCCATCCCTGCAAAGGAAACATTATTTCATATATATGGTATAAATTACTTATCCTAGATAAGGTACAATTATTTGATACGTGTAATACCCGTCCTAGGGTAGGTAAAATATTCATTTGCTCGAAAAAGCTAATGATACGTAGACATTAAAAATTCCTCTATCCGAAGAATAACAAATATGTTCAAAATCAACTTCAATTTTCTCATTGTTTATATGGTCCCGAGCAATGCCGGGTAGCCCCGCTAGTATATATATATAAAATCAAGAAGCAAAAATTAAGTTAACAAGCCAAAAGCTTCTGTTAACTCAAAGCGAATATTAATATTTATATAGTAATCCTAACCAAATAAAAAGCTCAATATAACCAATATAGGATATAGAGCTTGTCATGAAAGAATACAATTTAAGACTAAATTATAATTTACAAGAATTTGTTTGACAGGATAATCAAAAAGAAATATTAAGATTTTCTTTATCCACGGAGTTCCAAAGAATGCAGCTTCAATTTATGCCAGTGCCAGCAAATTCATAATTTCCCTATAATAATCATTTGCTAATATCTTTCCTCTGAAAAGATCATTCTTTGAAACTCCACGGATTAAGGAAATTAATATTTCTTTTTGATATCCTGTCAAACAATAGATTCTTGTAAATGATAATTTAGTCTGTGTTCTTATATATGAAACCCACAAATTGTTTGTGTCGGAAAGCTGTTAGACGCTAACCTTTGTTTGAAAAGGTCATATGATTATATCCATGCAATGGCATGCTTTTCTTTTTTGTTATGAACATCTAATATAAAAGTGACAATAAATTGAATTGCTTGTTTGTATACTGCTTAAATCTTATGCAATAATAGATATTTTCTCCAGTTAAGAAAGGTTTTTATTTTATACTGACTCGAATATGGGCAGATTACAGTCTGAGCTGAGTGTATTTTGTTTGCAAAGGCATTTCATCATTTTCATCACCTGATCTCATGAAATCTCTGCAAGTTTGTTGTTTGCTGTATGGCATTAACCCTAAGAAGGTTGAACCGAATTCCTCCAAAGGAGGAAGTGTCAAGGGGATATTAAATTCACAGACGATTCCCAGTTGCCTGTGTGGCCTGTAAGTTGGCCTGAAAACTTTTGGTATGTATATATATATATATATATATATATACACAGGGTGACCCCCCCCCAAAAAAAAAAAACGGGCCCCAACTCTAATTAGACCCCGTTTCTTAGTGTTTTGTCCATCCAAATGAAATGAAACTTTGGTCATAACTTAGTTTATCATATTCAAAACATCACATCAAAACACTAGGGTCTTTGGCCTTTTTTCCTCCGTTCTACAGCATATGTTCTAGATGGCCTCCATTTAGCTTTTGTATTTTTTTTTTTTTGGTCACCCTGTATTTTTGAAGTGGCATTTACTCTGATTGAACTGATTTCATCTGAAGAAGGAAGTTCCATGGGAATATCAGATTCATAAGTGGGCTCCATATGGGGAGATGACAACATTACGTTTTTGCAGTTCTTGCTGGGAGGTAGTGATGTTTTCTTACATACAGTGCCTGGTATTCCTAAATGGTCACTCATCTGGTACTGACCGGGCTTAATATTGCTTAACTTTGGTGATTTAATGAGAACTGGTGCCAACGTGATTATGCCATATAAAGTTTTTGTTAGAAATGGACTTTAGATTGAGTTGATTGTAATATTGCTGTTGGATGTGGTTTCATAATCGATTAGTAGTTTTATCTGGACACCATGTCAGAGTGGGCTCAGAGGTGGTAATTTCGTCAAAAATGACCATCAAGCAAGAGACCCAAAATCAAAACTTCTGGAAAATCTATAAAAGTGAAAATGTGTGTGTGAGGACACTTCTCAACCTATATACTCAATGAATGTTTGCTCTACAGACTTGAAATTCGGCATGTAAGATATTCAGACATATGGAAAAATTTTACTCCATTTTCATCCGGAAAAAAAAAAAGGGCTACCAGGGGGTCAAAATTGAAAAATTCGTACGTGGGGAATCATTGGATTTTTATCTGTTTGCTAACTGTTTCACGAATGCACATGTGTGAAGAGTGCGCATTACAGACCGCTTATGTTAAGAATAAGTGGTTTGTAAACACCCTTTAAAGATCGTGTCACACTAGCCTAATGGTTATCATACTTGATTCGCTGTGTTTAGGTTTTGGTTTTGATCTCGGTTTGAGTATTTTTACTTTTTTTTTTACTTAGACGTGAACTGTTTAGAAAAAAAAAACAATACTCGCATGTACATCTCTGTTTCTTTCCGGTTTTTTTTGGTTACTTTAAAAAAAAAAAAATGACGTTACATTTAATATCAGGCAACGTCAAGCACATTTGCTAGTAGATAAAATTTCTGATTCAATAAAAAAAAAATTGGCTTAATATTTTATTTAAAACAAATTTGATCTTTTGAATATCACAAATTTAAAAAAAGTAAAAAAAATCTGACTTTAGTATTTTGTTTCTGCTTGATATTTTATGAAATTCTGTAATATTTTGGATATTACTCAAGTCAAATTCTATCTATTTGTAAGTGCTGATATCCAACTTTTAAAGTTATATGGACTATAAAATCATTAACATAATTGTTTGACCCTTTTTCAGAACTTATAGGGTTAAAAAATAGCTATTTTTCATAAAAAAAATCTGCCAGATATTTTGCATTGTTCACCCTTAAATTACACCTGACAGATAGCTTATGGAGATGGATGAACTATATATATTTTGAATCCCCATCTTATACTCTATATGAATCACAAATTGCTTTATGGCAATCAAATTTCGTTTATAAAATAATTACCAGAAAACATCCAGGAGAGGAATGCCAGAGTTAAGGTCCAAAATTTTTCAGAATTCCAAAGTCCAATCCAATATTGGTTATTAAACTTTTCCCAGGATCTCAAATACCCATAAAATCAAGCTAATTTAACTATATTGATGATAGGATATTAATTTGACTATATTGATGATAGGATATTGATTTGACTATATTGATGATAGGATATTGATTTGACTATATTGATGATAGGATATTGATTTGACTATATTGATGATAGGATATTGATTTGACTATATTGATGATAGGATATTGATTTGACTATATTGATGATAGGATATTGATTTGACTATATTGATGATAGGGATATTGATTTGACTATATTGATGATAGGGATATTGATTTGACTATATTGATGATAGGGATATTGATTTGACTATATTGATGATAGGATATTGATTTGACTATATTGATGATAGGATATTGATTTGACTATATTGATGATAGGATATTGATTTGACTATATTGATGATAGGATATTGATTTGACTATATTGATGATAGGATATTGATTTGACTATATTGATGATAGGATATTGATTTGACTATATTGATGATAGGATATTGATTTGACTATATTGATGATAGGGATATTGATTTGACTATATTGATGATAGGATATTGATTTGACTATATTGATGATAGGATATTGATTTGACTATATTGATGATAGGGATATTGATTTGACTATATTGATGATAGGATATTGATTTGACTATATTGATGATAGGGATATTGATTTGACTATATTGATGATAGGGATATTGATTTGACTATATTGATGATAGGATATTGATTTGACTATATTGATGATAGGATATTGATTTGACTATATTGATGATAGGGATATTGATTTGACTATATTGATGATAGGATATTGATTTGACTATATTGATGATAGGATATTGATTTGACTATATTGATGATAGGATATTGATTTGACTATATTGATGATAGGGATATTGATTTGACTATATTGATGATAGGGATATTGATTTGACTATATTGATGATAGGATATTGATTTGACTATATTGATGATAGGATATTGATTTGACTATATTGATGATAGGGATATTGATTTGACTATATTGATGATAGGGATATTGATTTGACTATATTGATGATAGGGATATTGATTTGACTATATTGATGATAGGATATTGATTTGACTATATTGATGATAGGGATATTGATTTGACTATATTGATGATAGGATATTGATTTGACTATATTGATGATAGGATATTGATTTGACTATATTGATGATAGGGATATTGATTTGACTATATTGATGATAGGATATTGATTTGACTATATTGATGATAGGGATATTGATTTGACTATATTGATGATAGGATATTGATTTGACTATATTGATGATAGGATATTGATTTGACTATATTGATGATAGGATATTGATTTGACTATATTGATGATAGGGATATTGATTTGACTATATTGATGATAGGGATATTGATTTGACTATATTGATGATAGGGATATTGATTTGACTATATTGATGATAGGATATTGATTTGACTATATTGATGATAGGATATTGATTTGACTATATTGATGATAGGGATATTGATTTGACTATATTGATGATAGGGATATTGATTTGACTATATTGATGATAGGGATATTGATTTGACTATATTGATGATAGGGATATTGATTTGACTATATTGATGATAGGATATTGATTTGACTATATTGATGATAGGGATATTGATTTGACTATATTGATGATAGGGATATTGATTTGACTATATTGATGATAGGATATTGATTTGACTATATTGATGATAGGATATTGATTTGACTATATTGATGATAGGGATATTGATTTGACTATATTGATGATAGGATATTGATTTGACTATATTGATGATAGGGATATTGATTTGACTATATTGATGATAGGATATTGATTTGACTATATTGATGATAGGATATTGATTTGACTATATTGATGATAGGATATTGATTTGACTATATTGATGATAGGATATTGATTTGACTATATTGATGATAGGGATATTGATTTGACTATATTGATGATAGGGATATTGATTTGACTATATTGATGATAGGGATATTGATTTGACTATATTGATGATAGGGATATTGATTTGACTATATTGATGATAGGGATATTGATTTGACTATATTGATGATAGGGATATTGATTTGACTATATTGATGATAGGATATTGATTTGACTATATTGATGATAGGATATTGATTTGACTATATTGATGATAGGATATTGATTTGACTATATTGATGATAGGATATTGATTTGACTATATTGATGATAGGGATATTGATTTGACTATATTGATGATAGGATATTGATTTGACTATATTGATGATAGGGATATTGATTTGACTATATTGATGATAGGATATTGATTTGACTATATTGATGATAGGATATTGATTTGACTATATTGATGATAGGATATTGATTTGACTATATTGATGATAGGATATTGATTTGACTATATTGATGATAGGGATATTGATTTGACTATATTGATGATAGGGATATTGATTTGACTATATTGATGATAGGATATTGATTTGACTATATTGATGATAGGGATATTGATTTGACTATATTGATGATAGGATATTGATTTGACTATATTGATGATAGGATATTGATTTGACTATATTGATGATAGGGATATTGATTTGACTATATTGATGATAGGATATTGATTTGACTATATTGATGATAGGGATATTGATTTGACTATATTGATGATAGGATATTGATTTGACTATATTGATGATAGGATATTGATTTGACTATATTGATGATAGGATATTGATTTGACTATATTGATGATAGGATATTGATTTGACTATATTGATGATAGGGATATTGATTTGACTATATTGATGATAGGGATATTGATTTGACTATATTGATGATAGGGATATTGATTTGACTATATTGATGATAGGGATATTGATTTGACTATATTGATGATAGGGATATTGATTTGACTATATTGATGATAGGATATTGATTTGACTATATTGATGATAGGATATTGATTTGACTATATTGATGATAGGATATTGATTTGACTATATTGATGATAGGATATTGATTTGACTATATTGATGATAGGGATATTAATTTGACTATATTGATGATAGGGATATTGATTTGACTATATTGATGATAGGATATTGATTTGACTATATTGATGATAGGGATATTGATTTGACTATATTGATGATAGGATATTGATTTGACTATATTGATGATAGGATATTGATTTGACTATATTGATGATAGGATATTAATTTGACTATATTGATGATAGGGATATTGATTTGACTATATTGATGATAGGATATTGATTTGACTATATTGATGATAGGATATTGATTTGACTATATTGATGATAGGATATTGATTTGACTATATTGATGATAGGGATATTGATTTGACTATATTGATGATAGGGATATTAATTTGACTATATTGATGATAGGGATATTGATTTGACTATATTGATGATAGGGATATTGATTTGACTATATTGATGATAGGATATTGATTTGACTATATTGATGATAGGATATTGATTTGACTATATTGATGATAGGATATTGATTTGACTATATTGATGATAGGATATTGATTTGACTATATTGATGATAGGATATTGATTTGACTATATTGATGATAGGGATATTAATTTGACTATATTGATGATAGGGATATTGATTTGACTATATTGATGATAGGATATTGATTTGACTATATTGATGATAGGATATTAATTTGACTATATTGATGATAGGGATATTGATTTGACTATATTGATGATAGGATATTGATTTGACTATATTGATGATAGGGATATTAATTTGACTATATCGATGATAGGGATATTGATTTGACTATATTGATGATAGGATATTGATTTGACTATATTGATGATAGGGATATTGATTTGACTATATTGATGATAGGATATTGATTTGACTATATTGATGATAGGATATTGATTTGACTATATTGATGATAGGGATATTAATTTGACTATATTGATGATAGGGATATTGATTTGACTATATTGATGATAGGATATTGATTTGACTATATTGATGATAGGATATTAATTTGACTATATTGATGATAGGATATTGATTTGACTATATTGATGATAGGATATTGATTTGACTATATTGATGATAGGATATTGATTTGACTATATTGATGATAGGATATTGATTTGACTATATTGATGATAGGATATTGATTTGACTATATTGATGATAGGGATATTAATTTGACTATATTGATGATAGGGATATTGATTTGACTATATTGATGATAGGGATATTGATTTGACTATATTGATGATAGGGATATTAATTTGACTATATTGATGATAGGATATTGATTTGACTATATTGATGATAGGGATATTGATTTGACTATATCGATGATAGGATATTGATTTGACTATATTGATGATAGGATATTGATTTGACTATATTGATGATAGGGATATTGATTTGACTATATTGATGATAGGGATATTGATTTGACTATATCGATGATAGGATATTGATTTGACTATATTGATGACTAGCAGTACTTGCTAACCGGCATTGCCCAGTGGAAGCGTGCCCCCCCTCCCTTCGAAAAAATTAAAGTATGGTTGTTGTTGCTGCTGCCCAACTTGATTATTTATGGGGACGGCTTAACAGGAACTTGTTTACATTAGATTTGAAAACGACCATGTTGTAGTCAACCGAGAAGCATGCCAGCAGAACAGTGTTTCAAAGGCAAGCAATTCTGGGAAAAAAGATTTGTTCATGGAATCTTCGTTTACATTTAGGCACAGATAGAGAGTGGGGAGAATCATATATAGTTAGTAAAGTGTTTTTTTTGTGAAATTTTGGCAAGCAGGGGAACCATAGATTGGAGTTCAGTTGAGCAATTGCCATGAAAATAGCGATTGAGCAGAGACAGGTTCGCGACCTCTCTTCTGTGCGGAAGAGGTTGCAGAGAAGAGAAAAATGCATATTATTATTAGGTTTTGAAGCCGGTTTCGGACTCTATCAAGGCAGGTTAATTAGTTTAGGAGTGAATCTTATACATACAAATATATAAACATATACACATTAACTTTGTTTTGACAAACTTCTGGGCTTGACCTTTACTCCTGATCTGAAATGAAACATGTACATCAAATCTGTTGCCACGGTCGCTGGAAAAATAGTGAGATCCTTCTACCGCTCCAGTAGATATCTCACTGCTGATGCAATTCTCTACCTGTATAAGAGCCAGGTACTTCCAAGGATAGAGTACTGTTGCCACATCTGGGCAGGAGCTGCTAGAAAGACCTTGCCAGAGTTCAAAATAGACTTTGTAGTCTAGTGGAGGATGCCCTTTTCTCTTCCTTGCAACCTCTTTCCCACAGACGTTGCGAGCTTGTCTCTGCTTTATTGTTATTTTCATGGCAAGTGCTCGTCTGTGCTTTAATCTATGGTTCCTCCTTGCTAAACTTTCACAAAAAACACTCGTCTAGCTGAAACGACTATCAATAATTTCCCCCACTCTTTCTTTATCTGTGCCTAAACCTAAATGTAGATTCCATGAATGGGGCTTCTTTCTTAGAACTGCACACCTGTAGAACTCTCTTCCGTTTGCCTGCTTTCCAGCTGACTACAATTTGGTCGTCTTCAAGTCTAACTTAAACAAATTCCTATTGAACCGTCCTCTCAAGTAATCCAATTTACCAAATTCCCACTATTAACAATTATTATCCCATTGACTATTGTACACTCTTTAATCCTTATCTTCGAGTGGCCTCTTGGCCTTGATAAGTGAGGACTCCTATGTAAAAAAAAAAAAAAAAAAATACTGCATGATAATAATAGCTCGTGCTGAGATAATTTCTATATTTTTCCTGATTCGAATAGTTACAGATTCTGATTTAAAAAAAAAAAAAAAAAAAAAAAAAAAATCTAAATATTTAGCTATATATAGTTGTTCTGTTTTCAGATAGATTATTGTAAAACACCATGTAATCTATCTATCTGTCTATCTATAGAAGTGAGAATAATTCTCAATCTATGTACTCAATGAAAGGCTTGAAATTTGGTATATAGCGTATTCAGACATGTGGAAAACTTTAATTGGTTTTCATTTGGAAAAAGGTGTAAGGCGTCAAAATTGGTATTGGGGAGGGGTCATTGGGTTTTTATTTGTTGGCTAACTTTTTCTCGAATGCACATGTGTGAATCGTTCACATGACAAATTATGTTAAGAATAAATAGGTTTGAAAACACTTTTTTTAGATCATAGCAAGCAGGCCTAATGACTTGTCTTTAGGTTTTGGTATTGATCTCAGCTCGAGTATTTTTTATTTTATTTTCAAGAAATGAACTATTTAGAAAAAAAATATAATACTCACATGTACATGTCCCAGTTTCTTTGCATTATTTTTACTTTATTTTTATTTATTTTTTGAAGGAGTTTAACGTTATGTTTAATACTGGGCAACGCCAGGTACATCTGCTAGTATGAACATATATTTTCGCAAACGTAAAAGTACACTTATGGCGGTTGATCTATAGATTTTAGTTTTAGTGGTAGTTTTAAATAAATGAATATTTATGAGTACCAGAAATGGAAATTTAAGTTTCTTTTTTAAACAAAAACACTAAAAAATAAAAAAAATTGAATGAACCGTTTTGGGTATTAGAAAAAAGTTAGATTTTTTTTTTTTTTTTTTTTTTTTTTTTTTTTCAGATACCAATTTCAATACCCTTCAAAATTCTGATTCCCCCCCCCCCTCAATTCCAATTAATAGTAAAACAAAGACATTAATGAAACTCCGACCTTCTTCAGGTTTATCTTGCTAAATTGTCTGATTTCCATTTTGATTGTAAAAAGTGACGTTTTATATATGATGACTCACTAAGAATGCTTTCCTTTTGTTTTTCTTTGCATTTCAGATGTGTTTGATGGGCTTGGAAATTTTGCCGCTATCTTTAGTGGTCCTCTCTTTGGTTACATTCATTACAACATACATAATCGCTGTGGAGCAAAAGCATGTCACACCTTACCTGCCATATATCAGGTGAGTTAATCAGCCGTTGGTCACTTTGCTCTCTTTACAGATTCAGTTGACCTGCTGCTTATCCTGTCCATAAAAAGGTTTGGAATTATTCCCCCCCTCCTCTCTCTCTCTTAATCTTGTTTTCATACAGTGGACAGATTTCGGGCAAACATTTCCAATTATATTTCTAAATTGTTTTGATGAGGCTTGATAATTTGTATCATTTGGACTAGTGTTCTCATCTTGGTTGTTTTTTGCACAACGTTTTGACTTGTGTAACTTCTACACCTGAAGAAGGTCAGAGATTATACTGTCCAAAACGTGAGAATAACGTTCAAGATGAGAACAGTTATCTGAATGCTCCAAATAAACCAAACGTGTCTTTAGATGAGGAAATGCATACATACTGATCCAAATACGTCCTAAAATGGAGTACTGTTGTTATGTCTATACGCGAGCTGCTCAGAGCACCCTATTCTGCCTTGATAAAGTTCAAAACTGGCTTCGAAACCTAGTAGGTGATGCTCTTTCCTGCAACCTCTTTCTCACAGAAGATACATTGAGAGCTCTATCATTTTCATGGCAAGTGCTCGTCTGAGTATCAATCTATGGTCTCCTCTCTTGCCAGACTTTTACAAAAAAAAAACAAAAAAAAAAAAAACACTCGTCTTGCTACAACCACTATCACCAATTTCCCCCACCTCTCTATCCATACCTAAATCCAAGTGCAAATGCCATGGACAATGTTTCTTTCTTAGAATTGCCTTCTCCATGCAACACTGTTCTGCTGGCCTGCTTTCCAGCTGACTACAATGTGGTTGTCTTAGAGGCCATTGTAAACAAGTTCCTGTTGAGCCATCCCCTTAAATCAAATTATACCCAATTTTCACCATTAGCAAGTACTATGCTGTTGTCCTTATGGTCCACTCATTAACCCTTATCCCCAAGTGGCTTTTGGGTCCTGATAAGTGGGGACTCTTGGGGTGGGGGGAGAAAAACTCTTAGTGTTAAATAAAATAAAGGTAAAAGAAAAGGAAACGATGAAATGCTCATATGATAATTGGGAACGTTACGTAATGCATACATGATGTAATCGTATTCTGCTTAAATATGTATTTGAGAATGAATGAACGATAAGATTTGGCCAAAGTAATGTGATTTGTTTCTTATTTATTCTGTCACCGTGATACACGACAAAATTGGATGGCAGCTGCCCCCAATCCCGATTCACAGATATGATTACACATACTCCTGCAACTAATTATACAAAGGAAAAAATGGTTGCCCACATTGGTGACATGGCAACGAGTGAGTTAAAAAAAAAAAAAAAAGAAAAAAAAAATGTACGTTTGGATTAAACTCACATGAGATCTGTTGTGCATTTTAGAACAAGCCCTTTCTAAAACACAACTCCAGTCTTTACAAGAAACTACAAAATCAGTGTTTATTCAAACTACTAGGACCTGTGAAAATTTTACAAGCTGTCCTATATGTAATACTAGCCTGGGTGCCCGGCATTGCCCGGGTGTTTGGAGGTGTGTGTTGAGCAAATAAAAAAAAAAGTGGTAGTAGGCAGGCAGGCTCGAACCCGTATCGTGAAGGAGGAAAAGAACTTGGAAAAAAAAGTGATGCGTTAGCTATTGCACCCATCGCCAAACCGGAAGTGACATAGATTTAAATTAAGGCTACACAATAAAAAAGAGGCAATGACTTTCAAAAATATCAGTGTCTTTTTTTTTTTTTTTTTTTTTTTATCGGAATCTTTCTCCATAAGGCATGAAGGCATGAATATATTGTAAAGAGCTAAAAATAAAAATACTACTTCAGGGTCAAAAACTAGCCAACAATAAGTGTTAGATGGAATAGATCATGATCCAGAAAACAGCATTTCTTCTCCCTTTGTCATAAACATTACTCATGGAATGTGAGGACTAAAGGACAAAATAAGGAAAGTGAGAGTTATGAGGTTGCTGAAAGTAAACTCAAGGTTCACTTGCTATTCTCCTTGAATATGTATATACATATATATGTAATATATCTTTTTAAAAAAATTTTTTTTTATAAGGGAGTTACCACTTATCAAGGCCTGAAGGCCATTTAAGGACAAAGGTTAATGAGAGGTATGGTAGTCACTGTGACCACAGTGTAGTAATAGTTAATGGTAGAAATAGGGTATAGGTGAATTATTTAGGGGGACAGCTCAACAAGAACTTGTTTGCATTGGACTTGAAGATGACCATATTGTAGTCAGCTGGAAAGCAGGTTAGCTAAGCAGTTTTAGTAAAGAGGCTTTGTTCATGGAATTTGCGTTTAGATGTAAGCACAGCTCCCGTATGTAATATTCTAGTTTAATTGGTAACTATATATTTGCCTTTGAGCACTATAAAAGATAAAAAAAAAAAAAATGACATAATATTAATCGTTTGACAATCAATACTGCTACCACATCTAGGGAGGTGCTGCAGAGAGCACTCTTTTTTTGCCTTGATAGAGTGCAAAATGAACTTCACAATCTAGTGGGGGGGGCGAATCTCTTCTGTTTCTTGCAATCTCTTACTCACAAGAGATGTTGCTAGTCTCTTTTTACTCTCGAGTTATTTCCATGGGAACTGCTCGACTGAACTTCAGTCTTTGGTTCCTTTTTGAAAGATATTCATAAGAACTCTTCTTTCTACCACAATGAAAAAAAAGACTTTCCTTTCTTCCTCCCTGTGCCAAGCATCGGGCAGGATTTCCATAAGCAGTTTCTTTGCAAAGGCTTTTCGTCTATGGAATGCATCACCGCAGGACTGCTGGCCTGCTGATTACCACTTGATCGTCAACAAATTCTTGTCAAAGATTGCTTCATGAGTAATCAAATGCAGTTTAGACCATTGGTAACTGCTAGTATTCCCATAGTGTTCCTCCTCTTTCGACAGGAATTATTTTTATATTATTAACTTTTATCCTCCTTAAGTAATAACCCCAGTAGTAAAAAAAAAAAAAAAAAAAAAAAAAAAAAAGAATTCTAGCATAGGAGAACTTGTTTATCATATTAGTTTATTTTCGATGCTTATTAATTTTAGCTAACTCGGTTTTTACTTATTTTGTTCTTGATTCCTTTCAAGTTCGAAATGTATGAGTGTCGGTCAAAAAGTAAAGCCTCCTGTTTTTCTTGTTTATTTTTTTAACTCAAAAAGTTCAAGTGTTAGGAAGATGGGAGTGGTACCATTAAAACAAGTGATCTTTTGTGCTCCGGAATTTTTCTACATAGTCACCACCATTCTATATGCATTTTTGCCAGGAATTTGATAACTGATTTCTGACACATATCCATGACAGGGTTTGATTTCTTTGAGTCTCACATCGTTAATATTCGCAAAAGAGAGAGAGAGACAGAGATGAAGCTTTCAGATCATGAATGCATAAGTTCAATCATCATAACAATGCAATTTGCAATCCCCTCTGATCCATTCAGGTGGAATAAATAAATAGGAAGCATTACTTTTGAAATGCCCTCGTATCTTTCTCCGTTACAATTGGTTATCGTAAACAAGTGATATATGCCTAGAATGATTTTTTTTTTTCTTTTTAACAAATGACATACAATTCCAAGGCATATTTTGTGGGAGTTTGTTTATCTCCCTCCCGTGATGGGAAGATGTGACACAAGGTCAGAAAGTGGAATTTTGGAGCCAGCGCCCTAGAAGAGCATTCTGGCCAAAAAAATTGACTGGGCAACCCCGTCTGCATTTCTCGTTAGGGACGCCTCAGATGATTAGTATTAAACTAACCCCTTCTCAAAGGGTGACAAAATAAAGCCTGGGTAGGTAGACCTTCAAGAGCTAACCACAACAAAATCCCATACTGACAGAGAGCAAGCCATCCTCAATAATGGTCTTCCAGGTTGAATAATGTTGGGAATTAACCAAAGTTTGTTCAAGACACTCTTGTAAATTACTTATACTTGTAGTCACGCGGGGTGGGTTGCGCTAGCTCCAATGGTTTTAACCATATCGTGCGTCAAGGCTGTCCTCCTTTATCGATCGGCAACAGAGTCAACGGCATGATCTAGCTATTTACGATTCCAGTGTCGGACACAAAAAATGCGAGTATCAGACATGAGTTCCATGTCTGATTTAAACGTTGTGAGCCACATCAGGAGTTGACCACCTTCACTCTGTCTGAAGCCGAACTTACTATTTCAGACTAATGTACTGTCTTTAATTCAGGAGGGGTTTTCTATAGTCTGTTTTATTGCCATGACACCATCCTCCCAAGCATAATTTCATTTTTTGGTGGGGTAGTGTAGTATATATCCATTTGTCATGATATTCTCCCAGTCATTACCTCCTTCTATGGTGGTCGGTGTAGTGTATGTTTGCTCACGGTGATACCATTTTCCTAGGCATTATCTCTTTCTTTGATAGGGGAGGGTCAGTATAGTATATGTTCGTTGACTGATAACCTCCTCCCAGTTATTATCTCCTTCTTTACTAGTACCTAATAGTACTGAGTGTTTGGCACAAAGATAAAAAACTGTCTTGCACCCAGTTAGTTCTAGATCAGATGTGCTTAAAGTGTTCGAGGGAAGTATATAAAATCAATGATGTCCCGTGTGGAAAGGAGCCTCCAAATATACATTTTGCTCTTTTCAGCCGGCAACAATGGGAGATTTTGGTGTTTATACGGTACTAGCGGGGGTACCCAGCATTTTCCGGGTGTTTGGAGGTGTGTGTTCAGCAAAAAAAAAGCGTTAGTAGGCAGGGAGGCTTGAACCCGTGACGCGAAGGTGGAAAAGAAAGTGAAAGAAAACGTGACATCTTACTGCAACGCTAAGACGCGAGAGGAAGTGAAAAACATTCAAATTTATCAATGTCGATCAAAACGTTGACTTGCTAAGTGAATAAGTTCACGCAAGTGCAGAAATGAACATTGGCTGAAGGCCAGTTCAGCTTTCCGTCGTTTAATTTGTTTCGCAACAACATTGGGGAAACCAAGCTCCCCCGAAAAAGGGGAACTCTCAAATGAATAGCAATTGTCTGATATGAAGGGTTTTCCCAACATTGATCAAAGCTAATTGCTTTTAAGACGTCCCAGCATGAAAGACCTCTGACGGCTTTGCTTCAATGATTTTTGCTTTATTTATACGAAAAAGACCAACAAATATGCGAAAGGACGGAATAATGTGAATTTTTTTAAAGTCAATGTAATAAAAATTTAGCTATGATGTCTGTTTGCAAATCGTAGATATTATGATCTGGCGAGTATATAAAAAGTTGTAAAAAGAAAAAAAAAATAGTAACCCTCTTAACAGCCCACCCCTCCTTCGAAAAAAAGCCGTTCTCGGACATACAAAAATGCGCGCACCACTTTCGCCTTTTATATATATATATATATGGAGCACAGGTGAAAATTGCATTCCATGTAAAAACTATTTCATATATTTAGGTATCCTGCAAAGTTAGGAAAAATTGAGTAGTATTGAAAATATTTTAATTAGAGATAAAAATCAGTTTTTGTATTTTTCCAATACCCCATTCATTGTACCTATTTACAATGCCTCCCCACGGGACAGTTAGACACCAGGGTCGTTTTTTAATGTGGAGAAAAGGTACAAAAATAAAAAAATTGTCTCAGTCGTGAACGACTGCTCCTCCACAGAAAGAGAACAAGAAATGGAAGTGCAGCATCCGAAGAACAGACACTACACCCTGATCTTGACCAAAAGGCCCCATTCATTGTAACTTGGTTAAATAATACAGATTTATCTCCCCCTGCTTTATGGGATTTCTACTCTTACAAATGGCAGATTGGTAAAATACAATAAAACTAGTTTTTATTTTTAACTAAAGTGCTACTCAATAATTTTTGCTAACTTTTAGTGTAGACACTTATTTTTGCTTAATCAAATAGCAAAGAGTTTTTTCAGTTAACTTATTTGTAATTGCAATTTTCACATGTACCCCTACCTGTATAAGCACCGAGATTTCTTTCAAGGATGATAGCAAATGTGGGAATTTTCTTGTCTCAGCTTATATAATTTAACTTGTTGCTTTTCGTTTGTTTTGGGGTTGAGGTGCATTATTGGATACGCTTGCGGCTTATGGTATGGCTGAAAAATATATTATGGTGTGTTTGAATCTAATTGAATATATCATGATTTATGCACTAACACCCTTAACACCCTTGGGAAAAGAAAATCAGTTTGCTAGTCTAGGTCATTGTTGAAGTGGTTTGTTCTCTGATGGGCTGAGGTATGTTCATGTGCTGTCCTAGAAGGTCCAACTTCCCATGCTTTACCTTCTCATCTTTTGAAAAGGTGTTAGTTTATTACTAATCACCTGAGTAGGGAGTACTTATAGGGCTGCCTAGGCATTTTTGGGTCAGTCAGAGTGCTCTTCCTCTAAGTTGCTGGTTTTTCAAATCCTGCTTTCCTAATTTTATCGCTGTGAGAGGGAGATAAAATAAAACCCTTGGGGGGGGGGGAAGTATGAATCCGCAATTTTATTCCACGTATGGGTAAATACTAACTTGTTTGTTTATAATAGTTGCTTTTGCATGAAATAACTCCTCCCGTAAATGATGCTGTGCAAATGGACAAATGAGTGCATTCATCTGTTTAGCAAAAAAAATCAATGTTTACCATTACTAACTTTTGAGCAAATAGCTCTTACTTCCATTAATTTGTTCTTTAGTCCTCGCGTTTTGTTAGTGACATTTATGACAAAGAGAGAAGAATTGCTGTTTTCTAGGTCAGAATATATTCCATCTAGCACTTATCACTTGCAAATTTTTTGACCTTGAAGTACTATTTTTTCTTTTAGTTCTTTATATTAAGTGACTTTATGCTTTATCTGAAGCGATTTCAATTAAAAAAAAAATTTAAAAAAATGTTTTACGTTGTATATTTTGGTCTGCTTTGGTGGCTGTGAGTAAGTAATGATTGATTCAAAAAATATCAGACTTAGTAGCGAAGATTTTCTCTTGTGAACTGATTTCTTACACATATTTTTTTTTATTCCAGTGATACAGGTGCTAAAAGTCCTGAAAGTTGTATATTTGGTCAAATGTTGAATATATCAACAATGCTTGGTAAGTTAAAAAAAATCACATTATTTGCACTACAGTACCCGTTCCATGAACAAAAGATAAATAAATCTTGAGAAATGTTGCATTTTTCCTAACCAAAACTATTCGCATTGTAATCTTAAAACAAAATGTAGCATCTATTCTTAATTCCAATATTCTGATTGATCGTCCCAACATGCATATATATATCTATAATATAAAGTTGAATGTCTGTTGGTGTGTGTCTGGTCATGAATAGGCTCCTATATGGTTGACTATTTTAAAAAACTGATTACATATAATGATAGAAGATGTATCGAGACACAGGAATGGGTATGTTTGATCTGGCAGAACGGTAGTTCATTAAAATTGTGGGGTCTGCATTCGCACCTGGTCCACAAAGTATGGAAATAAAAAATTAAAAAATTTAAAAAAAAACGTTTACAAGGGTCTTTGATATAGATGTACATAATAATACTTTGATAAGTATGTTTTAACTTAAATAGGGATGGTATAATAAAATTGTGGAGTCTGCGTTCGCGCCTGGCCTCCATACAATGAAAATCGGCACAAACTTTGATAAAGACATTTCATATCTATCTGCGTAAGCATACTTTGATAATTATGTTTCAATTTGAAGAAATATGGTATAATAAAATTATGGGGTGTTCATTCGCACCTGACCTCCATAGAATGGAAATATGTCACAAAGTTTAACAAGGTTTTTTAATATAGATCCACAGAATATTGTGATAAGTGTTTCAGTGTGAACAGGTATGGTTTAATAAATTATGGGGTTTATCTATTTTATTTTTACTTTCATCATATTTTTCTTTGGTTTTGATACCCCCCAAATTCGAAGCTATCTCTTTACAACCCTTCCTTTTCATAACCTATCATACTTCATTAAATCAGTCCATTTTCTGTAGGCTGTTTTTGAACCCAGTCAACGACGGATACTTTTGCTAGTATATATATAAAATGCATGTGTGTAAGAGAAAGATACTAGCCAGAATTGTTTGAGAGTGTTTTTATTTTCATGTCATGATGGATTTTTTTTTTTTGTTGTTATATAACTCTAAGCTTTTTTTATTGCTAAGAAATTTAAGTCAGAGGTACCAAATCAGTAAACAGTAAGTGATGGGAGGGAGGGGGGTTATTATGTGACAAGTGCAGATGCAGAGAGAAGGAAGCTGGCTCTGTAGTGTGTGGGTGGAAGGGAAAAGATATAAACTCTAAATAGTATTTTTACCTCATATTGAGTCTGGCAACGGTCAGTGGATGCAAAAAGGTCACACCTTTTTGCCATGTTCACCACAGGAGAGCTTGCACTTCTAACACTCATTGGAGATTACAGATAAAACCAGACGACAAAGATGTCTCTTCACAGTTAAGTGGACAAGGATGGAAGATATAACAGTGCACATCTCCACCTTTGTCTGCAATCAGTACTTCATCTCTTCCACATACTTGCAACCACGTGTCATCCTTGGAACTTGTTCAACCAGGATAGACTTTAGTAGTCCTGTCCTGGTTAAGTTCTTCTGAGTGAGCGTACCGCCACTGTTGGGATTATCCTCTACCAAAAGCAAACTCACAATTGCAGAAGCACATGAAGAGAGAATGCTTCTCCATACCGATGGTGCTGGTTAGTCGGTTGCTGAAGGAAGCAGGATTCTCAGGTCCAGATGGACTGGGGTTTTCTTTATCTAAGATTGCAGGAACGACTGCAAAACCTCTTGGTGGGAGGTCAACCCACAAAGTCGACAGTTGCCCGCACTATATGACGGCAAGTGGAAGTCGTAGAGTTAACATTTTGTGTGAGCGTTATAACGACGACGTAAGCAATAGCTATTCATCTGTGAACATTTTCTGCAGGACAGTTTTTTAATGAGGTCAATAACCCAGTTTGTTTGTTTTTACCTAAGTTTGCGGAAAAACAGCTCCCCCGTTTATTAGGGGAGTAGCTTGTCTTGAAATGAAAGCAACCGTCTGATATGACAATGGTAAGCTGACATTGACCAAACGTTACATCGCTTTCTAGAGACCACTGGCCGTAGGCCAGGATTCAAATCGAGTTTTGCTTTTTTTTATACCGAAAAACGAAAGCAAACATGCGACGATCCCAAAATGTCAAATATTTAACGTTTCAAAGTCGGGCAAATTAAATAGACAGGCGACCCCCTTTGTTAAGTTGGATATATTATCATTTAGACAGCATATAAAAATTTTAAAAATGAGCGACGGCCTCGAGAAGCCACCGAAAAAAATCCTTTTGCGGATATACATACATACACACATTTTCGCTTTTATATATATAGATGGATTAAATCTTTTATATGGAGAAAGCTTATGCATCAGCTACAGGTTCAGTTGTCGGTTTATTGCTTGAATTGGGCACATAGTTATAGTTCAGAGAGGATGAATTAGAAAGGTGTGTCCTTGCTATCTTTTCTTTATGGAAAGCTAGCAAGTCTATCCAGCATTTACTGGCGAAAATAGAATTTAAAAAAAAAAAAAAGTATGTTTCTTTTGAAATTTCTCTTTCTCCCAACTACTTTTTCTTCTTTCTCTCTCACTCTCACTACTTATGCATCTCATTCTCTCTTTTCTCATTCTCTCTCTTCTCTTATATTTTTTCTTTCTCGCTATCTTTTCTCTGCCTGTTTCTTTCTTCATTCTTTTTTCTGACTCATGATTATCTTTTATTAAAGCAATAGACATTATTACAATCTAATGTTGGCCAACTGAAGGCAATGTAATTTCCTGTTAGGTTCGGTTGGAAGGGGAGATAAGTAAATCTATGGCAAATAAATAAGCAACTTATTTTTTATTTATTTATTTATTTTTTTTTTTACAAGGTGATCACCACTTATCAAGGCCCCGAAGCCACTCAGGGATAAGAGTTATTGTAAGTACAGTAAGTTAGTGTGGAGATTTAATAAAGTGTCTACTTAAGGGGGCGGTTCATCAGGAACTTGTTTACGTTGGACTTGAAGACATCCAGGTTGTAATCAGGTGGGAAGCAGGCAGACGGAACAGTTCTACAGGCGTGCAGTTCTAAGAAAGAAGCTGTGTTCATGGAATCTACGTTTTGATTTAGGCATAGATAAAGAATTGGGAAAGTTTTTGACAGTGGATTCAGCTAGACGGGTGTTTTTCGTAAAAGATTGGCAAGGGGGGACCAGAGATTGAAGTTCAGATGAGCACCTGCCATGGAAATAACGATAAAACAAAGATAGGCTTGCAATGTCTTTTCTGTAGGAGAGGTTGCAGGGAAGAGAAAAGGGCATCCCTCACTAAGCCACGAAGTCTATTATTCATGAAGAATCGCATTTGCAATGTCACAATACCAAAATTTTAACTTCAATCCGACTATTAAATAGTACTTTAGATAGCATAGAAAAATGTACTATAAATCTACTACTACTACTACTACTACTACTGCATCAGCCGGCTTCAGAACAATTTAATCATACCTAATTTCTTTTTCTTTTTATTCACCCCAAACAAGGCACAGTGTCACTTGAACGTAAGGGACTACTATTTGGAACCATATCTACAGACACATTATGTAGGGAGTTGAGCAACAAGATTTTTTTTTTTTGTTCACATTACATTTAAACTTCTGCATGTCAGTACAGTAAAGGAAGTAGGAAACGGAGGGAATTCCTAAGCCTGGAAGCTTGAGGGAAGAAACTATTAGAATAGAAGGCTTTTTGGCATCTAAGGATCTTTACAGTGTAGGGGTGGGATTTTGCTGCTTATCTAATTAGTCAGGACTACTTATGTTGTGAGGACACAAGTGCTAGGAGTTCATCAGATCACTTCCTATTAAAATACTTGGCCACTCACAACTTGGAATGAGCAGTAGCATATTGTTTTCAGGAATTTTTTTTTTTTTTTTAATTTCCTCTCCTAAGGTTGATGTTTGTAGAATTCATGCATTCTATCCATGACATCTACTGATAAACATGCTAAATAAGTAAATATTAGGTGCTTCTACACTATTGAGACGAAATTTTGGAAATCGTAATACTAAATTTCACATGGAAACAAATGGTATCTACGTATTCCTCGTATTTTTTGATAGTGTAGAAGCGTCAAATATTATTTTCAAAGCCGCTTCAAAACGTAATTTCTTCAATCTGTTTGTCGTTATTACAGATTTTCACAATTTAGCTTTTTTTATTTTTTATTTTTTATTTTTTTTTTTTTTTACAAAGGAGTCACCACTTATGAAGGCCCAGAGGCCACTCGAGGATAAGGATTAATGAGTGTATGGTAGTCAATGGGACAATATTTTCGTAAATGTTAGTAGTGGAAATTTGGTAAATTGGATTACTTAAGGGGACAGCTCATCAAGAACTTGTTTACATTGGACTTGAAGATCACCATATTGTAATCGGCCGGAATGCACAGAAACTGAAGAGTTCTACAGACATGCAGTTCTAAGAAGCTTTATTCATGGAATCTGGTTAGGTTTAGGCACAGATTAAGAGTGGGGGAAATTATTGATAATGGTTTCAGCTAAACGAGTGTTTTTCATGAAAGTTTGGCAAGAGGGAGGGCATCAGTTGGAGCTCAAACAAACACTTATCATGAAAATAACGATAGAGCAGAGACAGGGTTGCAACTTCTATGGTAAAGAGGTTGCAGAGAAGAGAAAGTCTATTTTGAACTCTGTCATGGCAGGATTTTTTCATCTTTATTCTTATTTTTTGCGCTTACTGGGAGTTCTCACACAAGTCATCAAAGATTGCTTACTGAAAACGAGTAATGTTCCCTGGAGTCTGGATGACAAGAAGTCTATCTAGATTTCTAGTACTCTCCATCTCTTTCGATATCCTTTGCAAACGAATTTGGATCGTTTCAACAGCCATTTGCTATTGATTTATCACTGGCAATGACCATTGGTTATCACTGGAATTTGGGTGACAATAAACCTCCCCCAGGTCCCAGTCCTCTTCGCACTCATCCAGTGGAGGTCTGTTCAGTGCTTTCTCTTCTCAGTCTTTCGGCTTTTACCAACTGTTTGATGTGATGTTAATCGATGTTGACACAATTTAATTTTGTGTGTGTGTAGTTACAATTTTGTGGTATCAGTTTTCTTAGTTCCAAGTGGTGTTATCTATCCGCCTGTTCCACTTCTGTTACCGTTTTATATATGGCTGGTTAACATTTGTAGTTCATGTAGATTGGTCTCTGCATTTAAGGGTTCTCCTTAAGATTTCAACTGTTTTCATTACTGCTATCCGTCGTATCTTATCAGCCTTTCATCCCGATCCTAATTTCTCCCATTCTTTTTATTCAAAATTTTTTTGTATTGTTCCTTATTATACAGACAAGGAATTCAAGGTTCTGATCATTGATGTTTCATTCCTTATATACACTTAAAAATATAGCCAACATTTTCTAAACAAGTTTCAAAATTTTATATAATGACCCCCCCTCCCCCCCAAAAAAAGACTCAGAATTAATTTTGAGCAAAATTAATATATATACAAGCCATCATCAGATTACTCTCTGCCAACAACCTGTGGTGTTCCCTGGAGTCTGGGTGGCAAGAAGTCTCTCCAGATTTCCAGTACTCTCTGCTTCTTTAGATAAACTCTACAAATGAATTTGCGCCATTGCAACAGCCATCCACCGTTGACCTCTCACGGGCAGCAACCATTGGTCACCACTGGAATTTGGGTGGCAACAAGCTTCCCTAAGGTATTATTTATTATTATTGTTTTTTATTATTATTATTATTATTATTGTTTGTTATCGTTTATTATTATTATTATTATTATTATTAGCATGGGTGCCCAGCGTTGCCCGGGTATTTGAAGGTGTATGTTAAAGAAAAAAAGTGGTCAATTTTTTTAAACTTTGACCCCTATTATGACTTAAAATTTATTGTTTTGGGCTCAAATTAAGTTAGATCCATGTCCAAGGAATGTATATCTAAAATTTCAAGTGTTTAGACTCAAAATTGTCAGGAGTTTGGTAGAGTTCTCAAAGGTCAAATCGTTGAACTTTGACCCCTTAATCGTCAAATTTCTGGCCGAAAACTGGTCACATAGATTTTCCCAAATCTCAGTACCCTGTATATCAAATTTCGAGTCTGTAGACTTAAAATTGACAGAGTTATTGTGTAGGGAAATGTACACACACAGATATACAGACACCTTCACTTTGATAGATATATAGATTATTATTGTTATTATTATAGAGACAGGGAATTCCAAGTTCAGATCATTGACGTTTTATTCCTTGATGCACTCAAAAATATAGCCAACATTTGCTTCATAAGTTTTAAAATTTAATATCATGATTTAAAAAAAAAAAAAAAATTATTGCCTTCGGGCCAAGATCAAAGTGTAGTATCTGTTCTGATGCTACACTTCAATTTTTTGTTCTTGGTTAATGGAAGAGAAATCCTGCATGACTGATACATTTATTTATGTTACTATCCAGAGTGTCCCTTTTTGGCAAGCTGCATCTTCTCCACATTAAAACCCGACCTTGTGTCTAACTCTGCCCTCGTGAGGAGGCAAGTAAACAAAACAAAAAAAAAAATTTGAACAAAATTAATACACACACACACACACACACACTAATGTTTTTGTTTATGTTACTGTTAAACCTGCAGTTAATGTTAGTTTTTACATGCTGCCATGTCTTCAAATGCTTTTAGAAATTGACTTCCAAATTATCTCTGGCCAAGTCTTTATCTATTTCTCTTTCTCTCAAATCCATCATCATCACTTGCTTACATGTTTTCCTTGGCTTTCCCCTGTGAACATAGCAGTATGTAATGCACATGATTTGGGAGTTGTCAAGTGTACATGAAAAGATAACAAAGGCGTATCAAATAAATGTACGCCTGCTTGTAACAGTGTTTCACTTAGTATTGCTCATAGCGAGGATTGAACCTTCAACCTCCAGAAGACTCACTGTTACCTCAACTGTTCTACATATACCCAAGAACATTTGTCCATTCTTTCAATGTGACCAAGACAACAAAGTCTCCTGTTCTGCACACATCATCCTATACTGTCCAGATTTATTCTTCTCTGAGGTCATCAGATCTAAGAGTGTTTTTTACAACTTTCATACTCTTGTAAGGATGATCCAGCCAGAAGCAACTCCTCAATTAAGATAAATCGATCCATTGTTAAGTAAAATAGTTTTGACAATAAAATGATTGGTATCTTAAAAAAACAAAAAAAACAAGAATCGTATCCCCCTAATACCAACAATCTGCATAGGTCTAGCAATAGAATATACAAAATTGATATACTAATATTAGCTGTATCTATCAGGTGTTGCTTGAAATGCAGTGAAGTTATTTTTTATTTCTTTATTTTCGTATTTTTTAACTTAAGGTAGAAAACTTGTATTATATTCTTCAATTAAAAAATGAATTATCTCCCTTGTTGATTTTCATTTTTAAACGATTTATTAAAGCCATTTCTTATTCGCAGTCATTTGAGCTAGCCTAAGTATAATTTTAAAAATAAATTGTAGCTAAGTATATTATCATATTACCAGTAACACAGACGATGCCTCCGTTCAGTCTTAAGAGACAATGGACACACCGGTAAGGGTAGATGTGTGTGTAATTGTGAGACAAGGGTTGCACAATCTCAAACCACACCTCCTGAATCGCCACTGTTTGGGTCCAGTGGCAGGAAGAGGCCTGAGACTGACTGGAAACAATGCCAAGATAAATGGAGAGCACATAGAGCACCTGGAAGTCCCAAGTGATCACCCATTTCAATACTAACAAGGCTCAACCTTGCTTAACTTTGGTGATCTAACAAGAACCAGTGTGTCAACATGATTATGCCGTATATCAATAACACTGTACAAATTGATTCATCAGAAGCAAAGTTTGATTTCTCAGTTTAAATGCTATTTGAGTCTGACTCTGAAAATCTAACAAGATAACTTTGTTATAAAGATATACATACATTACAAGCGTGCCGGTGTATTATGGCAGAAAATAAGTATTGCTGTTTACATTTTATGCTGAACTTTATAGTAATCTATTATAAAATGTCTGTTCGTATGTCAAGCTAATTAAATTTTAAAAAATACACAACAAACACCCACAAAATTATTTTAAAATCTGTATAACTTTGGGTATATAATATCTAAAATAATAAAAGATTTCTTGAGGGGATGCCCATTTTATATCATTTAATGTTATCAAGATGTACACTAGGCACCGCCAAAACTGGGGGGGCAGGTCAGTACTTTTTGACGGACCGTCTTTTTAAAAATCTACCAAAAATCAGGTAATTATCCGATCAATACAAAATTTTCAGCGATTATTAGGAGAAGAATGAACTTTATAACAGTGTACTTATTTTTCATAAACGATATTTATATATATATATTTTTTTGCTTACAAAACCCCCCCTTGTTTTGAAGTGGGAACAAATATGCTTAAAATAATCATCTGAAACTGAACAAAACATATTGTGTTGTTGTAAGGGACAGATTTATAGATTTAAAAAAAAAAAAAAAAAAAAATTGTTTGCATACCTTATTTTGACGTCTGAATATCAGAACTTCGATTGTGTTTAATTATCCCGCTTTTGAGTTTTGAAGTGTGAAATTCGGTGAATATTTTAAGTAAAATAATTAATTTAAGTTAAGCAAAACAAAAAAAAATTTTTTTTAATATTTATACGAAAAAAGCCATTTTAAAATTTTTGATAAATAAATTAACAATTTTTTTTTAGCGAGCCGAATAATGCATGAACATTATTAAACAGGACATGCTTTGAATAATCGATACAAAAAAAAAAAATTCGATAAATGTTGTGCCCTTTGTGTTAAAAATAGCATCATTTTTTTCGATCCCGTTTGAAAACGTTTGCCGCCTTTCGACTACGGTGGACCAAACGCGCTGAAATAATTTTTTTTTATTCTGCTTTAAATTGCCCCCCCCCCATTTTGGGGAGCCTGGCCCCCACACACATACACATTACAAACCAAACTCATACAAATGGTCACCCATCTGGTACTGGCCAGCCTCAGCTTAATAATACATTGAAATTTTCGTCACTGAAAAATAAGTTTTTTTGGCTTGTTTGGTCTTCCATAGTTTTCTTCTTATAAAACGCAAAGGTAAACAGAGTCGATCTCGACTCTACATTGACGCGAAATATCTAGTTACCTATATGAATAAGTGGAATTATTTGAAATTCAGGTACTTATATTATAATATTTTTGCATATTCTCTTAGAAAATCATCCTAAATCTTAGTTAGACAATAAATAAATAAATTAATTATTTCAAAAACCTTTTTTTTTTTAAATATTTAAGTACGTTTTTTGTGCAAGACAAAAGATGTCACTTGTTAACTTTTTGGGAAAATTTAACATTTAAAATTTAATTAAAAATAGTAGAAAAAGTTTTACATTATTCTGTTTTCTATATGATAAAATTCAGGGTTTTATCTTTCTAGAAAAAAAAAAGTTACTCAGAAATAATGGATTTTAATAAATGTAATTTAGTTTTAAAAAACAACAACAACTTGATTTTGCGGCCATTTTTGGCGGTGCCTAATGTACACACATGATGTAAAGGGGAGTAACTCTGGCTTTTCTCCAGAGTTATTTCTCTTATGCCGACTCTAGTTATGTATGTCCAGAGAGAGAAATGGGCTAGGTAAAGAAAGAAAGAGGGGGGGGAGAGATAGAAGTTATATTACTTTTTCATTTGGTAGCCCTGCTAGTATATTTTGAAAGGTAAGCTTAGATATGATTTGCCGTGGGGGTGGCAGATGACCTTAGAGTTGGCCAGAGCACTAGATAAGCATGATGATGAATTTAATGAAGAGTCGTATAAATGTTGCCATTTCTCAGAAAATTGAACATTTGTTATTGCATGTAGAAAATCAACTTGTTACATGATACCTGGCATAGTGGATAACAGCATTGGTTGGGTTATTATAGAGAGTTCAATCCCTGCTTAAAGGATTTTAGAAAAACAAGAAAATTTAAATGACAGATTCAAATTGCATTTTTTTTTTGTTTTTGTCTTTTATATTGGAAACTTTTCAGATTACTATTAATCAAAAATTAACACTTTCAATATCGTGAGAAAAATAAGTTGAATGGTTTACGTGTCATCGGGTTGCTGCTGATTGGAGAAGAGGGGGGCTAGATGTCTTTTGATTTGCATATGTGTTGATTACTTGTTATTTAAAAGCATTTCTCCTGGTTTTGTTTATGCCTCTTACCAGAAAGGAGTGATTTGCACATATATTACTGGTTATTTAAGGTGACTTTTGTTGCTTCTGACGCCTTTGAGAAAGTTCTGGAGATAATTACATTTTGTGAGGATTCTGTGGATTTGAGAGTTCTAGCGGGATGGGATGATGCGAATATTTTTCCTGATTCTCTTCTACTTTTTGATTCTGATATGATTACTGATTCCGATTCTTTTAAATTTCTAAATATATAGTTTTTCATTGAAGGTGGGAGATTATCGCAAAACCCATATAATATATGCATATATTTACAGTAATGTAAAAAATACACTTGTTAGTGGTAATTAATAGATTTTAGTTTTATTCACAGTTTAAAATCAATAAATATTTACCTAATACAAGCCATGAAAAATTAAGTTTTAAATAAAAACAAACAAAAAAAGGAAAATAAAAAGAATCGTTTTGGAATCGAAAAAAAAAATGTTCTGATACCAATACCCATATAAGTTCTATTTTTTTCCCTATTTCCAATTCTGATTACCGTATATTTCGGAATACAAGACAATCCCTAAAGTTAAAAAAATCATCTTTAAAACCCAATATTTCATAAGATACTGTGTGTTGCAATCTCTAGCCTAGGCTAAACAAACATGGTTTCGGGATTTAGTAGTCACCTTATACAACTGATATATGATACATTTATTAAAATTTGCTCCAATTTTGTACCTCGTCTTATCTAACGGTCGCCTTATACGCCGAAATATACGATAATTATCTCAACGCTAGCAAACATGTTCATAATCTTTTGGCACTTCATTCTTGACAGAGTTAGGATGACGATTTAGTAATATTTTGCAAGTTTTTACAACTCTGATTTTCTAATTATTCCTTGACAACAAAGAAAATTTTGACATATATTTAGCTTTTAGTTTGCTGTCTAAGTATAACATAAAATGATCCCTTAACTCAAAATTTTAAAAGGGTGTTTGTAAATGGGCGTGTTTTTAGCTAAACACTAGTTTAAAAATCGTGTGGGGGGATATTTTATGTTAAACTTTCATAAGAATTTATATTCTCAATAAAATTAGTTTTGCTTAAGGAATTATCGCTGCCTTTTGGATGAGCGTTTAGGAAATTTTCAAGAAAAAAAAAATTTCTTCAATTTCTTGCATATATTACAAAAGACCCATTAAATGTCTTGTATGATATAATCATGAGTGTTGTGATGTTTTTCTCTGCATTAAACTATAGCTGTATAAAACAGTCTGTTTGGATGTTTTATGGATTTTATTTTTTAATATTTCTTTTTTATAGGTAGGTATCACCATTTAACAAGGTCCGGAGGCCACTCAAGGATAGGGGTTATTGAGTGTATAGTAGTCAATGAGATAATATCGTAGTAATCATTAATAGTGGAAATTTGGTAAATTGAATTACTTAAGGGGACGGTTCATCAAGAATTTGTTTACATTGGATTTGAGGACTACCAGATTGTAGTGAGCTGGAAAACAGAGAAACGGAAGAGAGTTCCACAGGTGTGCAGTTCTAAGAAAGAAGCTTTGTTCATAGAATTTACGTTTAGGTTTAGTCACAGATAAAGAGTGGGGGAAATTATTGAGTGGTTTCAGATAGACAAGTGTTTTTTTGTAAAAGTTTGGCGAGGGAGGGGGGGGGAAACCATAGATTGGAGCTCATCTAAATATCAATTGTAATAAGTGTTTTGTGTTTTCATAGTTTGATATAGAAACAAACTTGGTTACACCTGTTATTGTGTCATGCATAATAAAGTAAATATTTGAAATTAAAAAAAAAGAAAACAAAAAAAAAAATTTTAATAAAGATTCTAAGAATATATAATTTTTAGACTATTCATTCCATAAAATTGCTTATTTTTGTGAATACAAATAAAAACTATTTTTTTATAGCGGTATGACTATGAATAAAAACAAAACATTTATATTATTAGTATTTGTTTTTGTTACCTTTGTCACTCTGTAAAGTAAAACATATACATTAAACTCAATGCTATGCCGCACACAAAATAAGGGAAAAGTATGACCAAATACAATATACTTTTTATTTATAAATGGACAAACATAAAGTAAACTGGTGCTACCAGATTAGGCTTTCTGAAACAAAATGCATCTAACATTGATGCTTTTTGTTTTTCTACTTCCTTTTGCAAAACCTAATTATTTTCTGCAAAGCCAAAAACCCACCTTTTCCCCTTTTTCTTTCTTCCTTTCTCCCCCACTTCCTGACTGGTTTCTTAACTTAAAATGTATCAAATACTGTAACCCTACAGTACCATACTGTAACCCTTTTCCCTTTCCCTGGTGCTACCAGATCAGGCTGCCCTGTGGCTTCCTGAGACGAAATGCACCTACATTGACGTTTTTTTGTTTTCTGATCTTTTTTGTAAAACTTAATTATGTTCTGCAAAACCAAAAACAAAAACAACAGTCTATTCCCCCCCCCCTTTTTATTTTATTTTTTCCTACCTTACTCCCGGTCCTAGATATGACCTTAAACTACATCCGATGGTGAGGTCCAGCTTACGGGTTTGGGGAGTGTGAAGCCACCTCTTAATTGCCATTGCTCCCAGGTCCACCCTGACCCGGAGTGGTAGTACCTGTTAGGGTCCCAACTATGGGTTAAATAGAAACAGATTTTAAAAAGGAAAAGAAACAACAAAAAAAGAAAGAAAAAGAAAACAAATATATTCTATTAAATTATCTATTTATTTATTTTTTTTTTTGCCCTGTCGGTAGGGCATGAGAACAAACCGACTGTCCCCCTGCAGAGGGTAAAAATCCCTCAATGGGGCAACCAGTTAGCCGTGGGTTGCTACCCGTAAAGTCTTAGGACGTGATCCTGGTGATTGAGCGAACCTAAACCAGGATACATAGAAGTTTAGGCACCGCAACACATTACTTTGGCCCTTACTTCGATTAGACGGGCGGTCGGAGAGGCCCGATCCGACCAATCGGCCAGTCACGCCAAGCCCCACCATATATTGCCCATTCCAAAAACCCACTACTAATACAACACATCCCCCCTCTCCCACAAATAACCCTACTCCCTAATATATGATGGAAAGCTGTGGCTGAGGGTCAATCGATTAGGTGTGAATATCGATGACGAGGCTGTAAACCCCTCAGGATTGCTACAGATCCCATAGCAATATCAAGAGAGAACAGATAATCATTATGATACCACCAAAGTCGGTTATATCATCATTGTATCCCTGTAGAGGCTGGGCGAATGGGTTTCCCCCCAGGCTCTTCCCAAATAGGACTCCGAGGTGGGTGGGGAACAAAGATGACGAAAAAAGAAAACAAAATATATGGCTTATTCCTCCCAAAAACCACCCAAAGAGAACCCACTCTGATGTCTCTGACATCAGTAGCTCTGACGAAGAGACGATAAAACCAAGGAACTCAACATTCGTAGTAATAGAATCAATGGAGGAAACTCCTTTGAGCAAACTATCACCTTTTAAAATTGAAAAAAATCTTAAAACTCTAAAACCAAAGTCTATTAAAAAACAATTTAACGGCAGCCTACTAATAGAAACCCATAACGAAGAACAAACTAAAGAAATATTGAAACTAAAATTATTTGAAAACATCAAAATCAAATGCTACAGACATCCAACCCTAAATACCTGCAAAGGAGTAGTGAAAAGCCACGAACTTGCACTTTGTCTCTTGGAGGAAATCCGGACAAACTTACAGAAACAGAATGTGTTAGATGTTTGCAGAGTTCAAATTAAAAAAAACGGTGAGAAAATCGATACCAATACATATATACTAACTTTCGATTCCCTCACCATACCCAAAGAAGTGAAAGTCGGATATATGAAAATAAATGTAGAAATTTATATTCCAAACCCCCTCCAATGCTTCAAGTGCCAGAAGTTTGGACACCATCAAGATCGGTGCACACGATTACCAGTGTGTGGAAGATGTGGAGAAAGTGGCCCACACATTGACTGCAGAAAAGATTTCAAGTGTGCCAACTGCCTGGGAAACCATGGCGCTGGCTCTAGATATTGCGAAATATGGAAAAGAGAAAAAGAAGTGACCAAACTAAAACATATAAAGAATATATCCTACCCAGAGGCCAGGAAAATCATCGAAACTAAAACATATGCAGATGCAACAAAAAAAACTAATCCAGTCAACAATCAAAATGGTCATATACATGTAACGGATACAACTGACAAGAAAATTGATGTCCTAAGCAAACTAATAGGAAATGAAAGAACTATTAGAAGAAATGAGGAAAATGAATAGTGCAATGTCTGCAACCAATCCAAGGATAATATTAAGTAAAGACACTACTGAACCACAAAAAGAAACAAAACCACAAACCATTTCTACAAAAACAACCGAACAACCATCAAACACATCACAAGCCAGAAAAGAATCAAAAATCCCCCCAGACAAAAAAAAAAACAAACAAAAACAGGAAAAGAAAGATCCCGATCTATATCTCGAACAGGGACTCCGACAGAAAATAGATTTGAGGGATTGGAGACAATGGAAGTTGAACACAATTCCAAATGATGAACAAAATATTACAATGGAATATCAGAGGGATAAAAGCAAACCAAAATGAACTCACATTATTAATAACAAATATGAGCCCAGCACTTGTCTGTCTACAGGAGACCTTTCTGAAAGAAAATAATACCATCAACATAAAACACTACACATCTTACAACTACATAAATAAAGATACGGACAGAGCTTCTGGAGGCACATCAATACTTGTGAAGAATGAAGTCCCTCAAAGACAAATAAATATAAACACAAACTTGCAAGCAATTGCAGTTTCAGTGACTCTACATAGAACTATAACACTTTACTCAATATACATCCCTCCAAAAGATACAATCAACGAAACTGAGATAACTCAATTAATAAAACAACTCCCTAAACCCTTTTTTCTACTAGGAGATCTCAACAGTCACAATGTAATATGGGGAAGTAAAGAAACAAATAAAAAAGGAAAAGAAATAGAAAACATAATAAATAAAAATAATCTATGCCTCCTTAATAATCAAAACTACACCTATATGTACCCAGCAACAGGTACTTACACCGCCATTGACCTTACCTTATATGATCCTTCCATATATATGGACTATGACTGGAAAGTACACAATGACACCTGTGGGAGTGATCATTTCCCAATCATCCTGGAAAGTCTAAGTACTAGCACTGAACAAAAAACACCCAAATGGAACCTACATAAAGCGGATTGGGAAGACTTCCAGGAACAGTGCAAAAACCAATTAATTATCGAAAAGAAAGATGAAGATAACCATTTGAACTACTTCATTAAAACACTCACAAACATAGAAAATAATACCATACCGAAAACAACCAAAACCAACAATCACAACAAACCTTGGTTCACAAAAGAATGCAGAAAAGCCATCAGAGCTCGACGAGCTGCCTTGAGAAAATTCGAAAAGTATCCAACAAGCGAAAATCTGGATTTCTTCAAAAACAACAGAGCAAAAGCCAGACGATATCATAAAGGAATCCAAAAGAACAACCTGGAGAAATTATATATCCAAAATTAATGTGAATACCAAGGCAAAAACAGTTTGGAACATGATGAGGAAAATAGAAGGAAAGTGTAGTAGTACACCAATATCCCACATCTCTAAAGGCAACAAAATATACACCGATCAAAAAGACATTTCCAATAACCTGGCAGATAATTTATCAAAAATTTCATCATGTGACAGACAAACAGAGAAATTCAAAAAGATTAGAGAAAAGGAAGAGAAAAAGAAAATTCTATTTAAATTACAAAATGCTGAAAAATACAACCAACCTCTTACCTTGCCTGAATTAAAAGAATTGCTAACCAAATCCCATGACACAGCTACAGGGCCCGATGAAATTCCATATGAAATCCTCAAAAAACTTCCAGAAGCCTCAATGGAATACCTACTTGAAATTTTCAATATTATATGGTCCAGTGGAAACGTACCCGAGACCTGGAAAGAGGCCACAATAATACCAATCCCCAAATCTGAAAACTCAAACATCCAATCCCAATCAAGTAACGTCTCAGATCCATTGAATTTCAGGCCAATAGCTCTAACAAGCTGCATTTGTAAGACCATGGAAAGGATTATAAACAAAAGACTAATCTGGTTCCTGGAAACAGAGAATCTTATTACAAAATTTCAAACAGGATTCAGGAAAAACCGAAGTTCAATAGACCACATAGTCAGACTTGAAACCTTCATCAGAGAAGCCTTTGCAAGGAAAGAACATTTAACAGCAGTGTTTTTTGACATGGAAAAAGCCTACGATACTGTGTGGAAGTACGGTGTTACAAGGGATCTGAAGGCGCTTGGACTAAAAGGCAGAATGCCAATTTTTATTGAAAATTTTTTAAAAAATAGACGGTTCAGAATAAAGGTTGGCACAGCTCTCTCGGACTTGAAAGAACAAGAGAATGGAGTACCTCAAGGGAGTATACTGTCAGTGACCCTGTTCAGTATCCGAATTAACAACATTGTAAAAAACCTTAACCCTGGGGTAGATTGCTCCCTATATGTGGATTACTTCCTAATATGCTGTAGATCTAGATATATATCTATAATAGAAAGGAAGCTTTAATTGTGCTTAAACAAAGTAATGAGATGGACGGAAGAGAATGGATTTAGATTCTCCAAAAGAAAAACGAAATGCATGCATTTCTGCAAACTAAAGAACATGCATAATGATCCTGTCCTAACCATGGAAGGAATGCCCATACCAGTTACTGACCAGTACAAATTCTTAGGGATTTTATTTGACAAAAAGTTAACATTCATCCCACACATGAACTATCTGAAAAAAAAATGTAACAAAGCTGTAAATCTTTTGAGAGTGGTAGCACATACCGATTGGGGTGCAGACAGGGAAACACTCCTTAAACTTTACAGAGCACTAGTCCGCTCAAAGCTAGACTACGGTTGTTTCATATATGGATCAACCCGAACATCATATATAAAAAGCCTAGACCCTATTCACCATACTGGCCTAAGATTGGCCCTAGGAGCATACAGAACTTCCCCCGTGAACAGTCTATACACGGAAGCACACGAACCCCCACTAGATCTAAGGCGAGAAAAGTTAGCCCTTCAATATTTACTGAAATTGAAGTCTTGCCCAAACAACCCTGCATACCAATGTACCTTCTATCCTAAATATGAAGAACTCTTTAACATGAGAAGAAAAACTATCAAAACGTTCGGGCTCCGAATGAAGGAAAGCATTGAAGAATCGAAAATTCCAATCTCCAGCATTCACAACTTCATACTGCCTAAAACACCCCCATGGACCATGAAACAAGTTGAAATAAAACTCAACCTAAGCAAAAAGTCCAAATCTACCACAAACCCTAGTGAATACCACGACGAACTTCAACATTTAAAATTACAATATTCAGACTACACCTTTATCTACACAGACGGGTCTAAAAGCAACAATCACACTGGATGTGCAGCAACGTACCATAAAACCACAATGAAGAGAAATCTTCAAAATGAAGCATCTATATTCACTGCAGAGACTATAGCTATCGATCTAGCACTCAACATAATTTCAGAGGAAACCACCAAAAACTTCATCATTCTCACAGATTCTCTATCAGTCCTATTATCTATACAAAATCAAAAACAAGAAAATCCACTAACAACAAAATTAATAGAAAAAATCAATATCCTTTCAACTACTAAAAACATTATTCTTGTCTGGATCCCCAGCCATGTGGGGATCAAAGGCAATGACAGGGCAGATATAGCTGCAAAAAGATCTTCTCACCTTCCAACTGACAATTTTAAGATTCCACATACTGATCTTAGACCCCAGATAAAAGCATACATACAGGAAAAATGGCAACTGCGGTGGAGTCAGCAAGAGGGCAACAAATTATACTCAATCAAACCTGAACTTAAGGAACGATGTCCGGACATCAAGAGATCACGCCGAGAAGATGTGATACTGACTCGGCTGCGCATAGGGCACACCAACTTTACTCATTCTTATATACTAAATGGAGAATCGGCGCCAGAGTGCATCCCATGCCAGGAGACACTCACAGTAAAACATATCCTAGTTGGGTGTGATGACCTTGCCCCAACTAGAAAATTATATTATACAGAAAGCAATATGGAAGACCTTTTTGAAAAGGTCAACTCAGCAAATATTCTAGCATACCTAAGGAAAGTAAATTTATATAAGAAAATTTAAGGAAATTTAAAGTCATCCAAATATACACATCCATGTATAAATACAACATTTAATTTCTTAGTTCAATTTTATAAAAAAAGGGAGGAAAGGCTGAAAAAGTCATTCCCCCCCTCCCAATAAAAAAAGTTAAAAAAAAAAAAAAAAAAGGACTCCGGCATTAAATGACCACATAGGTTGATATGCCGTAAAACCAATCAATCAATCAATCAATCAATTTTCCCTTTCCCATTGCAAAACTCATTCATGTTCTGAAGGGCAGGGAACAAAAACGATAAAATCCACTATAAAACTAACGATTGAAGATACAAAGAGCTTGAAGAATAAAAATCTTCTACAAAATAACTGGATTCAGCATTATTAGGTTGGTGCAAAAATAATGTTTTTTGACATGCGTATATCTGATAAAAAAAAAATGACATCATTTTTGCACCAACTTAATAACCCGAAAAGGGTTTATATACCATAAAGCAACCAAACTCTACAAATAAATATTTGAAGATATAAAGAAATTGAAGCATCAAAACTGTTTCCAAAACAACTGGATTCGGCATTAAATAACCCAAAAAGGGTTGATATGCCGTAAAACAACCAAATTAAATCATAAAGTAGATTTGTAACATAAAAAAGGGCTTGTTACTCATCACTCATAGTGGTTTCTACCATATATGGTAGGGTTTTTAATTTAATTCTTTCATATTCAACCATCTGGAATCTTGTCCAGTCGTCTGGGTCTCTCTGCCCAAAGGGGAATAACTCACCACTGTTCTTAGCAATCCTCCTTTGTTACCTCTACAATATGTATATTTTGTTTTTCATATTGTTTTAATTTTTCTTATTCTTTTCTTTTCAGCTTTTGCCACAATGTATGTCCGTTACAAACTCATTGAAACGATGGTTAATGTAGACAACACTCGAATTCATCTTCTCAATAAAATCAGTTTTGCTTTAGGAATTATTGCTGCCTTTGGGATGAGTGTTGTCGGAAATTTTCAGGTAAAAAAATTTTTTTTTGTATTTTACAAAAGAACAAAATTTCTTCAATGGTCTCATCAGCGAAGAATATGTTGAATAATCAGTTGAATCCAAAAAGAGAAATAAAAATCAAACTGCTATTATCAGTGTGTAGATCAGTAAGTTTAGACTTGAAAAGAAATTTTCTCATAAAATGAAACCCAAACATTTCTCTGTAGCTTTCTTTAAGTATATTCTTACTTCCGCCAAAAAGGTTATGCTTTTCGTTGAGTTTGCTGTTGTTTGCTTGCATATATCTTAGTGTCAACATCGCTTGACCAATCGTCATCAAACTTAGCCAAAATATCGGTCAGAGTCTAGCTTCAAACTGATTTGATTTTGTAATGCCAACGTCAAGGTCACCAAAAAAGAAAAACACTTTTGGTTATGTTTATTGTAGAGACTCTTTACTTGGCCCATATTGTAGCCAATGAAATCCCACATTTTATGACTTTACCCCTGACAAGATGGATAAATCTGATGCTATTTGATAAGAGTAACCACCAATTAAAATTTCAGCCTAATCAAATACATAGTTTTTTGAGTTATCAACGTTTACATGAGATAATTTGGTAAGTAAAATTCAGGTAAAACTTCAGCCAGTCCTTATGTTGTCAGGCATCAGCTATGCAGTTTTACGACTTAGATTCTTGTAATAAAATTAATGTTCTAATCGTGTATTGATCACTGTGGAAGTAAATACCAAAGCACATAGCTGCATACATATCCTTATGAGGATAAAATGCACAATATATCATGGAATGAAATGCTGTGTTGACAAGATGTATGGGAAAGATTAAAGGAAAAATAAATTAAACATAAAAAGAAATGACCAAAAATGAGATTTACCAGTTTCATTCTGCTTAACAACTTTTTTTGAAGACATTTGTTAATTCAAATGAACCAGTAAATCTCAATTTTGATAGTCTCTACTTGTTTTTAAATTATTTTTCCTTTTGTCTTTTTCATAGACATTCTATTATATAATATATATATATATATATATATATATATATATATATCGGGTCAGTACAAAAATTTATTGCTGGTTTGTAGATGGGGTATTTTAAACCATTGCAATTTATTTTATGCATATTATTATTACTTAAACATATCATTATGATTAATCTTTAACTTTTCCTTCAAAATACAGCACTGTTGACTAACAGTCTCCTTAGAGAATTTGGTTGGGAAATCTTGCTTTATTCTGCATATTCTCCTGACCTAGCCCGCTCCAGTGATCACTTATTTCAGAGATTACAAAACCATTTAGATAGTTTTAGGTTAATATCACAAAAAAAGATTGCACATGAGTTAGATTTATATTTCACATCAAAACAAAGAATTTTATAAGTGAAGCATTTATAAGCTTGTCCACAGATAGAACTAACTTATAAAGAGTAAAGGTTGTTATTGGTGCAAATAAAGATTTAAAAAAACAAACACTTTTTCATTTTAAATCTGCAAACTTTCTGCATATATATATATATATATATATATATATATTTATATTTGTAGTCATTGACATACAGTCCTGTTTCGTTGTATCACAACTCGTCAGTGCCGCTAGACTAGCACCTATTCCAAGCCAAGGATTGAACCTAGAACCATTTCTACCAATCGACCCACGGGAGCAGCGCTTGTAAATAATCTTGCCAAATGTCTAAACAAACATCCATCCACTACTTTATCAGTGTTTATAAACAAAGAGCGAGCGTCACATTTGTGTGTGCGTGTTTCCATTACACCATTTTGAATTCAAAATGGTGTAATGGAAACATATTAAAAGGTATTTACGGCTTCTCTTCCAATTTTCAGACTTTTTAGTCATATCAAAACGCACTTTATTTCCTTTTGATGGATTGATTGTTGCTATTTCTTCTGATGAGTTAAGGACGTAATAGATTCACTGATTGATATAATAATTGATTGATTTTATACTACGAAACAGATACTGTCAAGAATTGTAAATGTCAACTGAATTAAAGGAATAAATTATAAGATGGTCAACATCATGAACTTTGAAATATAGTCTTGTCATTTATTGATTTTTTATATATATATATATATATATATAATCAATAAATATTGTAAGGTTTATTGAAATCAGTTTAATGATAAATCTGAACACAGATGAAAACATTAAATAAATATAAAATTTAAAAATTTTTCTATGGATGAACAAGAATTACATCTTATAAATGTGTAATATAATATTTTATAATTTTATAAATGTGTAATATAATGTTATGTTATAATTTTATGTGCAATATAATATTTTATAATCTTACGTGTAATGTTATAATTTTATAAATGTGTAATAATGTTATAATTTTATAAATGTGTAATAATGTTATAATTTTATAAATGTGTAATAATGTTATAATTTTATAAATGTGTAATGTTATAATTTTATGTGTAATATAATGTTATAATTTTATGTGTAATATAATGTTATAATTTTATGTGTAATATAATGTTATAATTTTATGTGTAATATAATGTTAATGTTATAATTTTATAAATGTGTAATATAATGTTATAATTTTATAAATGTGTAATATAATGTTATAATTTTATAAATGTGTAATATAATGTTATAATTTTATAAATGTGTAATATAATGTTATAATCTTATAAATGTGTAATATAATGTTATAATCTTATAAATGTGTAATATAATGTTATAATCTTATAAATGTGTAATATAATCATAATTTTTAAATCTTTTCAGGAATCAAACGTGCTCATTGTTCACTTAATCGGAGCCTTAATGGTGTTTGGAATTGGTACACTATATGCCATCTTACAGTCTGTCGTGTCTTACAAGATGTATCCCCTCTACAATGGTGTGTTAGTATGTCGTGCACGTGCGGTCATTTCATGCCTCTCATCCACCTGCTTTGTGACCAGTATCCTTTTTAACTGCTGAACCATTTTTTTTTTTGTTGTTTTTCTTTATACTTTTCATTTAAAAAAAATGTACAAAAAAACAAAACTGCTACCATTGTGCTCAGGTGGGGATTATCTGCAAAAAAGCTTCGAAAGATTTAATAGAATAAAAGAAACTAGCAGAATTTGTGGAAATTTTTTAGCAAATTCTTTTTTTAGCTTTTAAAGCTAAAAAGAATTAATTTTAAAAAATTTAAATTTTTTTTTTTTTTTTTTTTTTTTCCAATAAAAATTCAACAGACAACACATTGTTTTTATTTTTTTTTCTGAATAATTTTTTATATAAATTGTAAAGGAACAGATGTCAGTTCACTTCCACATTTTTTTTTAATTTAAAAAAAAAAATCTCTGATAATAAAAAAAAAATTTAGTCTCTTCAACATGTTTTTTTTTTTTGTTAATTATAAAATAAAATAGCCAATTTGAAACTGTAAACAGTCAGCCATGTTTTTTAAATTTTTGGAGAGGAAATTGTTTTAATGATTTTTAACTGATAAAGAGCAACAATAAAGGGAGGTAATTCTGTTTTTCATTAATTGTTAGTGGACACTGGACGTATGGATAAGTAAATTAATATTTAGATAAGAAATCTTTGTTTTATTTGGATTTTTTAAACTGCTGTCCTCATCTTGAGGGTTATTTGCACAATGCTTCGATCGATGTAACTTCCGACCTTCTTCAGGTGTATCTTGTTGAACTCAGAATCTTTATGTCAAACTCTTTATCTAATCCACAGGGATAACATGTTTTCATTTCGTAAGCCATGATTGGGTTCAAGATTCAGTTGTAAAAGTTATACTCTTGGACGTTCAATCCTCAGTGTGAGTGACCCCCAAAAAATATAATCTCTAGGACTCACGGCTGCCGGAATGAGAGTATGCTATCCACATGGATAAAATAAAGGTTACGTTTAAAAATTCTGTGCTTATATTTTAATTCATACAAATTTCATATTCATTATTAGAGAGCAATTCTCCATTGAATATATGAAATATATATATATATATATATATATATGAGAAAAAAAAATTAAAACTGTAAGTTGAACTTTACAATCAAAATTTATTGTTTGACTGAATACTCCAAAAAACAATTTACAAAGTCCTTATTCCGCGGAGTTTCAAAGAATGCTATTCTTACAGGGTAACCCCCTAAAAAACAAAAGCTAAATGGGGGCCATCTAGAACATATGCTGTAGAATGGAGAAAAAAAGGCCAAAGACCCTAGTGTTTTGATGTGATGTTTTGAATATAATAAACTAGTTATGACCAAAGTTTCATTTTATTCAGACAAAACACTAAGAAATGGGGCCTAATTAGAGTTGGGGCCCGTTTTTTGGGGGGTCACCCTATATTATTCTTCTCATCAGAGGACATAAAGAAATCAGCAAATTATATTTGTAGCAATGCTATATATCTATCGACTGCTGTTAATCATGACATGCTGCACTGAAGATTCCCGAAAGGATGAAACACTAGTGTCAGTAGGTATTTAATTATTATAGTAAATAATTATGTCAGCCGCTTTAAGAAACTTGTTTCTTATCGTTGAATTAAGTCAGTCAATTTAGCTCTTATGATTAGATCACTATGACTGACATAACAAACATTTAAAAAATAAAATGTTTAATTTCAACGTTATTTCACGTGGTTAATGGTAGGCGATTAGATACGGTCTTTGCTAATCAAACCAGAGATGGCTTGTGTTGCCGGGTTCGAATCTATCGACTGGTGTTAATCGTGACACCCTGTGCTGAAGATTCACGAAAGGATGAAACACTAATGTCTTCATGTATTTAATTATTATAGTAGACAATTATATATATATTACTGATTTCAAAAGATTAAAAACAAAAGGGACTTGGGTGCCATCAGTTAGAATTGAAACCAGAACATTCAGTGCTCCAACCACATTTGAGTCTATCTAATAGATAAGAAAGTTATAAAATTAAACCACTTATAGCTATGATTTAGTTTACGCATGCACAAATTAATAGAAATGTCGGCAAGTTGAAATGCAAAATGTTAATTTCAACTTGCCGACATATTTCTATTACTTTTGCACATGCGCAAATTCATTCATAGCTTGAAGTGGTTTAATTTTGAATCTTTCTTATCTATCTATTTATAGCTCGAATGCGGCTGGAATGCTAAATAAGGGAATGCAGCTAGAGCACTTTTGGTTTCAATTCTAGCTGATGGCATCCAAGTAATTTTTAAAAAATTAATTCAAATATATTTAAGTGTATTTTAGACAAGTCTTAAAATTTTTTAAATTGTTAAACGTCTTCTAAATTGAATGTATTTATGTCCATTTTCAAAGAACTTATTCAATTAAAAAAAGTGTCAAATGATTATTTAAAGTTCTCTTCAGGGTAGAGAATTCTGTAAAGGAAATATGAAAAGCTTCTAACTAAAGCAATATTACAGAAGTTCCCTCCCCTTTTAGGTAAGATGGACATCTGGAAGCTTACTATGTTTGTGAAATAATAGAAATATTTCACTTCTATATCATATAGCTGTTTCAAACCGTATGAATAAAGGCGCCGGATGCAAATCGAAGGTGACTTTTGTCTGGTGTTTAAATCTTGCGTACAGGTAGTACAGTTTAATATATAGTCTTTGCTTAAAGCATTGTTGATAAATAAGTATGTGATTATTTATGAAGTCTGATAACAATGCAAAAAAACTAGAATAGTATATTTGGCTTTACTGCATTGCTAGCAACCTTCATGAATACCTCCTCAATACACGCACATTTGTGCTGATGAGATTGTATATTAATAAAAACGATTGTACACAAATTTAAGTTATTGTTTGAATTCTTAAAACATAAGTAAATGATTTTGGATTAATTTTGTTTACTTTCTATTAACAAAAAAAAAAATAGACTCACCTGTCGATTTCAACATATGAGCTCTGTGATAACAACTAAGTTGTTCGGAATCCACACAGATTTGTTTGTAGTGGTGAAAGCTTTGTGTAGAACCAGCCACACTTTTTGGTATTACTGCTTCGTTAGTGCAATGGCTGTCACAAGACAGAGCATAGAGTAGACCACAAGTTTTTTATATCGGTTTTTCCTTCTTCTAGATGTGTGTCTTAAAAAAGCCTGGGGGTGGATCTTCCAGTGAATTAATGCACCCCCAGATATCAACCTGGAAATTTCTACGACTGTGCATATGTATGTACTATATATATGTATACATACATATATATATATATATATATATATATATATATATATATATACGAGCAGGCTGCTCGTCATTGCCAGGTCATAAAATATGCTTAAATGATATTTTTATTTATACAGATTTCGTAGTTATTATTATTATAGAGCCAATTGTCTATTGATTATTAATTATATAGTAGTGATTTCAAAAGTTTTTAAAAACATAACTCGGATGCCATTAGCTAGAATTGAAACCAAAACATTTAGCTTTCTAGTGGTATTTGCTACCATATGACCTAAGGACAGACTGATATCAAAACTTTAATGCCATAAAACTGTCTACCCTAATAGCTTTCCTTGGACTGCTAACTTTTGGAGTTCCATTCCTACTTCGTTTTCCTGACTGTACTAACATGTAGAAATTTAAATGCAATGGTAATAAATATCTTGCAGCACAACTCTCCACTTAGAATGTCCTTATAAATCTGCCCCTACCATAACAGGCTCTACGTCTTGGTGGCAATATGCCTTGATACTATGAAATTGAAATAAAGTATCAAAGCAAATCATTTATCTCTACTTATATATAAAAGACACTTTGCTTGTGTGTGTGTTTGTTCTCTATGGACTCCAAAATGGCTGGACTGATTTTTTTTTTTTGATATTTCACACAAATGTACTTTGTGTTTGTAAGTGTTCTTGGATAGGTTTTGTATCAGAATATCAAATAAAAAAATATATAAAATCAGTAATAGGTTCTTTGATAAGACAGAGGCGCGTTCGAAATGAATGTTTCTGTTTAGAGCACAGTCAAACCATGATACTTAACTTTTGCATTTTAAGATATTAATTCAGGCCATTATATAAAAAATAAACCATAGGTTTTCGACAGTGCAATGTAGACTACACTTTATTGTAGACTATCACTGCAAAGAGGCATGTGAAATTTCTTCCTGGTGCACTGCGATGAGTCCCTGACTAAAGCAGGCAATAAATCTATTTGATTTTGAAAAATGGACGATTTCACCAATTTCGATGACAATAAAAAAAAAAATATTTGAAGAGGTAGAACATTTGTTGATCCTAATTTAATCTCTGCTAATTATATATATATATATATATATATATATATATATATATATATGGTTCGTGCTACTAAGACAAAGAAAAATAGTATTTTTGATGAATGGTTGTCTATTTTTGAATAAAGAAAAAAAGAAAGATCCATTGTTTTCTTTAATTCTTTCTTCTTAGCATTTGCTGCTGCTGCGGTTGCAGGAAAAAAATACAAAGATGATCCATTGCATTGGCAACCGGATATGGAAGTAAGCAAAACTTTTTTTTTTGTTTTTAATTTGAAAAAATTTTTTTATTTCTATTCATTTTTTTTAAATTAAAAAGTTTATTTGTTTTTTGTTTTTTAAATTATTTTTTTTTAATTTAAAGTTTTTTTTTATTTACTTGCAGTAACTTCTAGAATCATTTGGTACACTCAGATTAGTGTATGATTTTGTATATGACTTTAAACTAAATGCTGCATGTTTACACTGCACCTGCCAATTGTAGTCTCCCTTTATTTTGAGATTATATCTTTTACTTCTGTATACGGTATAATCAAGTTTAACGCACTAGTTCCTGTTAGATCCCTGAAGTTAAGCAACATTGAATTTGGTCAGTACACAAAATGGGTAACCAGTTGAAAATACCAAGTGCTGTATGTGCCCTCTGCTTATCTCGGCATTATTTTCAGTTGTCTTAGATTTCGTCTTGCCACTGGAATCAAGCAGTGCTGATTCAAAAGTGTAACTGAAGACTGCACAACCCTTGCTTCACAATTACATGAGACTGAACGGAGGTGATGATCTTCTGCTTATATTTAATCTTATGTTATTGTTTCAAAAGCAAATTAAAATCGCAGCTGTGGTGTTAATTCATTTAATTTATTTACTTATATTTAATGCTTGTTTAAGTTTCTAACAATTTTTGCTGAATTTTTACTGGTGTTACCAAATCAGGCCTGGTGGCCAAAAAAAAAAAAAAAAAAAAAAAAAATGCACCGAGCATTGATGTTATTGTTTTTCTCCCCCCTCCTTTGTAAAACTCAATCATGTTCTGCAGAGCCAAATACAAAAAAATTTTACTCTAAAAAAACAAAAAAACAGCCAAACCAAGCACAATAAATAAATATTTAAAGATATAAATAATTTGAAGCGTGAAATCCCTTACAAAAATGACTGACTGTATTCTCATTAAATAACCTGAAAAGGGTTGATATGCCGTAAAACAAAACAATCAGACTAAACCAAACCAGATAACATGAGGAAATATTTGGATATATATATAAAGAACTTGAAGCATAAAAATTCTCATGGAAATGACTGCGATCAGCATTATATAACCATAAAAGCGTTGATATGCCATCAAACAAAACAACCTGCTGATTTTGAGGCATGATGGCTATATAATTAGGTTAAAAGATGAATTATTATGAAGCTAAAATTGGATGGTCTGGCAAAATGTTTAATCTAACTCTTGAATCAAAGACGTTGGAAAATTAGTGTTGCACCTGTAATCTTCTGATGAAACCTAACATTTTTATTTCTTACAAAAAAATGAAGACTTGTACTTTTTCTAGTTTAAAAAATTAACATCACAAAAATTATTCCTTATCTTTACCTCAAAGTGGCATATGCAACATAATTTACAACAATTTACTATTGTTTTGAGGAATCGCTTGAATGTACAATGTCAACCAGCCCCTTCCTTTTCTGATGGGCTCTTTAAAGGCTTTTTTGACTTGCCTGTTTGGAGCCCAGGAGATTAAAAGCTGGTAGTGTTTTTTGTTTTTGTTTTCCAGGTTTTGTCTGTCTTGAAGTGATTCTACCTTTCTCTCTATTTTTGGGCTCCCCCCCCCCTCCGACAAAGAAGGGATTGGACCTAGTAATTCACTCTCATTTTTCTGTTTGCACTTTTCTCAATAACCACTCCTTAGATTTTTTAAAAATTTTGCACAAACATTAGACATGGTGAAAGTAAATTTTTGCCAGAGCAGATTTTTCTGCAGTTTAATTGTTATGTACTTTCATTTCTTGTAATGAATAATTTTACCAAGAATTTTTTTGGTTGCTAGCAGTGCTGATGGCACTTAAGTCACCTATTTTTTATAATTTTACCAAGAATTCTTCATAAGTTTTGGTTTCAGTTTTGATTATACCTTATGGCACTCCAGTAATCTATTTTTTTATAAATAATTTTATCAAGAATTCTTATAAGTTTTGGTTTCGGTTTCAATTATAGCTGAAGGAACTAAAGTAATATATATATATAGTCATATGAATATTTTTCATTTTGGAAATTGCAGCTTTATAATATATACAAAATCTGCAAGAATTAAATTATCGTATTTAAGCGAACTTTACAACTGGGCTATGCCGGGCTTCCCTGCTAGCTTAGATGAATACTTTTGCAGTTTTAACAAAAGAACTACAATAATATCAGAGCATCTCCATTTACACTGAACATTTACAGAATTTCATTATCAATAAATTACAAATGAATGCGTCCCCTGTGGAATTTCCACAGGTCGCGCTTGTTTATAACTAATATAGTTTGGGACATCGAAGCAATAGTATGGTTTGGGATCTTGAAATAATGGTATAAGTTTTATACAGATACATGATCGTCATTAAGTTTTATATAACTTTTTCCGATATTGATATCGAAAGTTTTAAAATTAATGCGAAAATAACTTTATTTTTCAGGGTTTCACAGCACACATCATCAGCACAGCTGCCGAATGGTTATTGGCAATATCATTTCTCTCCTTCTTCATAACATACATCAAAGACTTCCGAAAGGTCGGAATTGACATTTCAGGACGTGTTTCCGTGAGCCACTTGGACGATTCTATGTCGGATTATCTCAATGAAAGATCCCCGTTATTAAGATGATCTTCCATATCGTGGATAAAATATTGGTGGTTGTCTCCAATTTTTTCCCCCCTTTTTTTTTTTTTTTTTAATCTGTTTAATTTTAACTTTTTATATCTGAAACAAAACGAAAATTCCACCTCAACACGTTGGAATTTTTTTTAATCTTAAAATTTTGGTTTTTACTTTTATTTTGTTTATAAAAATTTATTCTGTTTGTATATTAAAAAATTGGAGTTGGTCATTAATTTTATGTATTTACTTAAAATGAATAACTATAATAACTGAAGCTGAATAATAAATATTAAAGTTGAAAATGCCAAATTATTCCTTCTAATGGAATGCCGTGTTATAGTCAGCTAACGTACTTCCTAATTTCCTGCGTAGCACTACTGGAAGTAGTGACAAGGCAAATTGGTTCCTTCACTTTTATTGCTATTCAGCATTTCCATTGTGAAGCGATTTATTGAAATAAAATATTATTGAAAAGTGGGCGATAAAAAATTAACAAAATTATACAAATAAAAATAAGTCTTTATTTGCACTTTTAATAAATTAAAAAAAAAAAAAGAAGTTTTTATTTTATTTATAATTTTATAAGAAATATGTTTATGAAATTATAAAAATAAAATTGAGATCAAAATAACAAATAATTTATAGACATGAGAGAAAAAAGTGAAGGAACTGATTTGCCTTGTTACCACTTCCGGTCGTGGAGTGCCGGAAATTTAGAAGTATGTTACATGTTTAAAAAAGAGTGTTGAATATGAAATAACCACGTAAAAATGATACAATAACTAAGTGGGACGTTTAACAGATTTATTTACATGTTACGATTAATTTTGATATTTTAACCATTGGATGTGCGATGAGAAGTCTGTAGCAGAAACAAATTCAAAACCCTAAAAGTCTCTCGGTTTTGAAGCATGTTTTCGTCTCAAAGTGTCATGGCGAACTCCCCTTCTTTTTCATTCCAAGGGCAATCACTCTTTTCTCTGTCTAAGGAGATAATTTTTTTTTTTTAATTTTTTTTTATAAAGTTAACCCTAACAGTATGTTAGTTGACTATAACCGAATGCCACTGTAAAAAGTTTTGTTTTAAAAATAAGCATCTTGATGTAGAAGGTTCATTTTGAGGCTGTGAATTCCGTTTTTATTATGTTATTAAGAGAAGTTTTATTTCATAGTAAACTTTTTATGATAGTTATTTGTTGAATATCAATTAGTATTATCCATATGTAGCATATTATCAAAGAAAAAGTTACATGAAAAAAATTTTTTTTAATTTTTTCAAAAATATGTTGGCAACTTTTAGACTAATTCATTTGTTATTAAAAAAAAATAAAAAATAAAAAAAAACCTGCCAAATTTAATTTGATTTTTAACTATATTTTAATAAGTTTTTTTAAAAACAATTTCCCCAAATTCAGCTTTATTTCTGGTCGCATCCAAAGGATTAATTCTACAGGGACCAATATTCACATTAAAACTGGCTGGATAAAAAAAAAAAAAAAAAAATCAAGATTTCAATTTGAACTGTGGCCGTACAATGGACACTCATCTTTTCAAAACTTATTTACACATACACACACCACAATTTTTTGGTTGCACAATCATATGTTCTTATGCTACACAAAATATATAACCATGTGTGGTTCCAGTATATAGCAGAAAAAAAAATGAAAATTTTTGTTAATTAAAGCAGAATGTACATGATTAAACTATATTTTCCCATAAATTTCCGTTGAATTTTTTTCCCACTCATCACCACCATTCTATTATAATGCCACATGCATATGTATAATACCACATACATATATATGTCCCGTATATATGAAAATTTGGGATTAAATTCAATCAATTAAAAAAAATTGTAAATTTATTATTCAAACAAGGAATACAAAAATTTTAAGTTTAAATTTTTGTAATCCTTGTCAAATAAAAAATTTGGCATAAATTTATTTTAATTTACAGAATATAATTGCAAATTTTCACATATACTATTGCTCTATCTTGTATATTGAGCTTTATTATCTGCTTGGAGTTGTCTTATGAATATTAATACTAATATTTATATGGACTTTAATTTTACAGTATTATACAAGCTTTGTAATATGAAAGCATTTCAAAATTTCAGTTGTATGTATATATATTAAAACTTTTATAGATTCCAATCTTTTTTCAGAACAAAAATTTTTGGCACATTTAAAGATATGTTTCGTTCATGGGGCAACAACTGATATTTGTATGTCAACACTGGATATTTCTTCTGTGGACTCATCAGAAAAAACAAAGTTGTCAAAGAGAAAAATACATAACAATGTGACCTGCAAGTATCGGTTGTTCCCCAATGAACAAAACAGATCTGTAAATGTATCAAAACTTTTGCTTTCGGTTAAGATAAATAATATCTTGGATTTTTGGAATCCAGCAAAATTGTAATTACAGTAGAGCAGAGACAAGCTCGCAACATCTTTTCTGTGGTTGCAGAGAAGAGAAAAGGGGCACAATCTACCAGGTTACAAAGTTGGTTTTGAACTCTGTCAAGAAAAGATAGGGGGCTCCAAGCAGCTCTTGCCAAGATATGACAACAGTACTCCATCTTAGGTTATTCAATGGTAACCATTTCAAATATGTGCTTTTCTCTTCCTTCTCCTCTCTTGTTCAATATGTGATCAAATCAAAGCTGTTGATATCTCTCAGACCCCCTTTTCTTCATGTGTGAATTTGTGTTTGTGTCCATTCACTTGACAAGCTGTGATCGTCTACTGGTTGTCTTCAGATGAATTTGGGGCTTGATTTTGACACTGGTCATAGTGTGCATCATGTGGTTTTGATCACTGCTTGAGCAGAAGGTTTTTTTTTTTTTTTTTTTTTTTCCCAAACAAAATCACAACTCAAGTTTAAAACTAGTAACAATTTTTTTTTTTTATATTTTGAGAGGTTTAAAAAAAAAAAATGACATTTGGTTTCTCTATTGAACAATATACAATAAAGACAAACATCTCTTTCAAACTAAACACAAAAAAAATATCAGTCCACTTAAGGTTAAAAACATTCTCTGTTCTCTTTCTCTCTCTCTCTCTCTCTTAGATTAACAGAGAAAAAAAATTACTATCTTCTGCCGATTTTGCTGGAATGTATAAATATTATCATTTAAGACAGGCCAAACAACAATACTACCTGAGAAAATGATGTGCTGTTTTATCACTTGATATAAAAACGGACTGACCATGGACAGCTACGATTTCAATCTCATGTGAACATAATGTTTCTAAAGTTTCAAATGGTTCACAATCACAGTATGGCACTTCACATCCAAGACTACATTATCATTTCAAAGAGCCAGCAAATTTCTTGGGCGATCTAATTCTGATCCAGATACATTTCCTATCATCGGTCTGTCGCTTAGAGCATGCACTTGAAAATTATGGGCTGTTTTATCACTAGGTATAAAAACTTTAGGATTTATTATCTTAAGTGGACATTAATTCTGTAGAATTTTAAGTTGTCTGATTTTAGTTTTGTTAAAATGAATGTTCATACCAAAAAGAAGTTATTTCAAAGACACCAATCAATTTCTTGGATGCTTGTTTTTTTTTTTTTTTTTTAAATATTTTCCTCATTGCCATCTTGCCGTCTGCGCACCACACTAAACATGCAGTACTGCGCATGTTTACAGATGTAGTGTGAACAACACCACATGGCAGATTTAAAAAATATTTTTTTCTTTTTTTAATCCAATTTCATTCTGTTTGTTACAGAATTGAATTTTTTTTTATTAATTCATTCTCCTAATTTTTTATTTTAAATGATTTTATTTGAACCATTTTTCCAGCAGTATTTTCCTAAGAGTTCAAATCTGTTGGTTCTCTAAAAAGAAAATGTTTCAACCAGGAAAATTCTCTTCATATGAACTTTTGAATGAAGTTTAAGTCACCCTCGACTGTTGTTATTGTTTCTTCGTGTGACCTTCTTTATAATGACCCTGACTTTCATGAAAGTCTTATCCAAAAATTTCTTTTTAATCTTTGATTCAAAACTGATTTGTTGTGACAAGACTGCATTAATATTCCTAAACATTCCAATACTGATTTCACTAAAAAGACCAAATACTGATATCATTCTTGATTCTGGAGTAAATGTTGCTTTTTTTTTTACGATAGGTGTGAATGCAGAAATTACTATTTTTCTTTTAGTTTAAAAAGTGAGGGATCATAATACTTGATTTTAAACTTTACTTTAAAAGTCAGAAAAGTGTTCATTTAGAATTACTTATTTAAAAAAAAAACAAAAAAACCCAGAAGATACAAAAAAATCTTTGATGCATGTACTCATCAAGGAACAAAGATGTCATATTCCAAAAATCACATAAATTTATCAAGTATTTTTTTTTAACTAAGAAAACAAAGCTACAATTTTTAGCAATTTTTAATACTAAATGTATTCATTATAAGGCTGATTTTGATTACAGTATTTTGAATTGAGTTGTTTTCGCCTTATTTATGCTGGATAATAAATACGGTAGACCAAAAATCATTATGTTTTGCTTAATCATAAAATTTGATTTTCTTAGTTAAAAAAACCTACTTTATCAATTTATATGATTTTTGAAATATGACCTCTCCATTCCATGATGAGTATGTACATCATAAATGTTTGTTTTTTTTTTTTTTTTTTTAAGTGTAATTCTAAATAACATAAATTATTTTTCAACAGTTTAAAGATTTGAAAATTGTTTTTCAATAACCGTGTCAGACGTTTATTAGTCAGCTATTATATAAAGAACTGTTGTATGTATGCATATCCAGCAAAAAGTCCAAAGCTACTAACCAAAGACACACAAAGTTTATATTTTATTGATGAGCGTTGTAAATGGATAATGTTTTTACTATGACAATTTTTTTTTTTCTTTTAAAGTAATTTTGTAGCTTTTCAACTGTCGAATAATAATTTTCGGCTTTAATAACAAAAGTTAAGCATTCTCTTTTTGTGTGTACCTAATAATTTACCTTGCTATTAGGGTTAATTTATTATAAGAAATGGATATGGTTTAATTTTGGGGATGAGTGGCTAAAAAAATATACTAGCAAAGAATACAATAGAAATCAAAATGCAAGAAAAAGACTTTAACTTTAATGGAAATCTCTCTCTCTCTCTCTCTCTCTCTCTCTCTCTCGCTCTATATATATATATATATATATATATATATATATATATAGTGACCTTGTTTGGCTGAGGATCGGTCTCTACCAAACTCTTCTATCAATTTTTGGTCTTCAGGCTTGGAACTTGATATATAGGGAATTTGGGCCTGTAAAACAAATTCGATTTTGTCTTTAGCCGGTAAAAAAAAAAAAAAAAATCTGGAACATGCTTTGTCACTTACATCTGTTACCACTCTGAAATCAATGAACCAGTCTCCCAACTCTGCTGACATTAACTGCATCGCAAATTTCAACAGGCGTTAGTGAATGTTGATCAGTTCAAAATTTTCTGCATGGAGGAATCCAGTGATGCATCTCTGTTTCTAATGCATGTCTATGACAGGGGTTGGTTTCTTAGTCTCACACCATTAATATCTGCAACAGAGAGACAAAATTTTCAGATCATGAATGCATGAGTTCAATCCTCACAGCAATGCAATTTGCAATCCTCTCTGATCCATTCAGGTGGAATAAAAAATAGGAGGCATTAGTTTTGGGACATCCTTTGTAGCATGTTAAAATGTTGGTCCAAGAAATGATAATTCCAATAGAGAGTACATTGAATCTGTAGATATTGCTCCTTTCTCCACCTTGCTCATTTAATAAGGTATACATGTATCTTTCATTATACCATGATGTATACTCAAGTGAGGACGGTCCCTAAAGAAATATAGGCTTGTTCATCTCCAAACTTTTATGTCTTATAATTGCATTTTGTAATTAATTTTGTTATTTTCACATAGTATTAAATTTTGTTGACAAAAAAAATTCTGCTTGTTTACATTTGTGTGACAAAAACAAACATTATGACAAGCAGACACAAGGTTTTAGTCTAATATAAATTTTTTTTCACTCTCTACTGGTATATAAGTGTCCCTTTCTCCATCTGTATTTCTCCTCCTACTGTTCAATGCAACCCTCTCATTCTATATAATATCTTAATCATAAAAAATCTTTTAAAACAAAAAATAATTTTTAAATAACTTTCTTCAAATGCAAAATTTTAAAATTCTCTAAAAAAAAAAAAAAAAAAAAATTGTTTAAAATGAAATAAACAGATTTTATCGAGGTTTCATTAACAAATATTCAGTACATAACTTGAAAAAAAAAAAACTCAAGATAAAAATTTAAGACATCCCAAAACAAAAATTTAAGAGATGGACAATAATGTCCTCGCAAAGCAAAAGCTCCTATTAGATTGACAGAAGTAGAAAACATTTTAATGAAGTGGGTATAAATTCCAAAATTTATGAAGATGTGCTAGATGTATTTTTAACAAAAACCAGCCACAATTACGTTCTGAAATGCGTTGGTTTAAAAATGGCGGACCTTTCAATTTGTCAATGTAAATCAAGAGTTATCTCCCTTATTTCTCATACTGATTTGGTTCCACATTAAAACCTACGATAAAAATTCTGTTTTTACTTGTAATTATTTTTCTGCTGGATCATTTTTTATAATTTTTGGAATTTATACTAATTCCACCATGACGTGTAAGTACGTGATGTTTTCACCTGAAATGCACTTGTTTAAAAGATCACCAATATAAATAAGCACACCTTTTTCTTTTTTTTTTCTTTCTTTTTTTTCATTTAACTCTTTGCATTTTAAGTTTTTGCTAAGGAAAATTTCATTAATTAACAAAAAGAATCCATTTACATAGACAAAACTTGTAATTATATTTTTTTTAAAAGAACAAAAAAGGAAAGACAAAAAGCTCATCTCATATTCTATCTTTATTTTGTGTCATTCGGCCTCTATTTTTCTAAAGTGTTTGCCTCCATCTTGAAATTGTTATCACAAAGAATATTTCTTAAGAAAAAAAAAAAAATTGGAATAAAATATTTGAATTTGCAAAATTCTTCTGTTTTTTGTGGATACTAATATGTGTATATGAGTGACCTTGACTGTCCGTGTGAGGAACGTTCTCTTCTAAATCACCTTGTCAATTTTTGGTTTACAGACTTGAAACTTGATATGTAGAGGATTTGGACCTATAGAACAAGTTCGATTTGATACTTAGCCGGTAAAAAAATAGTTGCTAAAGGGTCAAAATTTAACAAAACTGAAACTTTACAGGCATAAATCAACTAAACATATACCTTCTACACGTGCGCAAATATACATTTATAAGTTTAACAATTTTATTTTGGAAGATGTTATATACATATAAACGTGGATCACACAGTAACTAATAATGCTGCAGAGCTATTTTTTGGTTTTGATTACACCCCAAGTCATTTTTATTTTTTCAAACTTTTGAAATCATTACTATATGAGGTGCCTTCAATAAGTTTCCAGGGTTGTTTTTGTACGGGCATTTAAAATTGTTGCAGACTTTTAAAAATTCAGTATGTTATTGGTATACATTTTATGAGATGGCTGACCAATTTTTCTGATTTCAGGTTCAAATGAACAGCTACAGCAGGAATTGGAATACATCCTTCTAAAGCCTGGCTGTCACAGGTGGTGAATTTCAAAAATGCAATCTGGACGTGAGGACACTTTAGAAGAATGATATACAATAAAATTCTGTTTTAAACTTGGAAAAAATGCTACTGAAACGTATGGAATACTTCAGACTGTAAAGAACTGAAGATGGGAAAAATTTGCACAAAGTTTGCTCCAAGAATGCAGCCTACAACTCCATCCTCGTCACAGACTATTTGATCAAGCTGGGCATCAAGGCAGTCCCTCACCCTCCCTATATTTCAGACCTTGCTCTCTGTGACTTTTGGTTATTCCGTAAGCTAAAGAAAACAGAGACTGTCATTATGAGACAATTGAGGAGATGAAAGAGGCTGTGATGAGGGTCATTGACAAGCTCACACGAGAGAACTTCCATGGGGCCTTCCAGAAGTTGTTGGAACGGTACAAGAAGTGGATTGCAGCCGGAGGAGATTACTTTGAAAGAAACTAGTTTCACGTATGTGCTATCAATAAAAATGTCCATATGAAAAAAGAAGTCTGGAAACTTATTGAAGGCACTTTGTATATTGGGTACAATATAATAATCAATAGATAATTGGTTCTGTAATGATAAATAGAAAATCTGTATGAATTAAATATATTTAAGAGTATCTTACAACTAATTCATGTCAGACAGCAAATTATATGATATATATATAATATATATATAATTATATTATAATTCATGTCAGACAGTAAATTATATGACCGATAGCAACTTCAATCTTTTCATAAACTCTGTACAGAAAAGATCAGAAAGCAATGGTAACATGCAGATGGAACAAAAGATGCTGGATGAAGACAATGGGGTGTTTATCTATAACTCTCCTCACCCTCAAGAAAAAAAAACAAAAGTAAAGAAAAAAATATTTATGATGTACGCGTCCATGGTGGGAAAAAAAATATTGTACATCGAAAACCATGAAAATTGAACAAGTATTTTATTTATTTTTTTTTTTTTTAAAGAAAATTTTTAAACAATTAATGGGAATTTGTAGGCATAACAATGATGTACAGGACTGATTTTAAAATCTATTTCTGGAAAACTATTTTATGTGGAGGGGGGGGGTAGCCATTGAAGTACTTGATTTTTGCCTAATGTCCCTCCTTCCTATGTTAAGAATGGTTTTCTAAAATCTCTCAAAAGTTTGAATTATTTTTCTTGGTGTTCAAGCTATTTGCAAAAAGACATTGACAAGTCATCACTTAACCATAAAATTTGACTTACATGATTTTGATATACAATATTTTCTTTCCATCTTGATTATAAACATTGTATAAAAACCATAAAGATTTTTTTTTTTTTTTTAAGGGGCCTCGATCGATGCCTCTGTTCAGTCTCAAAAGACAAAGGATACCCCCTGTAAAGGCAGCTGCACGTTGAGGTGGCAATGGTTGCACAATCTCTAACTATGCTTCTCCTGAATCAGCATTGCTTGAGTCCAGTGGCAAGGAGAGGTCCAGGACGACTGGAAACAATACAGAGATAAGCAGAAAGCACATGCAGCACCTGGAAGTCCCAAATAGTCACCCATCTGCTACTGGCCAGGCTCATCGTTGCTTAACTTTGGTGATCAACATGATTATGCTGTATATATATGGGGACTAGCAGCGGCAACCCTATTAAGACGTGGGTGTGTGGTGATGGGTTACTGTAATAAATTTCTACATGAAGTTAAAATTTCAGTAGAATTTTCCCATATGAATGAGAGCAAGAGCTATATGTCCCGGTAGTGACGTCACAAAGACAGAAAGCTGCAAATTTTATGTGGTGACTGAGAAAGAGCTTACTGCTGACTCCTCTCCAATGAGAGAGGAAGTTTAATGTTTTATGTATATAATCATATATATAAGGGATTTGGACCTGTGGAACAAATTCAATTGGTTAGCCGGTAAAAATAGCTGAGGTCGAAATTACAACAAAAAATTGGAATTTGGCAGGCATAAGCTGGCTAAATGTGTTACTCTATGCATGCGTAAATATACATTTATACCTTTTACCATTATTTTGGAAGTTTTGTATATGCGTATGGACTTGGGTCAGATGGTAACAAATAATGCTGGATAGCTATGTTTTGGTCTTGATTCTAACTGATGACACCCAAAGTCCTATTTTTTTTTTTTTACTTTTGAAATCACTACTATATATTGGGTGCAATATAATAATCAATTGAGAATTGGCTCTATAATAAGAAATAGGAAATCTGCATAAATTAAAATATCATATTTAAGCATATTTTACAACCGGACAACGTTGGGCACTCTGCTAGTAAAAATAAAAAACCCTAAATTTTTAAAAACCTAATTGCAATTGTGCTGTTTTCTTTGTTTTTTTTATTTTTTTTTATTAATAACATTTAAGGAACCTGTTATTAAAACGTCTACTATGACAGAATAGAAGATGAGAACTTTGCCTGTCACCTCACCACTACAACTACAAAAATTGGAGTAAGTGATTTTATTGTTAAAGTGAACACACTAAGGATTGGGGAACGTTATTAGAAAGTTTTAAAAATTCAAGTTTTGATTATTTATTGAATTTTCTTTTTGAATAGTCCAAATAATATGAAAAATCAATTCTCATCTCAAAAATTCACAATTTTTTTATTGTATTTGAGCACAAATACTGTTCTGAGTCTAAATTATAAAATAAAATCGAAATTACAGTTTCAACCCTGATTCTAGCAGACTGGGGATTAACATCATTTGTTACATTTAAAAATAAAAAAAAAAAAATAAATAAAATTATTCATATTAGTGGCATGGCAAGGCCACAAGGGAGACAATTAAGCAAAAAAACAAAAAACAAACCCTAAGCAAAATTCATCCCAAACAGCAAAACTGAAGCCTGCCAGGACACTATATATACACAAATGTAGGCAAATTTGGGCATATTTTATTGGTTTTAAAATATAGGTTCTTTCTTATCAATTGTCATAAAATATTAACCATAGAATAGTATTATCTTCAAAAAGCCTTCAAACTTTCATGTAGTTTTGTCCCAAAGAACCAAAAATATGAGCATTTCAATATTCAATTTGGCTGCCAGTATAGATATATTTATAAATGGACTCTCCCGTTTTTTTTTTTTTTTTGACGTATAAGCTTCTACCACAACAACTAAATTGCTCGGAAATCCACACAGATGATTTGTTTACAGTGGTGAAGACTTTGTGTAGAACCAACCGCACTTTTTGGTATTACTGCTAACCTTTGTCAGTGCTGACGACTGCCACAGGACAGCGTATACAGTAGACTGCAGGTTTTTACATCAGTTTCCTTCTCCTAGATGCATATCTTAACGAAGGCTGGGGGGTGTTTTACTTCCAGTGAATTAATGTGTCTCCAGATACCAACCTGGAAATTTCTACAACTTGGCGCGGTACATACAACGCCTAAATTTCCCAAATAGTCACCCATCTGGTACTGGCCAGACTCAATGTTGCTTAATTTCGGTGATCGGGCGAGAACCAGTGTGTCACCGTGATTGTGCCATATATATCTCCATCCATAGATATACCACCTTTTTTTGGGCAATTTTAAAAGTTCTAAATCTTAGCGACTATTGGTCAGAATTTAACAAATGAAGGCTTGTTGTATATTTTTAACAATGTTATTTATTAAAGTTTTTGTATACGTATGGATTTGGGTCAGACAGTAACGAATACGGCTAGAGAGTTACATGTTTTGGTTTCGAATCTAGCTTATGGCACCCAAATCATATATATATATTTTTTTTTAAACCCCAAACAAGGCAAAGTGCCACTTTGAAGTAGGGGGCTACTGTCAGGGACATAAGTTGCAGGGATATTATGAAGGGAGATGAGCAGCAAGATGTCTGTTCACATTACACTTGAACTTCTGCATCTCAGTACAGATGGGAAAGCAGGAACCTGGAAGGGAGTTCCAAAGTCTAGCAGTTCTGGGGAAGAAACTATTGGTGTAGAAGGCTTTCTTTACATCTAGGGATCTCTACTGTGTAGGGGTGAGATTTAGCTGTTTGTCGGGAGTATTTAGGTTGAGGGGGTACAAGTGCTGGTAGTTCGTTAGAGCATTCATCATTAAAATACTTGTAGAACAGACGGAACGATGCAACATTTCCTCGATGGGATAGAGGCTGAAGCTAGGTACAATATAATAATCAAAAGAGAATTAGCTCTATAATAATAAATATGAAATCTGCATGAATCAAAATATATTTAAGCGTATTTTACGACTAGGCAATGCTGGATGGCCTGCTAGTTAGTGTATTAATGTACAACAGGATAACTCGCCTATCTATATATCTGTGAAAGTGTCTGTGTACATTTCCCTACGCAATAACTCTGTCAATTTTAAGTCTACAGACTCGAAATTTGATATACAGGGTACTGAGATTTGGGAAAATCGACGTGATCGGTTTTCGGCCAGAAATTTGGCTGTTAAGGGGTCGAAGTTCAACAATTTGACCTTTGAGAACTCTACCAAACTCCTCTGAGAATTTTGAGTCTAAACACTTGAAACTTTAAATATAGGTTCCTTGGACATGGATCTAACTTAATAACTTGATTCGAGCCCAAAACAATAAATGTTAAGGGGTCATAATAGGGGTCAAAGTTAAAAAAATTGAGCGTTTTTTTTAAATTTTTTTGCTCAACATACACCTCCAAACACCCGGGCAACGCCGGGCACCCATGCTAGTATATCTATAAAAGTGAAAATGTCTGTGTGCCTGTGTAGATTTTCCTACCAAATAACTTTGTCAATTTTCGGTCTACAGACTCGAGATTTGACATAATAGATGCACTGAGACTAAAGCTGCTTTCAGGAACGCCAGCAACCACTGTAAAAGAGTAATAAAAAATAGCAAGAGAGCTATATGCCCAGTCTGTTAAATCCAAAGTGGCTTGGTCCCCACCAGTTTTGGCAAATAACAAATAGGATTCTGAACAGAAGTGTGCGTTCTATCGCAACCATTATCAACGGACCAGAGGTCATCTCGTCAGCTTCAGACAAGGCCAAACTATTTGCCAAGAACTTTGCAGCTAATTCTACCCTATGTGATGAAGGCCATCAACTCCCCATATTTCCTCCATAACACAGAACATGCTAGGTAACATACAAATATCTGTGCATGAGGTCGCCAAGCTAATCAAGAACCTTGATTCCAGTAAAGCAACTGGCCCTGATGGCATCTCAATTATAGTGTTAAAAAAGCTTCAACCAGAACTTGCTCCCATACTTATGAAACTGTTTAAGTGTTGCCTTAAGGAGAAGTGCTTTCCAACACCCTGGAAAACCTTGTCAGTATGCCCTGTATTTAAGAACTCAGATGATAAGTCATCTCCCTCTCAATACAGACCAATAAGTCTCCTGTGTGTCATGAGTAAGTTGTTGGAATCCATATTAAATAGAGAAATAGTCAACCACCTCAGCAGAAATAACCTTCTTAGTGACATGCAATATGGTTTCCGTTCTGCAAGATCTACTGCAGATGTGCTAACGGTTATATCTCATAGGATTAGTGAATCTCTTGACAAAGGCTTCCCTTCTAGGGCAATTGCTCTTGACATATCAAAGGCCTTCGACAAGGTATGGCATAAAGGCCTACTTCGCAAGATTTCCAGCTTTGGTATAACTGGGAATATTCTCTCTATCATTAAATCATTTCTCTCTGATAGGCTCATAAGAGTAGTGGTTGATGGACAAAAATCAGAGGCCTGCAGTATTAATGCTGGAGTCCCTTAAGGGTCCATCCTGGACCCAACTCTCTTACTGATCTACATCAATGATCTCCCTAAACACATACTTAAATCATTCGTTGACATCTATGCTGATAACACAACCATCTATGGCAACACATCAAAGGCTGTAAATGACAAAGCTCTCTCTGATTTTCTCTCCTCTGATCTCGAACGAGTGGTTCAGTGGGGGAAGACGTGGCTGGTTACCTTTAATGCATCTAAAAAATCAAACTCCTATCCTTACATCATCAACGCTCTGATCCCCATCTGGCATCAATTGAAATGGACGGCTCTCGTCTAGGAGAAGCCCCATGTTTTGACAAGCTTCTGGGCTTAACCTTCACTCCTGATCTGAAATGGAACACGTACATCAAGTCTGTTGCCAAGGTCGCTGGAAAGATGGTGGGGTCCTTCTACCGCTCGAGAGGATATCTCACTACTGATGCAATTCTCTATCTATATAAAAGCCAAGTACGTCCAAGGATGGAATACTGCTGCCATATCTGGGCAGGAGCTGCTAAAAACAGCCTATCCTGCCTTGACAGAGTACAAAATAGACTTCGTGGTTTAGTGGGGGATGCCCTTTTCTCTTCCCTGCAACCTCTCTCCCACAGAAGAGACGTTGCAAGCCTATCCTTGTTTTATCGTTATTTCCATGGCAGGTGCTCGTCTGAGCTCTAATCTCTGCCCCCCCCCCTTGCCAATCTTTTATGAAAAACACCCGTCTAGCTGAATCCACTGTCAAAAACTTTCCCCACTCTTTATCTATGCCTAAATCAAAACGTAGATTCCATGAACAAAGCTTCTTTCTTAGAACTGCACGCCTGTGGAACTCTGTTCCGTCTGCCTGCTTCCCACCTGACTACAACCTGGATGTCTTCAAGTCCAATGTAAACAAATTCTTGATGAACCGCCCTCTTAAGTAGACACTTTATTAAATCTCCACATTAACGTACTGTACTTACAATAACCCTTATCCCTGAGTGGCTTCGGGGCCTTGATAAGTTGTGACCACCTTGTAAAAAAAAGGTGTATTGAGATTTGGGAAAATCTTTCTAATCAGTTTATAGCCAGAAATTTGGCTGTCAAGGGGGGGTCAAAATTCAACGATTTGACCTTTGAGAACTCTACCAAACTCCTCCGCCAATTTTGGGTCTAAACACTTTAAATTTTAGATATAGGTTACTTGGACATAGATCTAACTTTATAATTTGATTTGAGCCCAAAACAATAAATGTTAAGGGGTTATAATTGGGGTCAAATTTAAAAAAATTGACCTCTACGATCTCTACCAAATTACTCAGCCAATTTTTAGTCTAAACATTTGAAATTTTACATAAAGTGTATTCAGAGATAGGGCAAGATTTTTAATCGTTTTTTGCTGAAAATTTGGCTTCCAAGGGGTCAGTCTCTAGCAAACTATTCAGCCAGTTTTGGGTTTAAACATATAAAATTTTACATAAAGGATATTCAGACCTGCAGCAAGCTTTTTAATTAGTTTTTGGACGAAAATTTGGCTGGCAAGAAGTCAAAGTTTACAGAGTTGACCTTTGCAGACTCTACCAAACTCCTCTGTCAATTTTTGGACTTTTAGATGTAGATTACCTAGACATGAGTCAAACTTTTTAATATATATATATATACATATGTAGATAAAGTTATGAAGAATACATAGAGCCCGAGCAAAGCCGGGCTGAATTAGTAGTCTATATATCTATAAAAGTGAATGTGTCTATCTGTCTGTGTGTGTGTCTGCGTGTGTACATTTCCATACGCAATAACTCTATCAATTTTAAGTCCACAGACTCGAAATTTGATATACCGGGTACTGAGATTTGGGGAAATCGACGTGATCGGTTTTCGGACAGAGATTTGACGATTAAGGGGTCAAAGTTCAACAATTTGACCTTTGAGAACTCTACCAAACTCCTCCGACAATTTCGGGTCTAAACACTTGACATTTTAGATATAGATTCCTTAGACATGGATCTAACTTAATAACTTGATTTGAGCCCAAAACAATAAATTTTAAGGGGTCATAATAGGGGGTCAAAGTTAAAAAAAATTGACCGCTTTCTTTTTTTTTCTCAACATACACCTCCAAATACCCGGGCAACGCCGGGCACCCATGCTAGTAGTAAATATAATGAAAGTCAAAATACAGGCGTTATGAGATGTGCTGAAGAAAAGACTGTTTGGAAACATCTAAAGCAGGGGTCTCTAAACTATGGCCCAGGGGCCAGATCCGGCCTGGCAAAATCTTTAATCTGGTCTGCAGAGCTCTTATATAAAACGTAAAAATATTCTGGAAAAAATTTTGGAAACGTGTGAAAATAGTGTGGTGATTTTCTTTTAGTTCAGAAAAGGATTAAAAACAAAATGATAAAAAGAATGAGGTATGGGAGAACCAGTTTCACTAAAAGCGAAATGGTATAAAATATGTCCACATCATTTTTTATTTTTTACTTTTTCGATTTAAAAATTATTAAAACAAACTTAATATACTCAGTAATGGATATGCATGCGACTACATGAAGGTTAACTAATTTGTATATTCTTTTAAAAAAAAAAACGAGCATTAATTAATTAATTGGAATTCTTATTGAGATAAGTAATTCGTATTATTTATCCTCATCTTCTAGTTGTTGTTTCATGACGTTTCCGCAACTATTCCTCTGGCCTTCATCAGGTTGTTGGTCTTCATCAGGCAATAAGATAGGAATGCCGAATCTCCTAACTGCATCTTCAGCAATTACTGCCTTCCATAGTTGTCGTCTCACCATGTTTTGGCCAACTAATCCTCTGACCGACTTTGGGTAGGATTGAAACGGCTATCTTCAGACAATGCTCACCTTGAACTGGGAAATTCAATGTCTCTATCCACTGCACCATGGGTTCCAAAGAGCAATCAAGGTTGGAGTTTTTGGTCTTATAAATCCATGTTTCTTTGTTATCTGATCTTCCATTGTCAGGTCCGTACCGAATGGTATATATTTAATTGGAATTCATTATTGAGATGAGTAGTTTGTATTATTTATCCATTTATAGCGGTTTCAATCCTACCCAAAGCCGGCCAGAGGATTAGTTGACCAAAACGTGGTGAGACGACAACAACTATGGAAGGCAGTAATTGCTGAGGATGCAGTTCGGAGATCGGCGTTCCTATCCCGTCACGGTTAACTACCCAATTTCGGCCAGAGGAATAGGTGGCTAAAACATTGTGAAACAACAACAAGATGAGGAAAATAGTCCGCAATAAATAAATGGATAAATAAAATTAATTACTCATTCATTCTTTTTATGTTTCATGTTTCTTATTAGATGATTTGGTTCATTTCACTATTATGCTGAATTCTATTTATGCATAGTTTCTACATTCTGCATAATTGTGTAAGATTCAAAATGAAAACGTCTTAGCACAAGGAAAGGTGTGCGTCTGTGTGACCTTTGCGGTGTGTGTGTAAAAAGTCTCTACTAAACTCCTCACTAGATATTTGGTCTACAGAGTTGAAATTTGATACATAGGGTATTTGGACCTGTAGCACACTTTTGGTTTTCAGCTGACAAAAATTGCTGCTAATAAGTCAAAATTAAAAACAAAACAGTTAACCATAGCAGGGCAAGTCGAATAAAACATTATTCCTGCTGTTACTTTTGCACATGCGCAAAATTAAGCATTCATAGCTCAAATTAACTTATTTTTTAACCTTTCGTATCCATCTGTTTGTAGTTCAGACAATAATGATGCTGGAGAGATAAATAACAGCCTGGAGTTAAGCCTGGAGCGCTAAACGTTTAGGTTTCAAAGCTGGGTACATCTGCTAGTATATTTATAAAAGTGAGAGTGTGTGTGTGTGTGTGTGAGAGAGAGAGGACAATTCTCAACCTATATACTCAACGAATTTTTGATCTACAAACTTGAAAATTGGTATATAGGTTATTCAGACATGTGGAAAACTTTTTAATCAGTTTTCATCCAGAAAAAAAGAGCTGCTAAGAGGTCAAAATTTAAAAAGAAAATGGTACTTGGTGGTCATCAAACTTAAAAACAGTGAGTCAAGTACGATAACCATGAGGCCACGATCTTTCAAACCAACTTATTCTTAACATAAGGAAGCTGTCATGTGAAAATTTTGTGCATGCGTAGTCATGAAACAGTTGACAAGCAGATAAAAATCCGATGACTCCCCCCCTCCCCCGTACTAATTTTTCAATTTTGATCCCCTTAACAGCCCTTTTTTTCTGGTCTATAGCATTAAATAACATTTGTATCAGACAGACTAACTTTTGGACAAATGCAATTTACATGTTATTTTTCAATATGTGATTGTTTCTGCTAATTTTCTACAGATTAAATGGAGTTTTCAGATAAAAAAACAAGGTTACAATGGTAGCTTCCAAATTATGCAGTCGAAATTACCTGAATATTACTGAATTATTAAAAAAAAAGTTTAATCGTGTTAGCAGGTGAAAAATTGCTGCCATCTTTGTTTAATTTGAACGGAAAATTATCTCCCTGTTGAACTCTTGTCACAGTTTCAAAATCACTACCTCCATTTTTTTTTGTTTTTCTTTGTTATTTACCCCAGCTGTTTCTCTGTGCCCTCTCTTCCCTTCCCTTAAACAAAGGACGCAATAGGCTAATGCCAACCAAACGTATGAAGATATCCGGTTTCAGTGAATACGTTCACCTTCCCTTTCTTTCCATCCTCGATTCCTCTATGCACGTCGGAATTCAAATATATCAAGCTTAACATCAACAATTCAAACCATTGACTTTTTACTTTTAGACGAAATTAATTTAAATGGAATCAACAAACTCCCAAGCTACTTTTGATTGCATAAATTTCATTCTGGAATTAATTAGAGTCGTTTGTTTGTCTTGCAGGGAGCAACACCATCAATATCACTCCTACCAAATGAATACAGTCATGTTGGATCGAATCGACTGGTGAGGAGGAGGCTCTCGGAGCAACGACTGACACTACCAGTCATGTCGACCGAATCCACCAGCCGAAGGATTCTCAGCAGCAGTTCAAACAGCCCTTATTAGAGCTAAACAACCAGCCCTTATCAAGGCTAATGTTTTTCTACTAATGCGATTCACTACTGCTTGCCTCCTGAGTCTCACCAGCAGTGAACTTCACTTCCAGACTCCAGCACCTTCCTGCTCACTCCTGCAGCCTTCCAGCCCTTGGTGCCTTCCAGCTCCTGCTGCAGCTTTTCGGCAACCTCGCCTGCACCTCGCTCCTCTGGCCTGCAACCTCGCTTGCACCTCACTCCTTTGGCCTGTAACCCTGCCTGAGCCTCGCTTCTCCAGCCTGCGACCTCGCATGCACCTTGCTCCTCCAGTCTGCAACCTCGCCTGCACTTGGCTTCCTACCTTTCTGAACACTGACCCTACGTTCTCGTTGTCGTCCATTCCTTAACACTGACCACACGTTCTCAGTGTCGTCCGTTCCTTAACACTGACCCCGCGTTCTCAGTGTCGTTCGTTCCTTAACACTGACCCCGCGTTCTCAGTGTCGTCCATTCCTTCACACTGATTCTACGTTCTCAGTGTCATCCGTTCCTTAACACTGACCCCCCTCATTCTCAGTGTCCACCGTCCATTTCAGATCGCCCTGACGTCCAACCGATCGTTCCAGACCCGAGCGAACAACCCTAAATCACACTACGTCTAGAGTACTTGTTCCAAACCTCCAGACCTAGCCTCCAGTGATGTGCGACTTTCCGGACAACCAGCATCCAGATCATACGATTTTTCGCTTCCTTTGCAAAAGGCGAACCCTCGTCTTTAACCAAACAACCTGTGTCTGTCATTCTTCTTTGCTTTTTTGCTGTTTACTTTTTACCTGTGTCTACCTTGTTAGTTGTTGGGTCGATTGTCCCCAGAAGACCGGCCCCACAACACTCTCCTGTGTTTTAGGATCGTTTTCATCAAATTCTATTTTTTATTTTCTGTAATAAATAATTTTCTACCTTATCGATTTTCGTAATTTTTGGATATAATCCTCTTAAAAATACGAGGAATACATGGACACCATTTGTTTTCATGTGAAATTCAGTTTTATGATTTCATAAAATCTCGTCCCAATTCTGTAGAAGCGCTGAACTACTTGCTGGTGACAAATTTAACTGTGATATTCGTATATACCAGACCCGAATACCCTAGATATCAACTTTTTAATAGTGAATCTTCATCGCATTGACCGAATTAATTGTAGGCAATTCTATAATAAATTTTCGATCCTCTCTCAATTTCCGTCCTTCTCTCTTCTCTTCTCTAGAAGAAAAGATTTTCTTTCTTTTTATACTAGCCTGGGTGCCTGGCGTTGCCCGGGTGTTTGGAGGTGTAAAAAAAAATGGTAGTAGGCAGGCAGAAGGTGGAAAAGAAAGTGAAAGAAAATCTGATGTCTTACTGCTACTCCATGACACGACCGGCAGTCTAAAGTATTCAAATTTAACGTAGTCAATCAGAAGATGACTTGCAGAAATGGCATTGCTTTTAAACCTCCCACGAAAGCAAATTAGACACAAGTTCGTTTTTAATGTGGGGGGAAAACCAGCTTCCCCAAAAAGGGGGCATTCTGGCAGTATCCAAATAAATAGTAATTGTCTCAGTATGAAGGGTTTCCCCTACATTGACCAAGGACCAATTACAGAACAGATACTATCTGGCCCGAAGGCCAGGCATTTGTGTTGGAATTGTTTCACTTTATTTATACGAAAAAAGACAAACACTGGAGATGACAGCACAGTGAGTATTTTGTTTAACTCAATCAAAAAAAAAAAGATAGAGATGATGTCCGTTTGCGAATGTATGCGAAAACTTCTTGCAGAATCTAACCGACGTGAGAAGCCCGATGCAAAAAGCCTTACATAAACATACACAAACGCTCATGACCATTTTTTCCTATATAATATATAAAATGGGATCATTGGCGTTGCCCAGCTGAAAAAAACATCTTTAATATATATATTTTCTGATTAGTTTACTTGTCCATTAGTCACCCCTCGCTCTTTCTCAGACTTGTGCACCATCTTCCTCTCATGTGGCTAAGGGCATATGTTCCAAACTTCTATCGTCATATTCATTTGAGCTGTGATGAATGCAGGTGTTGGCTAGCTATCAACTCTTAGCTATCAACACACTTGTCTGTCAAAACAGCCGACGACTTTACTTTGTCAACCTTATAATCCATCTCACCACAGTGCAGATTTAATATTGCCGAAATAATTTGTTCTTTTCATAAAGTTACAATTGAAATATTTTACTAATATAAGTAGCTTCTAAATTCCATAGGACCATTTTTTTTCTCAAGCATTCCACCTTGTCACAAAATTAGTCAAAAACAATTTATTTTGGTTTATTAACTCATTTGTGACCTATTAGCATTAAAAAAATATCTACGAGGTGGTTTCAATAAGTGTCCAGACTTTTTTTGTAGTCATTTAAAATTGTTGTAGATTTTTGAAAATTCAGTATGTTATTGCCATATATCTATGTGATGACTGATCAATTATTATGATTTTAGGTTTCAATGAACAGCTACGGCAGGAATTGGAATAGACCCTACCAAAGCCTGATTGTCACAGCTATTGAAGTTCAAAAATGCAATCTGGACATGAGGACATTTTAGAAGAACGATATGCAATAAAATTCTGTTTTAAACTTGGAAAAAATGCCACAGAAACGTGTAGAATGCTTCGGACTGCTTTTGGACCATCTTGCATGAATCGAGCATTAGTTTTTGTGTGGCATGAGAGATTGAAGGAAGGCAGGGAGTATGTGAGGGATGATGAGAGGTGTGGGAGGAGTGACAAAGTCAGAAAAATAGAGTTGATTAGCCAAATAAAGAATTTCATGGATAAGGACCGTCGTGCATCTATAGAGACAATAAGTGCACAGTTTGATGTTACAGTTATTTGTGAGGAACTGGAGATGCGGACAATTTGTGCAAAGTTTGTCACAAGTATGCAGTTCACAACTCCGTTCTTGTCACAGACTATTTGACCAAGATGGGCATCAAGACAATTTCTCACCCTTCATATCGTCCGGACCTTGCTCCCTATGACTTTTGGTTGTTCCCTAAGCTCAAGGAAAACCTTAGAGGCTGCCATTATGAGACAATTGAGGAGATGAAAAAGGCTGTGACGAGGGTCATTGACACACTCACACAAGAAGACTTTCATGGAGCCTTTCAGAAGTTATTGGAACGATACAAGTGCATTACAGTTGGAGAAGATCACTTTGAAGGGAACTAGAGTTTCATGTGTGTAATAAAAGTGTTCATAGGAAAAAGTCTGGAAACTTATCGAAGGCACATTGTAATCGAAGTTATAAGCCTTTGGAGCTGCTGTAATTATAAATTCTGGGCAGAGTAGCCATCTTCTTTATGTGAAGGAACCTTACTTTGACTAAATAAAGTTGGCAACTTTGCTCAGAACTGATATTTACTGCAACTTAAAAGGCTTAGAACTTCTATTTAGAACACAAATAGGTCACAAATGAATGGGTAAATCATTTTTCGAGTAATTTCTCACATTTATTTATTTGCAAATAATTTGTTGCTAAAAAGTAACATTCCCTAAAAATTTTGTTAAATACTTAATCTGATAAGTGTGAAAAATTCATGTTTTACTATTATTTCTGAATGATAATATTGTACCCCCCCCCCCAATAAATCCTACATTTTTAGCAGTTCATGTGTGTACACTCTGAAAAACTTTGCGAAGAAAACAAAACAAAGGAAAACAATTATAATAGAAGTTAGAGTGAGGGATCAGTTTCGCATATAAAATTAATGTAAAATCACGATTCATTTTTGATTAGGGTTAGTGGTAAGGATTTTAAGCGAAGAGCTTGCCACTCGGACTTAGGGTAAATGGGAAAGATTTTTTTTGGTAAATTTTTACTTTCCACAATCACCTTTAAAATTAACGATCACCTTTAAAATGCCGACGGTTATAGGTTTTCCGTTATGCTGAAAACGAATATGGCATTTAAATTTTCCACAAGCAAGTAGTTTTCCAGATATTAAGTAATGCAATTCCTTATTGTTGACGCATCATACATTGCTTAATATCCGGAAAACTACTTGTTTGCGGCAAATTTAAATGCGATATTCGTTTTCAGCATACCCGAAAACCATTCAAAGTTGTCAGTTTTAAGAGTGATTGTTAAGGTGGAAAGTAAGTGAAAATTTATTAGTTTTTTTTTTTTTTTTTTTTTTAACTTTTCAGCATGCCGCCCCCACACCTGAATTTATCTCCAAATGGCAGCCTCTAAGGTTAGGGAATTACCAAAAAGTCACAGGGAGCAAGGTCTGAATTATAGAGAGGGTAATTAATGCCTACAATGGAGGGTCATTTTCCGTCAAATTTATCTCTCATTTTATCACAATCGCTTTTATTTATTTATTTTTTTTAAGTTGCTTGTCTAAGAAAAGTACATTGGAGTCTTTTTTTTTTTTAAGTACGGAGTAGATATCTCCATATGTACTGTTCTTTTTTTTTATTATTAATATAAAGTTTTGGTGCAGAATCGAAAGTATTCCGATTAATTAAATTAATTTTTAGATTGCAGCTATGTGGTAGATATTTACCAAAGGTGATCTAAAAAAATATACTAAAATTTAATTCAAAATCAAAGCAGGAAGGTAGCCAACAGGAAGAACTCAAATCTTACCGGAAGTAACTTCTTAATCTCTAATCGCAAAATTTTAAATAATATCTAATAATAAAGAAATAAAAGGGAAAATATAAATTTAAATACTTTTAATAATATTTCAAATGTTGTCAGTGACTTTTTAGTTAACGTAATAAAGAAAAATAAAAATAAAAAAGTTTTGAACTCTGGTTTGAGAGTAATCCTCGAATTTTTACTTTTGAAACTCCGTCTACTTCCTTTTAGGTTTTTCAACCGGACATTGAACGTCACATTCGCCAACATGCCGTAAGTATTTACTATTATTTACCTTATTTTTACCAGTAATTTTGACAATTTTTGGATCTAACTCCTTCTTCGAGTATTGTTCTTTATTTTTATTTTATTATTTTTTCAGAGGCGCCCCAAAACAGCCTATCCAGGCCGTACAAGTCTACGGACGAAAGGTAAGGAATATCTTACGACATTATAAAATATGGCGGCATACTGATAGCCTAAACTCGTGTCTTCATCGAATTGAATTTATTTGGCGCTAAATTTGTGTGATCTGTTAAAATTTGTCGATTGATATAATTTAATTGACTACAATTAAAAACAAAAAAAATTCCGCTTAATTAATATCTAAACTTGTTATATCGCACTACTGTATAGTCTCGTGTTGTAAGAGATTTTGGGTCCATTTTCTTTTTAAAAAAAAAAAAATCTGATTATGGTCGCTGTTATATATTTTTCTCCTGATTCAATTTTATTGGATAAATAATGAAAATATTTAGTTGTGATATATTTTGTCATCTTTCGATTAGTTAATATTGTGTATTAAACGTGTTTCTTCATATTTGGTCTTCCCCCACGTGTACGAATTATTGGGTTGCGGCCATTTTCTTTTTAATTTTTTTTTTTTTTTTTTCTTTAGTGAAGTAAGATTGAATGTGACTTTCTTCGGTACTAGTGCACTTATTGATCCGTGCTGAAATGTTATTTAAAAAGCCATTCTTAACATGGGGAGGGCAGGATGTTTTGTACCTATTCTATACTTTAACCTTACAATTGAATAAAAAAAAAAACTTTAATTCACGATTTTAAAAATAGCACGGATCAGTAAGTGCACAAGCACCTTTTCAAACTGACTATGCCTTTTTTGTATTTTATCAAATCCATTCATTTGTTATATAAAAAAAATGAATTTTTAATGTTTAGTTTGAAAAACAAGTGTCGAGTGGGCGCTTCTACACTATTGGGGCAATTTCGGAAATCGTATTACTAAATTTCACATGAAAACAATGGTACCTATGTATTCCTCATATTTTTAAGATTATATCCAAAAATTACGAAAATCGATAAGGTAGAAAATTAAAAAGTTTGAAAACGATCGTAAGACAGTTCGAAAGGGAGGTTTATTTGAAAAAAAACGAAAACAAATGGCGTCATGTTCGCTGATGAATAATAAGTTAAGTTTGGGAAAATGATTTCAAGCTAAAAAAAAAAAAAAATACTATTAGAAACTCGCTCAATATACGCTACCGTGACATAGGCTGACATATTGAGTGGGGTTCTGACATTCCTACAGTATTTTGTATATTTTTTTTAGTTTGAACTCATTTTCCCAAACCTAATGTATTCAACAGCGAGCACGCCGCCATTTCTTTTTCAAATATATCAAATACTGCTTGTTTTATTCGGCTTGAAAAGGTGTTTACCGATATTTGAAAATACAAATGGCGGAGAACTGTTATACATGTTAAGTTTGGGAAAATGAGTTAAAAATAAACTATACAAAATACTGTTAAAAACCCACTGAATATGTCAGCCTATGTCACGGTAAATATATTGAGTAATTCCTAACATTATTTTGTATAGTTCTTAATTGTAACTAATTTTCCCAAACTTAACGCGTTCAACACAGTCCGCCGCCATTTGTACTTTTCAAATACATTACATCGGTAAACACTTTTTCGAGCCGAATAAACATTTTACATTAAATAAAAACATTAAAAGTAGCCAGTTAGGTAGAAACAAAACTGTACACATAGATTCGAAAAAGTTCTATAAATAACAGGTTTAAGTTTTTTTTTTTTATAAATGAAACCTTGGTCTTTGTTCCTTTAATTGAAAAGAAATTAAGGTTTAAATTACATTTTTCGAGAAGTTATAAGCTTGGAAAGACGGGGGGGGGTGTTCGAATTATTCAATATTTTTCACCAAGTTTCTGACACACCTAAGCATCTTTCCATCCTCAAATAAACCTGGGGGATCACTTTAATATATTAATTTAACGTAAGATGGGCATGCACGTTTTGTTGAAGGTTGAACATAAAATGGGTAATTGTGGTCTAGTAGACCAACACAAAACCTACCTTGGGGTTTTCGAGTGTGCTGAAAACGAATATTGGGTTTAAATTTTCCGCAAATAAGCAGTTTTCCGGATATTAAGCCATGTAATTCTTTGTTATATAAGTGGTGGCCATTGTTGTACGTGCAAGCGCGTGCATATTTTTGTCATGCGGTAAAAATATCCGTGATCATTGTTTTATAAATGTTGAAAATTTAATTAAAATTAGTTAATTTTCTGATTTTTAAGGGAGTCAAAATGTTTATACATTTTGAGCATCGGTTATTCATTTTGTACATACCTACAAATACAATGGTCCTTATTCAAATTAGTAATTAAAAGTAAAGAAAATTCAGTTCTGTACTAGTTTACAGAAAGAAGATATTCCAAAAATGATGTAAATCGATCAATTTTTATTATTCAAGAAAATAAATGGGATTGTGTTGCTATACATGTAGATTCGAAAAAAGTAATTAATCAAATATATAACAAATGTTATCAAAGGCAAGATTACTCTTCTACCTATCTGCAAAAGTTTTTGGTGGTTTTTATTCGCTTTAAAACGTGTAATCGGTAAAAAAAAAAAATCAGTGTTTATTGGTAAAGAAAAATGGCGGCGTGCTCGCTGTTGAATACGGTAAGTTTGAGAAAAATGAGTTCAGACTAAATTCAAAATACTGTTAGAAACCCATCGAATATGTCACGGTAACATTAAGAGTTTCTAACAGTAATTTGTATAATTTAACTAATTTTCCCTAATTTACCGTATTCAACAGCGAGCACGCCGCCATTTCTTTTTCAAATATATTAAGAAGCATTGATTTTTTCGAAAGATTCCACGGTTTAAAGTGAGTAAAACCACTAAAAACTAGCAAAACTTGCGTTTTGTTAACATTTGAGTTGACAACTTTTTCGAATCTATGTATAGTAACACAAACCCAAAATGAATTTTTGGTGATTTTATTAAACTGTATTAAACAAAAGGCTTTTTTTTTTTTTTTTTTTTACCTAAACACTTCGATTTGAGTTCTCTTTTATTTATTGGATTTCATCATGCCCGACGAAAACAACTCTCGTCGTTGTAAATTTTGATTTTCTTAATTTACAAAAAAAACTTGATCAAATTAGGTGATTTTTTTTAAATATGACATCTTCGTTCTGTGACGAGTACGTACATAATACAGGATTCTCTGTATTTTCTTTACTTTTGTCACCATAAGTGCCAATTTTAATAAGCGCCAATAAAATTCCTATTTTCGGAGTTTGTTTTATAATCCAGAGATTCGAGAAAGTGATAAAAAAATCATAAATAAATGTTACCAAAGAGGATAAGTTACTCTTCTACCTAGCTGAGTAGGTTTTTAGTGTTTTTACTTAATGTAAAATATTTGTTTGTCTCAAAACAAGTAATGTCGAGCGTTACGCATTCGGGTACTCATGCCATGCAGAGATTGATCCGTGCTGAAATAATAACTTCATTATTTAAAAAGCCATTCTTAACATAGGGAGGGGGTGTTTTGTACCTTAACCTGGTAATCTCCAAAAATACCGTTATGGCTTACAACATGGCCGCCAGAAGAGTCAACAAAAAACTGCGAATAAAATATATAAAACTCGTAATTTCTGTTTTTAAAGTGGGTTGTCAATTTTCTTTATGAAATATACTTCCAAAATAAACTATTACAGTCGTTTAAAACATAATAGAAGTATTATTTTTTATTTTTTAAAAACAATGTTTACAAAATGTCTACGCACGTTCGTAGACATTTTGTAAACATTGTAACCTTACAATTGAATAAAAAAACAAAACTTAAAGTAAACGTGGAAACACGCTTAAAAAAATTAGCACGAATCACTCTGCATTAGCATTCGCAAAAAAAAAAAAAAAAAAAAAATGGCAGCGTAACAAATACATTGTGGTCGTTTTTTCTGAAGTTTGGTTCAAATTCTGTATTAAGCACCAAATTGTATATGTTGTGTTGAACATTCTTTTAGAATATTGTAGAGCTAGAATTAGATCTATTACAGGGAAATTTAATTTCTATTGATCAGTGTGATCAGTTTTAACAAAGCAATTCATATATTCAAATTTCACCTAGTTTCACTAGAAAAAACGGTACTTGTACAGTTTTAAAACATTAAAAAAAGTTTATATTGTACGTATCCGAAACAATTTCACTGAATTTCATCAAGTAATTTTTTTTCTCTGGGTTTGTATTACTGTACACATAGATTCGAAAATGTCAAAAAACAAATATATAACAAATAAATGTTATCAAAGGCAAGATAAGTTACTTTTCTGCCTAACTGGATATATTTTTAGTATTATTTAATGTAACATGTTTATTCAGCTTGAAAAACAGTGTTTACGGATGTATTCGAAAATGGCAAATGGCGGGGCACTCTCTGGTAAACACGGTAAGCTTGGGAAAATGAGTTAAAACTAAAAAAACTAACAAAAATATTGCTAGAAACTCGCTCAATATATGTTACCATAACATAGGCTGACATATATTCGGTGGGTTTTTAAAAGTATTTTGTGTATTTTTTAGTTTTAACTCGTTTTCCCCACGCTTACTGTGTTTTCCAGAGACTGGCGAGCCATTTGCAATTTTCAAATAAATCTGTAAACATTGTATGTTTTTCCAGCTGCTAAACATGTTACATTAAATAAAAAAACTAAAAAAATTATCCAGTTAGGTAGAAAAGTAACTTATCTTGCCTTTGATTACATTTGTTATATATTTGTTTTCTGACAAGTTTTTCGGATCTATGTGTACAGTAATACAAACTTTTTTTTCTTTTTTGCAGCGAAAAAAAAAACAATTTGATACCGAGAAAAAGGTTCGATTTTTATGAAGAAAAGCTAGTATTAAAGATGGGGAGGGAGTGTCGGCGCTTTAAATTGAGTTATCTCCTTGTGGGGTGTTAAAAAAAAATCAAGTTTCTATCTAACGCGCTGTCATAAAAATGTTTTTCTGCTGAAAAAAAAACCTACTTAATCAAATTAACTGAAACTTTTTTTTGGTGGGGAGGATCTTCAGTCTAAAACAGATACGTACAATATAACTTTTTTTTTTTTTTTTTTTTTTTTTTTTTCCGATATTTTCATTTTTTGAACTGTACAAGTGATGAAAAAATGATTTAATTTTAATTTTTTAAGCCTTAATTAAAAAGTAATGCAAATGATTGCTTTATCACTTTATGATCCACGTGGTTGAATAATCTTACAAAATTTGATTGTCATATTCTTGTTGAGGTGGTGTCTTTTGAAGTTATTTCTAATAATTTAGCTTTCATCACTTTTTAAATAAATATAAATAAATATATATATATATATATATATATAAATTTTTAATGTCAGTGCATTTTTACTTTGTAAAACTAATGTCTCCATTAATTTTCAGAAAACTGCGACAGCCGTTGCTCACTGCAAACGAGGGCATGGTTTGATTAAAGTAAATGGACGTCCTTTGGAAATCTTGGAACCTCAAATTCTTCGCTACAAAGTAAGAATGTTTTGTTTTTCTTAATGAAATTTTAAAGTTCACAGCTGTATATTTTCATTTGGTCATGGCAGCTGAACTAATTTCCGTAAATAAGTCCATAGCAACAAAGAAACGAAAAAGCACACCAAATAAGAATAGAAGCTAATTTACACATTACCGAAGGTTCAGATTTTTGACAATTGGTGTAAATCTGCAACTGTTTTAAAAAGAAGCTATGTTTGCAACAGGTTTGCATGAAGATGCAGAAACATTAAATGTCATTGATTTTTTTTTTTTATTTATTCAGACTAAAATCTCAAAACTAATATGGATGTGTATACATCACCTACATCACTAAAATTGATTAAAACATTGGTCAATTTTTACAACCTGCCCCAGTGTAGTATAAACACTCCAACCACCCCATGTTAAGAACGGCTTTTGGAATAAACATCTTCCTAACCTCCCCATGTTAAGAACGGCTTTTGAGGTAACATTGTGTGGTTGGGGTGCTTACAATACGCTGGAGCACGTCATAAAAATTGACCAAAACATTGTCATCATGGCAATCAAACTACTCATGATCTCTGGTTATGATGCCTCTGACAAGGAGTGCTTCTTTGTAAATGTCCTAGCCTTTCCATTTAGTTTGTTAGAAAATGCGGAGGCAAAAAAGAAAATTAGGCAACATTTGAAACCTTAAAATCTATTGTAAAAATTTGGTTTACTTTCATCGAAATTTAATAAGGCACATTCATTCAAAAGTGTGGCGACCTATGGTCGTGTTTTGTTACTTTAACAAAGAGTTCCTAGCTAGAATCCGCAATCACCATATAATACCACAGTTACTCCACGAACCGTCCTACTTAAGATTTCCAAAAAAGATTTTTGTTAAAACAATGACCAATTTAATACTCATACGGGTATTTAAGATTAGATGAGTATTCCTGCTCTTATTAATAAATGAAAGATTTTACCTGGGAACTAACTGGCCCTTACAAATGAAATTTATTTCTGATCCTAAAGTGCACTAGTGCACCAACATGTTCTTTAAATGAATGGGTCTGCAATGGTCAAAAAAAATTTTAATTTCAATGTTAAACATTTAAATTTTTGCTAGTCAGAAGAAAAAAAAAGTTCTTACTTAGAATTGCACCATTAAAAAGTATAGAAATTTTTATGATGTACCTGTCACATAATGTCATATTCCAAAAATTACATAAATTGATCAAGTTTTATTTTTATGAAGAAAATAGCAATTAATAATGAAATTATTTTTATGAAATATCGAATTGAGTTGTCGCCCTTTAAATTCTAAAAACAGGGTGGTTCCTGGCTCCAGTATTACTGGTAAAATTTGATTTTCTTAGTTTTAGAAACTACTTGATCAATTTACATGATTTTTGAAATGTGATTTTTTTTTTAATGTAATTCTAAATAAGAACCAAAAAAAAAACTTTTTTAATTATAGTACATAATTTTTTTTTTTTTATTTCTGTATGTTTCAGTTGCAAGAACCCCTTCTTTTACTTGGTAAAGACAGATTCTCAGGAGTTGATATCCGAGTGAAAGTCCGAGGTGGTGGTCATGTAGCTCAGATTTACGGTAAGGGGAATTTAAAAATTGAAATTTACATTCTCCATTTTTATCTACTGAAAAAATTTGGAACCTGTTTGAAAAACAAATTCATTTTTCTTTTTATTAGAAAGAAAACTAATTCTTTTCCTTTATTAGATAAAATTAACAAAATTTAATTAAAAATTTAATATTCAAAGATGATTTACTTCCACTTGACCAATGATTTTTTTTTATCTTTTCTTTTTTTTTTTTTATAACCTTTGACTTTTTAAACTAATTTAATTACAAATTTTCAACATAGAACAGAAACTGGTTTGAAAGACTTGACCACATCTAGAATCATAATTTTCATATATATATATATATATATATATAACAATTTTCAATGTTTTGTATTTTAAATTTTGCATTGGAAGGGAGAAAGCATAAAATAGATAAAATTTTTAAAGATCAATCACTTGATTAAAAGCAAAACTTTTATCTTGTATTTTATTTTTATTTTTCAGCCATTCGCCAAGCGATTTCCAAAGCTCTGGTAGCTTATTTCCAGAAATGTAAGTGTTCTTTCTAATTAAGAAATGTCTTATATATATATATTTTGAAATGTGTTTAAAAAAAATGCTCAGGAATTAAAATTCTTTTATGAAATAACTTTCACCTGTTAATGTTTGAATCTTTGTAATTTTCTTAAATGGGATTGACATGATTTTAACATTCGTTTCCTGTCAAATGAACAAAATTTTGATTAGAAACCTACATATGATCTCGTTCCCATTTCAATGTTTGTTTTTGATTTCATGATTCAACCTTTTTCTTTATTTCATTTTACTTCAATTAAAATTCACAATCAAGGCGCCCTCCTTGGGGTGGGGGACTAGCACTTGATCTCTACGTGAGATGCATAGATATTCAAATATTCCATTTGTTTCCCTTTATCTCTCAAATACTGGGTTAAAAAAGAAGTTGGAACATAATTTTCATCTCTCTAATCGACCATTTAAATATTTTATAGTATATCTTTGTCGTCTCTTGGCCTTTCTGGATTCCAGGGCAAGAATTCATCTAGTCTGGTGGAGTATCCAGCTTTGTGCTGTTACTTAAGATAACATCATTTTGAGAAGGTGCACCATTCTCTGTAAAAGCCACTATGGGTTAGCCATAGTGAAATCTTATTTGGTCTGTGAATATTTGATCAGGGTTTACTTGTATGGAAAATTATCCTCATGCTAGGTTGTCTTGACAAACGCCTGTACAGAGAGATCTAAGGCACTCAAGGATAGTGTCTAGTAGGCATTCAAGTTCTGTGTGATTGATGACTAAAATTATAAAATTTGCACAATCAGTTTCTTAATTTAGATAATATATATGTAACTACTGAACAGCAGTTATTCCATAAGGTGCTATTATTTGATCAGCATGTTGGGAATCCAAATTTCCTGTCTAAATGTTTGTAGGGTATCGACATTGCCAGTAGCTTGTGATTTTGAAGTCTTTTCGTCTGGTTTCCCTACCAATCTTAGGAGTCGATCCTATTAACCACCTTTCTCAACTAACTCCTGCAGTAGAACCATGACATAGCACAGCAAAGTACTGTACAACGCCCCCCTCTCTTTTTTTCATTAATTGATGAAAAAAATGTTTATATAAATCTTGTAGCTTTAGCATCATTAACCTGGCTAAGTTAAACATGTTATTGGCAATAACTCAAGAACCTTAAGAAATCAGGACGTCTTTTCACTCGCACTCTGATAAAAGTTTACACACAAGATGGATGCGAGCTAATTCAAATCTTTCTGTATTTCATTCACTTTGTTTAAAATGTGTCTTATTATAAATTTTCCTTATGTCTGTGTGTGTGTTTGACACGATTTATCTCAGCCTACAGGCAATCCACCCAGGCAAGTAAGGTACCAAAATGAAGCTTATGACCCAGCGGATGTTTTAGTGATATTTATATCCATGTTTGGTGTATGGAAATGCAAAAAAATAACGATTTACTAAACGTTTTATTTACTGAGTATTTTTCCGGTACAAAGACCCAAGTTTGCGCAGCTGGGCAAACTTGGGTTCTTGTGTGTCTACAATTCTCCTTATTCAGCTTTGGGTTAAACAAGTGATCTTTGCTTGATTTTATATTTGTAAATCGTTAAGTACAGCACAGCCAAGCCATTTTATTCTAACAATTCTGGTACACTTTATTAAATACTAGCGGGGGTACCCGGCGTTGCCCGAGTGTTTGTTTCCGGGACAGGGGGGGGGGGGGAGTTTTAAAAAATGTTATGGTAGGTAAATAGGAAAGATCAAACCCGGAGTCATGAGTAAAAGTAGGAAAATAAAGTGTGAAAAAAAAAAAAAAACATCTGCACCGTTAACAGTTCGGCCACCAAGAAAAGTCCATTCCAGTTGTTTAGGGAAAAAAAAAAAAAAAACGACTACGGTAGGTCGGCGCGAACGTGAAAATATAACGTGAATTGTCCAGCACGCTAACCACTACGCCACAGAGCACTGCAGCTTAGTTTAGTGATTTTAAATAAGTTCACATGAAAGAACTACGAAGCTAACCCGGTGTTCTCTTCTCAACTGTTCCTTGTGAACGATCCCCAAACGGTGTTAAGTGGTGGCAGGGGGAGGAGGAATTTATTAGAGAGAAATATTTTACCACTTCCATTGATCTTAACCGATTTTGGCCGTGACTTCTCAGCAGAAAAAGTATAGAAATCTAAGATTATCGAGGAATTTGAGAAATAATAAGCCTATAACACACCTCAGATATTGTTCTGCCGTTTGTGCATATTATATTTGCATGAAATATTTTGATTTTTAATCCTATTAATGTCAAAATCAGACGGGGAAAAAGAGTTCATTTTATTTATATAGAGATATATAATCTATGTAAGTTTGAATGAAAAGCATTTTGTCTTTTCATTGTGGATTGGATGGATTTAATTTTGGTTTAGTTATATATATGTATAATGGATTTTAAAAACTATTGATTGAAAAAGACCTCCCTCCCTCAAGATTTTTATGAACTATAACAGTTAAGTGCAGTTTTAAGAAGCCAACACATTTTGACATTACTCAGTAGGGGCACCTCAGATGATGAACAAACTAATCTCCTCTTAGAAAAGGTAAAGTCTGGTAACATGGACCTCGTTGGATTGATTCATATCAGAATTCTATGATATTGATGTTCATGTTAAATAGTTTTATACATGGGTTTTTCAATATTGATGTGGTTTTGGAAACTTTAGAATGCTTAGAAATGTCATTTTATATAGGAGGGCAAAATTTCAAACTAGTTTTATTTCATTCTTATAAATTTTATTGATGCACCAAAAATTTGGAATTTACAATTTACTTGGTTTGTGATTTTAATGTTTATCTGACACTGCTTTAGAATGGTTGAGTATCTGCTTAATAGAATTCTCTTTGTAAGGTTAAGTCTATTTTTGTGTCTCCTTTTTCAGATGTGGATGAAGCTTCAAAGAAAGAAATCAAAGACATCCTTGTTCAATATGACAGGTCTCTCTTGGTAGCAGATCCCCGACGTTGCGAGCCCAAAAAGTTTGGTGGTCCAGGTGCTCGTGCCCGTTACCAAAAATCCTACCGTTAAAAATGGACTTCGTTATGAAAATAAAAGTAGGATTTTTCTGAAAAAAAAAAAGTCCTTTGTCTTGTGTTTTTTAACGGATTGACGTGCAACTCTTTTCCTGATCTACATTAATGATCTTCCAAGTCACATTCTTACATCATTTGTAGACGTTTATGCTGATGACACTACCATCTATGGTAGCACATGTAAGTCAGTAAACCAAATTCTCTCCGATTCTCTCTCCTCTGATCTTGAGCACATGGTACAATGGGGAAAGGAGTGGTTGGTTACTTTTAATGCATTTAAAACCAAGCTTCTCTCTTTACATCAACGTTTTGATCCCCATCTGGCGTCAGTTGGAATGAATGGCCCTCGTCTTGAGGAGACCAAGTTTTGACAAACTTCTGGGCTTCACCTTTACTCCTGATCTTAAATGGAACAAGTACATCAAATCTGTTGTCAAGGCCGCTGGAAAAATGGTGGGATACTTCTATTGATCCAGTAGATATCTCACTACTGATGCTCTTTATCTATATAAGAGCCAGGTACGTTCAAGGATGGAATACTGTTGCCACATCTGGGCAGGAGCTGCTAGAAAGTACTTGTTCTGCCTTGACAGAGTTCAAAATAGACTTCGTAGCCTCGTAGGAGATATCCTTTTCTCTTCCCTGCAACCTCTATCTCACAGAAGAGATGTTGCGAGTTTGTCTCTGCTTTATCGTTCATGGTCCCCCCTCGCCAAACTTTCACAAGAAACACTTTTCTAGCTGAAAACACTATCAATAATTTCCCCACTCTTTATCTGTGCCTAAACCTAAACGTAGATTCCATGCACAAAGCTTTTTTCTTAGAACTGCATGCCCCCTTCTTTTTTTCTTTTTTTTTTTTTTTTACATGGGTGTCACCACTTATCAAGGCCACTGAGGGATAAAGGTTATTGCGTGTACAGTAATCAATGAGATAGTATTGGAGATTTGATAGTGTCTTACTTAAGGGGGCTGTTTGTCAGGAATTTGTTTATGTTGGACTTAAAGACCTCCAAGTTGTAGTCAGGTGGGAAACAGGCAAACAGAAGAGAGTTCCACAATCGTGCACTTCTGAGAGAATCTCTGCTCATGGAATCTACGTTTGGATTTAGGCACAGATAAAGAGTGGGGAAAATTGACAGTAGTTTCAGCCAAACGGGTGTTTTTCATGAGATTGGAGCTCAGACGAGCACTTGCCATGAAAATAATGATAAAACAAAGACAAGCTCGCAACGTCTCTTCTGTGAGAGAGAGGTTGCAGGGAAGAGAAAAGGGCATCCCCCACTAAACCACAAAGTTTATTTTGTACTCTGTCAAGGCAGGATAGGCTGTTTTTAGCAGCTCCTGCCCAGATGTAGCAGCAGTATTCCATCTTTGGATGTACTTGGCTTTTATAGAGATAGAGAATTGCATCAGTAGTGAGATATCTTCTGAAGTGATAGATGGATCCCACCATTTTCCAAGCGACTTTGGCAACAGACCTGATGTACTTGTTCCATTTCAGATCAGGAGTAAAGGTCAAACCCAGAAGCTTGTCAAAACGTGGAGCCTCCCCAAGATGAGAGCCATCCATTTCAATTAGTGCCAGCTGGGGATCAGAACGTTGATGATGTAAAGAGAGAAGCTTGGTTTTAAATGCATTAAAAGTGACCAGCCACCTCTTCCCCCACTGTATCACGCGCTCAAGATCAGAGGAGAGAGAATTAGAACTTTGATGTGTTGCCATAGATTGTCGTGTCATCAGCATAGATGTCAACGAATGATTTAAGTATGTGTTTTGAGAGATCATTGATATAGATCAGGAAGAGAGTTGGACCCCTGAGAGACTCCAGCATTAATACTGTGGGCCTCTGATTTCTGCCCATCAACCACTACTCTTATGAACCTATTGGAGAGAAATGATTTAATAATCCAGAACATTTCCAGTAATACCGTAGCTGGAAATCTTGTGAAGTAGGCCCTTATGCCATACCTTATCGAAGGCCTTCGATATGTCCTAGCTTTTGTCAAGAAATTCACTAATCCTATGAGAAATAACCGTTAGCACATTTGCTGTAGATCTTGCAGAACGGAAACCATATTGCATGTCACTAAGAAAGTTGTTTCTGCTGAGGTAGTTGACTAGGTACTTTATTTAATATGAATTCCAACAACTTATGACATACAAGAGACTTATTGGTCTGTACTGAGAGGGAGATGACTTTTCACCCGAATTCTTAAATACAGGGCATACTGATGAGGTTTTCCAGGGTGTTGGAAAGCACTTCTTAAAGCAACACTTAAACAGTTTTCTAAGTATGGGGCAAGTTCTGGTTGGAGCTTTTTCAGCACTATAACTGGAATGCCATCAGTACCAGTTGCTTTAAGGTTCTTGATTAGCTTGGCGACCTCATGCACAGATATTTGTATGTTGCATAGCGTGTTGTCTGTTATAGGAGGAAATACAGGGAGTTGATTGCCTTCGTCGCATAAGGTAGAATTAGCTGCAAAGTTCTTGGCAAATAATCTGGCCTTGTCTGATACTGACAAGATGACCTCATGTCCCTTGATAATAATTGGGATAGAACGCACACTTCTGTTCAAGATCCTGTTTGCTATTTGCTAGAACTGGTGGGAACCAAGCCACTGCTCAGCTACTTTGAATTTAACAGATTGAGCATATAGCTCTCTTGCATTTTTTATTACTCTTTTACAGTGGTTGCTGGCATCCTGAAAGCAGCTTTAGTCTCAGTACATCTATTATATTACGTTGGTAGCTATGGAAAAAGTGATTTCTGTGCACGATGGCAGCAGCACGTTCAGGGGAGAACCATGACTTGCTGTTAAGTTTTTGTTGAAATTTTTTAGATCGTATGAATCGGTCTATGTCTACAATTAACCATTCGGTCAGGTCTGATACTATAGAGGACACATCCTTTTTAAACATGAAATGCAGAGGTAAATCAGATATGAATGTATGGAAGCTGTCCCAGTCAGCCGTAAAGTATCGATATACAGTATGGTGGAGAAGTACGTCTGAAGATTTATTACATTTCATTTTTATCTTAACTGCTACAACAATGGTCGAAAGATCCCAGAGGAGATAGAATGGAACATGATCATAGCTCAGGGGAAGTTGTGAGGAAAAGGTCTAGAAGGCTTACATACGAACTGGTAGTATTGGGCACACGGGTGGGTTCATGAACAATCTGAGTGAGGTCATAGGCAATGGCAAAATCATGACAAAACCTCTTGTCATCGGTTTTATTTGAGTGGGTCAGTCATTCCACATTATGGATAATGAAGTCACCGCAAATGTGAATGTTAGCCGAAGGATAAGCATACAGGATGTGATCAATTTTCTCAGATACTCTTAAAGATAGTAACCCCACTGTTGTGGGGACGATAGAGGGCAAATATAAATGCAGTGGTGTAAGCTAGTGCAACTCGAAAGCACATATAAGGTAAATTAGGGTCTTCTCTGGAGATATCCCTACCACATGGAAAGCCATCTTTAATGTAGGCACATATTTCATGCCCATGGCGATCTTGGGGGTGGAATTGTCTTCCGTTTTCCAGCTGACTACAATATGGTTGTCTTCAAGTCTAACGTAAACAAGTTCTTGATGAACCGGTCCACTGAACAAATTTACTGAATTTCCATTACTAACTATTACTATATTGTCCAATTTCTACTGTACACTGTTTAACCCTTATCCTCGAGTGACCTCTTGGCCTTGATAAGTGGTGATGCCTATGTTAAAAAAAAAATGGGTTTTTAAAGTTTTTTTTTTTTTTATCTGTTTAATCAAATGACGCTGGCAAATGAGTTTTTTTTGTTTTTTGTTTTTTTTTAGGAACTTCAAACTCCTTCACAAATCTTGGTTTTTATGTTAAGGAATCTAGGAGTAACCTGGTAATCCTGTTTACTTGTTCAGTAAACTAATGCTGATGTCATCATTTTGAGACAGTTCAAACTTACAAAAAAAAAAAAAAAACTTGTCGGAAAACTTTTAATGACAAAATTACCAACCTTGAGATTAATTTTCAGAACCTTCTTAAATTCTATGTAATTTAGGTTAAAAAATAACCTAGGATTTCATTTTTATACAATTTCTAATTTTTGTATATATTAGATTCCTTGTCGGAAGTTAATCCTATTTTGTGTTGTCTTCCTATATAAACTTGTTTTAGGTTCCCCGATTTATCGGAGAGTGACCAATGTTTTCAGTAGTGTCCGTTAGTCCGGACTATTGCCAGATAACCGTCCATTAGTTTTTCCTGAAATTTTGCCACAAATTGTATTTCATTAATTAGTTGTGCACAGTAAGAAAATTTTTTTTTTTTTTTTTTTTTACAAAAATTCCCGTTGCGCTCCCCAGAGGTTCAAGAGGTCAAAAATGACACATTTTGCCCCATAACTTTTGATCCACCCATTGGATTTTTTTTTTTTTTTTTTTTTTTTTTTTTTTAAACTTGGCCAAAATATGGAGCCTCTTGTTCTTAATATAAATCCAGTATAGGTGACCCTTGCAAAATTCTGGTTCACGTCCCCAGGGACTTTGTGCTAAAATGCCTCTTTTTGGAGCTCTTTTTTTATATTTTTCAAAGACTTGATATGTTTGACTCTATAGTGGTTTTTCACGGTGGTCAACTCAAATATACATGTGTTAAGGCCTGAAATTGCACCGTTATCCACTTACACTGAGATTTGGCATCTCCAGGGACTCAAGGAGGTAAAAAATTACACTTTTTGCCCCATAACACTTGATCCATCCATTAGATTTTCCTGAAACTTGCCCAAAATGTGGAGGCTATTGTTCTTAATATAAATTCAGGGTACTTGTACAGTTTAATCAAGATATTAAAAAATGAAAATATCGAAAAAAGTTTATATTGTACTTATCCGTTTTGAACTGGAGATCTCCGGGGAAAAAATTTCACTTGATTTGATCGAGTAGTTTTTTTTTTTTTTTTTTTTTTTTTTTGTACAGTGGAAAAACACGTTTTTATGATAGCATTACTGAATTTTTTAAAATTTTTGTTTGGATCTTTTTAGAAATATCACGGGGTAATAACTTTATTTTTTTTTTTTTTCTTCCTAAAAATCGAACCTTTTGCTCAGTATCATAAATTGTTTTTTTGCTGTTTTTAAAAAAAAAAAAAAAAAAAAAAATGAAATTAAGTGAAATTTTTTTTTTTGAGAACTTACATAACGGATACTTACAATTAAAATTTTTTTGATATTTTCATTTTTTTAATGCCTTTATTAAACTATACAAGTGCCAAATTCAGTATGGATGACCCTGGCAAAATTCTGATTTGCATCTCTCTGGGACTTTTAGGGCTAAAAAAAAAAAATGCCTTTTTGGAGCTCTTTTTTTTCATATTACTTAAGAACTTGATATGTATACCTATATGGTAGTTTTCCATGGTGCTGAATTCAAATATACATGTCTTAAGGCGTGAAACTGCATTGTTTGTCCGTTTTCACTGGGATTCGGTGTTCCCAGGAGCTCTAAAGGGGTCACAAATGCAAAAAAGAAAAAAAAAAATGACACTTTTTACCTAATAACTTTTGCCCCATCCATTAGATTTTTCTGAAACTTAGCGAAAATGTGAAGGCAATGTTGGCCCTTCACACTTCTCACATTCATCATTTCTTCACTATTTTTTTGTGGCATCATCTCACATTCAGCACAAGAGGGGGACCATGCACGCGCGACTTGTTATAATCTAAATGAAACCTATTTGCAGTAGAACTTTGAATCTTCATAATCAATTTGAATAAAATTTTATTAACGTTGAAAAAGTTGAACCCTTTATATCAAACCCACTTCGGTGCTTTAAATGACAGAAGTTGGGCACCATGAGGATGCATCTCGGGGACGAGCAATGTGCGACAGATGTGACCAGAAAGATCTAGACCACACTGTCTATTGATTGCAAATGTGCAAATTCTGGAGAAAAAACATCCTGCTTATGCTAGAGCATGCAGAATCTGGAAGAAAGAAAAGGAAGTGTCAATAAAACATACCAAAAACATCTTCCTCGAAGCCAGGAAAGTAGATGGATACATGACGGAAAAGACGTACTCTGAAGTTGTATATCATCCAACATCACTAACCAAGACTCCAAATACTAATAAACAAATTGTTACAATTGGGACCAAATGATGCCCAAATTTATAAATGGAGTCAAACTAAACATATCAAAAATTAATCATCCCATTAAATCATCAACTAATGTTACCAATAAAACAAATTCTCAACCAAAATCAGAACATCCAAGAAAAGTCGATCAAAAGACCACAAAACTCACCAGTACGTCGTGCAGATGCTGAAAAAGACGAAACTAAGGAAAAGCAAAATCAGTTAAAAGAAAGAACACAGGTCACCAATACGTCTTCCCTGTGGTGAAAAAAAAAAACACTTGAAAAACAAACAAAAGATACATCTACCAAAAAAACAAAATAATATAAAGAAATTACCACAAACAGAAGTTGCTACTACTACTATAAATAGATTTACGAAATCAGAAGACATGGAAACTGAAGTTACTCCTCAAACCAAAAAAAAATCCTCATGAATTACAAGATAATCCAATGGAATTGCCGTGGATTGAAGGCAAATTACAATGAAATTTTATTGTTGCAAACCAAATTTAATCCTTTGGTTATTTGTCTCCAAGAAATCTTCCTTAAGAATGAGGACAATTTGAATATAAAACACTATCAACAATATAACTACATTCATAATACAGGACTTAGAGCCTCTGGTGGTGTATCAGTATTCATTAAAAATAACATACCACAGAGCCAAATTGAATTAAAAACAAATTTGCAAGCGGTTGCCATAAGAGCAACTTTACACAAACTGATAAGCATTTGTTCTTTATACGTACCTCCACATAAACAAAGATGAAAATGAATTGGAGAACTTAATAGGGCAAATACCCAAACCCTTTATTTTCCTAGGGGACTTAAATAGTCACAACTCCTTATGGGGATGCAAGGAAACGGATAGAAAGGGAAAGAAAATTGAAAATCTAATAAATAAAAATAATCTATGCTTGTTCAACCAAAAAGAAGCCACTCACATCAATCCAACAAATGGATCGCTTAGTTCCCTTGCTTTAACCATATGTGACCCTTCCACTTATCTAGATTTTTCTTGGAGCGTATTCGACGATGCCCCCCCCCAAATAAAAAGGCGACTAAAACTTGCTCCTATGGTTTCAAATGATCTGAAATAGCAGCAAGAGGAGACTTGATTCCAAATATTTCTCATATGTTATATTTCCCCTCTTGTGGAAATAGGGTACGATTATAAATATCTCTAGTATCAAATAATCTTCATACACTGAAATTTACTTTATGTATGCAAACCAAAGATGGGAGATATAACATGAGAAATATTTGGAATCAAGTCTTCCTTTGCTGTTATTTCAGATCATTTGAAACCATAACAGCAAGTTTTAGTCTCCCCTCTATCAAGGCCAGATGTTTTGGGGGAAATATCAAATATTTTGTAACTATATGTAAAACTAGGGAAACAAATGACTGAAAATTTTATGGCTGTAAAAAAAGTGTCAAAAATAGGCTTTGGGTGATCCCCTTAATGTATGACCTTAGGGCAAATGACACATAGCCCACTACAATTTTTAAGTCATTACCTTTTCAACGAGCCTTCATTTGTTAAATTCTGATCAATAGTTGCCAAGATTTGGAACTTATAAAATTGTCATAAAAGGTGGTATCTCTGAATATATTTATACTGGTAGCAAAATTGAATATTGAAATGTTCATATCTGTTGTTCTATGGGATGAAACTACATAAAAATTTGCAGGCTTTTTTGAACATTTTAATACTATTCTATGGTTAAAATTTTATGATAACTGGTAAAAAGGAACCTATATTTTCAGACCAATAAATTTTTTTTTTTTTTTTTTTTTGTGTGTGTGTGTGTGTATGTATATATATATATACACACACATGTCCTGGCAGGCCAGCTTCTGTTTTGCTGCATCGGTTGTCTTCCCTGTGGCCTTACCAAACCACTAATATATATATGTATACAAACACACTAGCAGGCGTCCCAATAAAACAAAATGCGCTTCAAAATATTTTAATTTATGCAGATTTTGTATTTTTTGAGATCCAATTCTCTTATCTTGTACCCAATATATAGTAATGATTTCAAATATTTTAAAACAAAAATAAACTTTGCCATCAGTTAGAATCTAAACCAAAACATTTAGCTCTCCAGCAGTATTAACTATTATATAACTTTAGGACAGTTGGATATAATCAATTTTTAAAATTAACTTGGTTTTATTTATATTTTGATCCATTAGCAGGCTTTTTTTTTCTTTTTTTTTTAATCCACTATATGTCAAGTTTCAAGTCTAGACCAAAAATCGATAATGATTGGCAGACCGTTCCTCCTACAGACAAGGTTATATGTGTGTGTAAAAGAACTATATAAAATATATACTAATGCATATAAATTTAATCGTTGATTCAATAGGGAGATTACATCGATTAGGGCTGTTTAATAAATATGCTCTTTATAGGGAATGGGACGTTTCAGCGGCAACCACGCCAGTCACATTTTTCTAAAGATTTTATAATTTTTTAAAAGCAATATGAAAATATATCACTTCTAAGTGTTAAGAAAAATGTTTTTGCAAAACTCTTTTTGGTTAATTTCCTAATTAATTTTTTAAAGGATTAAAAGCTTTTTAAAGTTCTTTTGGTACTTAAGTACTTATGTTACCATGCTGAACTAATGTTCCTATTTACTTTGCCTCCCCACGAGGGCAGAGTTAGACACCAGGGTTGTTTTTAAACTGGAGAAAAGGAGCAAAAATAAGAATTGTCTCAGCCATGAAAGATTTCTCCGCCACTAACCGAGAACAAAAATTTAAGTAATGTTATTTAGAAAGCCATTCTTAAAATGGGGAGGATATTTTGTAACTATTTTGTACTTTCATCGACGAAAGAGATATTGTGAAACTTCATTTTAATTTGAAAATATTATTCAAAATATAGCACGGTAATATGTACATAAGCACAAAAAAAACTAGCTGTGTTTATTTAAAACAATACAAAAACAGACAACATTCGGTCGTCAATAAGATATTTTCATGTTTTTCTTAAAAAAAAAAAAAATTTTTTTTTTTTTTTTTTTTTTTTTTTTTTTTTTTTACACAGTGATCACCACTTATCAAGGCCCGGAAGCCACTCAGGGATAAGGGTTATTGCAAATACATTAAGTTAGTGAGGAGATTTGCTGAAGTGTTTACTTAAGAGGGCGGTTCATTAGGAATTTGTTAACATTGGACTTGAAGACATCCAAGTTGTAGTCCGGAGGGAAGCAGGCAGACGGAACAGAGTTCCACAGGCATGCAGTTCTAAGAAAGAAGCTTTGTTCATGGAATCCGCGTTTTGATTTAGGCACAGATATAGAGTGGGGGAAATTTTTCACAGTGGATTCAGCTAGACGGGTGTTTTTCGTGAAAGATTGGCGAGGGGGGACCAGAGATTGGAGTTCAGACGAGCATCTACCATGGAAATAACGATAAAACAAGGACAGGCTCGCAACGTCTCTTCTGTGGGAGAGAGGTTGCAGGGTAGAGAAAAGGGCATCCCCCACTAAGCCACGAAGTCTATTTTGTACTCTGTCAAGGCAGGATAGGCTGTTTTTAGCAGCTCCTGCCCAGATATGGCAACAGTATTCCAACCTTGGACGTACTTGGCTTTTATATACATAGAGAATTGCATCAGTAGTGAGATATCTTCTGGAGCGGTAGAAGGATCCCACCATCTTTCCAGCGACCTTGGCAACAGACTTGATGTACGTGTTCCATTTCAGATCAGGAGTAAAGGTCAAACCCAGAAGCTTGTCAAAACACGGAGCCTCACCCAGACGAGAGCCATCCATCACAATTGATGCCAGCTGGGGATCAGAGCGTTGATGATGTAAGGATAGGAGTTTGGTTTTGGATACATTAAAGGTAACCAGCCACAACTTCCCCCACTGAACCACGCGCTCGAGATCAGAGGAGAGAGAATCAGAGAGAGCTTTGTGATTTACAGCCTTTGATGTGTTGCCGTAGATGGTCGTGTTATCAGCATAGATGTCAACGAATGATTTAAGTATGTGTTTAGGGAGGCCATTGATGTAGATCAGGAAGAGAGTTGGGCCCAGGATTGACCCCTGAGGGACTCCAGCATTTATATTGCAGGCCTCCGATTTTTGTCCATCTACCACTACTCTTATGAGCCTATCGGAGAGAAATGATTTAATGATTGAGAAAACATTTCCAGTTATACCGTAGCTGGAAATCTTGTGAAGTAGACCCTTTGCCATACCTTGTCAAAGGCCTTTGATATGTCAAGAGCAATTGCCCTAGAAAGGAAGCCTTTGTCAAGAGATTCACTTATCCTGTGGGATATAACCGTCAGCACATCTGCGGTAGATCTTGCAGAGCGGAAACCATATTGTGTGTCACTAAGAAGGTTATTCCTGCTGAGGTGGTTGACTATTTCTGTATTTAATATGGATTCCAGCAACTTACTCATAACACACAGGAGACTTATAGGTCTGTATTGAGAGGGAGATGACTTATCACCTGAATTCTTAAATATAGGGCAAACTGAAGAGGTCTTCCAGGGAGTCGGAAAGCACTTCTCCTTAAGGCAGCGCTTAAATAGTTTTGTAAGTATGGGAGCAAGTTCTGGTTGAAGCTTTTTTAACACTATAATTGGGATGCCATCAGGGCCAGTTGCTTTACTGGAATCTAGGTTCTTTATTAGCTTGGCGACCTCATGCACGGATATTTGTATGTTACCTAGCTTGTTCTGTGTTATAGGAGGAAATATGGGGAGTTGATTGCCTTCGTCGCATAGGGTAGAATTAGCTGCAAAGTTCTTTGCAAATAGTTTGGCCTTGTCTGACGCTGACGAGATGACCTCTGGTCCATTGATAATGGTTGGGATATAACGCACACTTCTGTTCAGGATCTTATTTGTTATTTGCCAAAACTGGTGGGATCCAAGCCGCTGATCAGCTACCTTGGATTTAACAGACTGGGCATATAGCTCTCTAGCATTTTTTATTACTCTTTTACAGTGGTTGCTGGCAGACCTGAAAGCAGTTTTAGTCTCAGTGCATCTATTACGTTGGTAGCTATGGAAAAAGTGATTTCTGTGCGCGATAGCAGCAGCACATTCTGGGGAGAACCATGGCTGGCTGTTAGGTTTTTGTTGAAATTTTTTAGATCCTATGAATTGGTCTATGCCTACAATTAACCATTCGGTCAGATCTGATACTATAGAGGACACATCCTTTTTAAACATGGAGTGCAGAGGTAAATCAGATATGAATGTACGGAAGCTATCCCAGTCAGCCATAGAGTATCGGTACACAGTACGGTGGAGGGGTACGTCTGGGGGCTTCTTACATTTCGTTTTTATCTTAATTGATACGATGGAGTGGTCGGAGGATCCTAGAGGAGAATGAACGGAACATGAACATAGCTCAGGGGAAGTTGAGAGAAAAAGGTCTAAGAGGCTTGCATATTGACCGGGTGTATCGGGCACACGGGTGGGTTCGCGAACAATCTGAGTGAGGTCATAAGCAATGGCAAAATCATGACAAAACCTTCCCTCATCATCTGTCTTATTTGAATGTGTCAGCCATTCCACGTTATGGACGTTGAAATCACCACATATGTGGATGTTAGCCGAGGGATGTGAAGACAGTATGTGGTCAATTTTCTCAGATATGCTCTTAAAGATAGTAACTCCGCTGTTGTGGGGCCTATAGAGGGTAAATATAAATGCAGTGGTGTGAGCAAGTGCAACCCTGAAGCACATATAGGGTAAATTAGGATCTTCTCTAGAGATATCCCTGCCACACGGGAAACCATCCTTAATGTAGGCACATATTCCATGCCCATGGCGATCTTGGGGGTCAGATTTAGCTGTTAAATTTGAGTATCCGTTGATTATGAACTCGTCTAGGGAAGTGGTCGGTCCTATTCCAGTTTCACTTAGAAATAATATGTCCGGTTTCGTCTCCTGTAATTGGGTTTCAACCTCTGGAAGGTTGGAACGTAGACCCCTGATGTTGGAGAAAGAGACCTGGTAGTAGGGGTCTACGTTGAAAGATGAGGTTCTAGGCTTCTTATGTTATCGTCCTATTTTGAAAATAGTATTTTCAAGTTAAATTAAAGTTTAACATCTTTTTTTATTAAATTGTTAGGTGAAAGTACAGAATAGTTACAAAAGCATTCTTCCCTCTTTATGTTAAGAATGGCTTTATAAATAAGAACGTTTTAAATATGAAAATATAATCTTGTTGACGACTGAATGTTCTGTTTTTATGTTGTGAGTAATGGAGTTAGTCATTTTTTTTTTTTTTTTGTGCAGTGCAGAAATCAAATTTACATATGTTAAGGCCTAAAACTGCACCGTTTGCTCATTTTCACCAAACCCCTCTTTATACCTAGGTATTTTGAAGCCTAATGCTTCTCATCAGAAGAAGAGAGGAGGTGCTAAGTAACATATTAGGGATGTGACGTCTAGTGATAACTACATTAAGAGCAAAATAATGGTTTGAGAGGGTAAAGCATTGTAAATGCGGAGGAAGAAAGAAAGGAGACCCCCCATTAATCACACTATATACTTATATCCACTGTGATATCTAGTTTTCTTCTTATATTGCATTAATAGTAGTTCTCTGTTCTTTCTCCCTCCACATTTACATAGAGCACCTAAACCATGTAATCTCCCTTAACGATTAAATTTATATGCATTAGTATATATTTTAAATTAATGGGAGATTATTTGGCCCTTTCTCCATTAGGATTTTGATATGATTTTTACATTGCAAAGGATCGGTCGAAAATTATGTGCTTTTGAAAGAAACATTTTCGTTTTTGTTCGAAAGACTTTTTGTATTCCTACACGTCAACACATAGAAAATAAATACGGAAAAGGTATAAACATCTATATATTTTTTTGTATTGATTTTTATCCATATATATATATTAGTTATTAAAATATATGGCAATTAAGGTACAGAATATTCTACATTATCTTGAGAAAATTCTGTGTAGCTTACTTGCTGTATTTATTTTCGTAACTTATTACTAAGCTCTACTCATGTATTGAGCACTGATAAAATAAATACCGAAATTTGATACATAAAATATTATATCCTCTTATAAAATTGTATGTGGATAAAAAAGACAACATACAATATCTTTTGCTTGTCCGTTTTTCTTCATAAATCACGCCAATACAACAGCCAGTTCCCTGCATTGCTATAGCCTTCTTATACTCTTTCATATTTATTGAAATAATATATATATATATATATATATATATATATATATATATATATATATATTTTGTGAAACATTCAGGAACAATCCAAAATTCTAGCATGCCTTTTCTAAAACAAGATCATATGTAAACTCAATGTTTTTAAAAGAAATATCAGCAGCAAAGATGAGATCTGCTCGAACTGAGTCTGGGTGACGTTTCAAGTTGAGGCCATCTGCAACAGTGATGGTAAAAAGGAGATCGTAGTCCAAACAGGTGGAAAAAAACAAACAACAACAAAAAAGAACGCTTGTGTTGCGAGGTTATATAAAGCATGTTCGCAATTGAATAATAAGGAAAATCATTATACCAGTATATATATATATATATATATATATATATATATATATATTTAAACACCATCTTTTAAGTTACTACGCTATTTTATCCAAATTCAATAATTTCTAATTTAAAAAAAAAAAAAAATTCTTTCGTAATCTCGTGTCATTTTTATTTACTTAATCTATCACCGCTATATTTCCTAACGCAATTTTTTTTTTTTTTTTTTTAAATCTCTACGATATTTTAACTTTTAGACATAATCCACCACACTAGTTTACTCTAATTTATTTTCTCTCATAAAATGTATATATATGTATATATGACATCTAATTTGCATAAGGAAAACACGTTGCTCTCCCCCATCATTATATATAGCCCCAATCCTCCGACTCTCTCGTCAATGACCATCCCTCTTGAAGAAGCCCGCATAAATCGGGCGAAACATTGAGTATCCAGGTCCTTCCACCTCCATTTTATTTCATATATATATATAAACTAAATTATTTAATACAAAACAAAGTAAAATTCATACATTGGTGCAATAATTTTGTAGGCACGTAAGGATGTGTTATAGTGGCTTGTACGTGTTGACCTCTGTGGAAGTGTGCACAAATAAAGGTTATAGTTCATATTTTACATGAGTGATATATAGTTTAATTATAACAGCCTTGGATTGTTCATACTGTATTAGCTCTACTTGTAAGCATCTTAAACGTAACAATGTTTATACAAAAAATACTAAGTAAAGTTCATACATCGGTGCAATAATTTGGTAGGCATGTGTGATTGTGGCTTGTACGTGTTGACCTCTGTGGAAGTGTACACAAATAAAGGTTATAGTTCATTGATTGAGATTTAGCATTCAAAACAGAGAATCAGCAACTATGTCCCAGAGCCTAGCTGGAGTCCGAACACGGTAGCCCCGTAATAATAATAAAGGGTTGGGTTTGAGACTCCTAACAAACGGTTCCCCAGTTCGATACAAAACACCTGATGAGGGCTGGAGGGCAAAACGGCCGAAACGTTGTGACGATAACAACCAAGATGAGGAAGTCAGTCTGACAATCTCAATCAATGAAAACACCTCATCTCAAAAATTACAGACAATTACTGTTATAGTTCATATTTTACATGAACGATATATAGTTTAATTATAACAGCCTTGGATTGTTCATACTGTATTAGCTCTACTTGTAAGCATCTTAAACGTAACAATGTTTATACAAAAAATATGTAAGCCTACTTCACATTTCTGTTTGCTGCTCTTCGAGTGCATGCTTATGAAGCGAGTGGGTTTATACGTGTGCACTGCTTGGTGTCAAGCGAAAAAGAGGAAGAAGAGAAGTGAAACGGAAGGCTATGTCAAAGGTCACAGGAAATGCATACGTATCAAAGTTATGTGATGTTTGCACGTGTGTGCTACTGCACACAGCTTGTTCTGTGTCTGTGTGTTTGATCTAGTCAAAGCAAATTAGTAGGAATAAAGGACTCACTGTACTTGTGTCAGTGACAAAACGATCAGCCTCGCCTTTAAGAGTAAGGGTAGCTGTAACACCGTCTGGAGAGATTCTGTACAACCCAAGCATCTGAATCATTCTACCACAATAAATTGAATGGAACGTCTTTCACAAATCAAAGGTAAAAACTGCTTCCATATGGTTTTGCATCTCCTCAACTGGGAGGTGACGATGGTCAAGTGATTAAGGACATGGACTAATAATCTGGATGTTCCAAGTTCGAATCCAGTTTGTTCCACAAAAATCATTTTCACTTAGGATGTTGGCAACCTTGTCATGATTTCACCCGATGTCTTTCTTGAAAGAATTCTGACTAAAAACATATCGGAGAAACCAATGTCAACAACAGAATCTTCGGATTCATACGATATGACAATGCTGATTCCATCAACTATATGATGAGCCAGTATATGTGAGGTTGTAGATCTTACTTTCTTGAAACTGTTTCGATTTGGGCGTAATAACTTGTACACGATTAAAAAGTATATCTTTGAAGCAACATGAGTTAAAAAGATGCCTCTGTAATTGTCCGTAATCTTTCTTCAGTGCTGCTGGCCCTGTAACTTTTCTCAGTTTCTGTTGTGTGTGTTGCCGAATGTACAGAGACAAAATCTTTGGTTGTTTCTTGAACCCAGTTCATTCAGTCTTGAAGTTTTTTTCTATTCTTTATCCGTTGAACAGCAGTATATATTCCAGTATGTGTAAGCTCGCCATATCAAAGACCTTTTTGATGCGAGTAAAAATTCAGTGTACCTATTTACTATGCCTCCCCACGGGACAGAGTTAAACACCAGGGTCTTTTTTTAACGTGGAGAAAAGGTACAAAAATAAAAATTGTCTCAGTCGTGAAGGATTTCTCCTCCACTGAAAGAGAACAAGAAATGGAAGTGCAGCATCTGAAGAACAGATACTACACTTTGATCTTGACCAAAAGGCCAAGAAAAGTTTAAGAGAGATAATTTACCTTGAAGTAAAATATGAATTATTCTCCTTATGATTTTGAGGTTATTTGAGAATAACTATAACAAAAAATTAAAAAAAAAAAAAAAAAGAAAGCGCAAAGGGGGATAATTCATATTTGACTTAAAGCTAAATTATCTCCCTTAAACTTTGAATTTTTTTTCTTTCTTCATGAATTACACAATATTGTAAAAAATTAAAACTATAATAATAATAAATCATAGCCGTCACTGAGTGGATAGAACTGATTAATATACACTAATTATTTAATATTATGTAATTAATACGCTTTCCTTAATAATCAACATTTATAGATATAATCTTATAACTATTCCATCAAGCAGAAATTTAGAGAAAAATACAAACTTTACAAAGATAATTATCTTAGATATTTTAATAATATATTTAGATTATTTTAGGAGAATAGAAAGTAAAACTTGAGTTTACTTTTGATATTTGCATAACTCTTGTTTCCTTTATTTTGTCTTTCATTCTTTGCATTCCATGGGTGAAGTTTCTGACGAAGGGGGAAGAATTGCTGTTTTCTGGGTTGGAATATATTTATCTAACACTTCTCCCTCCATAGCTTTTAACTGTGAGTATTTTTTTTTTAGCTCCTTAGTTCAAGTGGTTTCATGCCTTGTCTGGAACGATTTCCATAAAAAAATAACTTTTAATCTAATGAAACCTATAAATGTTACAGAAAATGCACAAAGTGGAATTTGGAGAATAAACTTGTGAAATATCAGAATACAAAAAGAAAAGTGATGTTGAATAACTAGAAGTTTAATGAGAAATATCTGTCCTCCTAACTCCATCGCAAGATGTAAAAATTATTTACCAGGAAATATGCATACTGAGGTGATTTACGTTAATGGATAAATACCTTACCAAGAGATTTCTATTTACGCTAGTAGCAATGAATGATTTTCTCTAAATTTTTCTTTTTTATCCATATCAAAACATTTCTAAGTCTGCTCTAATAATAAAATATAATGGATTTTAATTCTATATTGATGAACAATACCTTTCTAATTCGATCTAATTTATTGATGAACATTAACCTTTTTACTTTTGTAATGGATTAGCAGGCAAAAGAGAGTTCATACTCCACACCACTAATATAAAAAAACAAACTATTTTTTAATATCTATGTATTTGAGTTGATTGCTATTTGTTGGTGTTGCTCTTGAGTGTTGCGTTTTATTTTATTTTTTAATTATAAAAGAGTCTATGATATTTAAATGAGTATTTAAATGTCATCGATACTATTCTCTTTATAAATTTATCACTCATTTAACAACATCATTTTATTCAGTTTTTGTACGCATATGGATTTAGGTCAGACAATAATGAATGAGGCCAAAGACCTATATGTTTTATCTTTGATTCTAGCTGATGGCACCCAAATCATATTTATATATATATATATATATATATATATATATATATATATATATATATATAACTTTTGTAATTACTACTATATATTAGGTACAATATAATAATCAAAAGAATGGCTCTCTAATAATAAATACAAAATCTGCATGAATTAAAATATCATATTTAAGCATATTTTACAACCAGCATTGCAAGGCGGCAGAGGAACTACTATATGAGATACAAGATAAGAATCAATAGAAAATTTGCGCTATAATAATAATAGTTTTTGGAATTTCAGTCATTAAGCAGTGTCATATAATGGATTAGCAGGCAAAAGAGAGTTCATACTCTACACCACTAATATAAAAAAAAAAACTATTGTATTAAATAGAACTATTTTTTAATATCTATAAATGCTGTGTTTGAGTTGATTGCTATTTGTTGGTATTGTTCTTGAGTGTCACATTTTATTTTATTTTTTTAATTATAAAAGAGTCTATGATATTCAAATGCATTAAATGTCATCAATAATCTCCTTTATAAATTAATAGTTATATTTAGACAACAGCTGTGTCTTTGGGTGTGTGTGTGCTAAGAACTATTACTATATAGTCGTTTTTATAACAAGTGTATATAACTGTTTACTTGTGTCGTCTAACGTTCATGTATTTTCTTGTCTATTGAATGTGTGTAACATGTATGACAGCGTCTCTATTTTTCATCTAGTAATGTTCGTTTTCTTTATCCACGGTTCGTTGTGGGTGTATATAAGTGTTCATGTATGCGAGAGCCTTTAGTGTTTGTGATCGTCTACTTATTGGCGAGGCTTATTGCCACTCAAATTCCAGTGAAGTCCAATGGCCGCTACCAACCAGAAATCAGTGGTTAACGGTTGTTGCGATAATGCAAATTAATTTGTAAATGGTATCTAAAGAGGTGGAGAGTACTGGAAATCTGGGGAGACTTTTTGTCACTCAGATTCAAAGGAACACCACAAGTTGTTGTCAACGCCGGAGTTGTTGCTGGTTGTGCACGCAAGCACATGGAGTTCGATGCATACATGCAAATATTGTGGAAATCTTCAAACCAAGAAATGTCATCAAAAGTCATAATAATTGAAAGAAGAATGCATAAGCTTTGAAATCAACATTCTTCAACTGATAAGTTTTGGAAACAGTCATATTGAAATTTGGCCTTGGACGAATTTAATAAGGGCCGGTGGAATGCGGTATGGAAAAACAAAATCCCTATCTAAAGTTTTTGTAAATAAAAACAAATGCCAACCAAGGAAATAGTCAGTTAAAGAGAAGAGCACCGAGACGACCAGTTGTCATTTTGTGTCGCCCACAACACTCCACCACGCCCCATCTCTCTCTCTCACTCTCTCTCTCTCTCTCCATAGCACATTGAGAAAGAATTGAATAGAAAATAAATTGTCATTCCTTTTTTTATAAACTTACGTCAAGTGTTTTTTTTTTTGTGAAACAACTAATTGTCTTATATACATTCGTCAAGAACTTGAAACTCTATTTAACAGATTAAATAGACGACACAGTTAAAAACTAAAGAACTACAGCATAATGTAACAATGGTAGCCCGAGTGAAAACTCCTAGAGAGTGACTGATGATGATGATGATGATGATAATAATAATAATAATAATAATAATAATAATAATAATAATAATAATAATAATAAAAATAATAATAATAAGAGTAAGAATAAGAAGAAATAAAAGAAGAACGAAGTCAACGCATTTAACTTGCCAGAAAAAAAACAAACAAAAAAAAACATGGAACATTCTAAGATAAAAAAAAATTGAGGGGTGCAGGGTGCACTGGCTGCACTGCTTGTACTATATAGTGGGATTGTTATAGCGAGAATATATTTATGTGTGTCTTAACGAGTGTAACATCTATCGATGTCGTTTGTGTTTATCTACAGTTCAATGTAAGTGTATGTAAGTGTCCATGTATGCAAGAGTCTTTAGCGTTTTTGATCATCTAGTTTCATAATGGTCTTCGAGCCAATGCGTTTGTAATTAATCAATGACAATACAATCTTTGGATACGCACGATATGATGATAATGATAAATGCATTTCAAGACTTATAAAGAGTGATCTCCCTTTCATCAGTACCATTTTGATGAGTAATTACTTGATGATTATCTTGTATTATAGAGAGCTATAGTGCGTGTTTTTATAGCTATATATAACCGATGTATATGAACGAGTCTATTTAATATATTAAACGCTGTGATCATCTTTATGGTCGTCTAGTAACGTTCATTGCATGTATTTACAGTTCATTGTAGGTGTATATAAGTGTTCATGTATGTGAGAATCTTTAGTGTTTGTGATCGTTTACTTGATGTGTGTATAACGTGTTTAACAGGACAGGTAGCAAATACGGACAATACAAAGGGACGGAACACAGTTCTGTGGAGTCTTACATCAGGTCAATAGGGAAACATACCTTATCCATTTTTGGGTCTTGTCTTGAAAGCTGCAAATGAAAACTCATCCCAAGGAAACAACCAGAAGTCTTGGTGTGTTTTCAACAACTTTTATTCCCAGAATGTTTCCTCACTTGGAAAGTTGCACGCTTGTTCTAAGTTCTACATTCTATCGACATTGCCCCAACAGCTTCCTCAGGATTCGGAGCCATTACAACCGGTCGCCAGCTTGTCCGGCCTCGTTCAACTGTCTCTCTCAAACTCTCTAACTACCAAGTGACTAAACTTTGTGTCTATAAAAAAAAATTATCTCCCTTTGTAATTACGTCATTAATACACGTAACCTAAAGAATCAAACCACCTGATGTTTTGTTACATATTCATTTGTTATTATTTATCAACTAAAATTCTTAATCTGCTTGATTTATGTTAAAATTCCACAATTAACATTTTTCTGTTCACAACATTTTTCTTTTATTGTATTTTTTACATTCACCATCTAGTCTTCGACAAACAATTAATAATAATAATAATAATAATAATAATAATTTCTTAAGTCACCTGGCGTTGCCTTGGTAGTGACCAACATAACACCATTAATATGAATGTAGATGAAAATGGTTATCTTTATTATATTTCTCTTAGTCTGTCTGTCAGTTCCACTTTTTCCTCGGAAACTACTGGGCCGATCAGGTTAAAATTTTGTATCGTGCAGCGAACCATATTATGGTATCTATTTGATGTGCAGTTAGGGATTAGTGTGACAAAGCCATTGAAAGCTAACAACAGCAGCGATATACAAATGACCAAACCGACTACGTGATGTGACAGCAGAGATAAAAATCACACATGTTTAGAGAAGCAGGTAATTGAGACATAGAGGATTCGAGTTTGAGACATATCCGAGACACGACAGAGTGAAAATAGATGTGTTACATACGTGTCTCACAAGTGACAGGGAAATATGTGTACTAAACATGGCTGGACAAAGACAGAATACCATGTGTGTGACACAGCATGGTCTTGTTAAACATATTGGAGTATGAGAAAACTTTTGAACAAGAGACAATGCGTTATTCTAGAAAGTACCTGTAAATAAATGTCTGTTGTTTCACTTAAAAAAAGCGAGTCGAATTCTTTCACTGTCTTTATTTTTTTGCGACTGTCTGCATACAACATGTCCGTCCTGAATGTTAGCGTAGCGTGTGTTTACTCCTGATCAGAAATGGAACACTTACATCAAATCCATTGCCAAGGTCACTGGCAAAATGGTGGGATCATTCTACCGCTCCAGTATATATCTCACTGCTGATGCAATTCTCTACCTGTATAAGAGTCAAGTAAGTCCAAGGATGGAGTACTGTTGCCACATCTGTGCAGGATCTACTAAAAGCAGCTCATCCTGACAGAGTTCAGAACAAGACTTTATAGCCTAGTGAGGGATGCCCTTTTCTCTTCCCTGCAACCTCTTTCCCACAGAAGAGATTTTGCGAGCTTGTTTCTGCTTTATCATTATTTTCATGGCAAGTGGTCGTCTGAGCTTCAATCTATGGTCCCCTCTCGCCAAACTTTCACAAGAAACACTAGTTTAGCTGAAATCACTATCAATAATTTCTCCCACTCTTTATCTGTGCCTAAACCTACATGTAGGTTCCATGAACAAAGCTTCTTTCTTAGAACTGCACACCTGTGGAACTCTCTTCCATTTCTCTGATTTCCAGCTGACTACAATATAGTCGTCTTCAAGTTCAATGTAAACAAGTTCTTGATAAGCTTTCCCCTTAAGTAATCCAATTTACTAAATTTCTACTACTAATGATTACTACGATATTGTCTCGTCTCATTGACTACTGTACACTCATTAACACTTATCCTCGAGTGGTCTCCGGGCCTTGATAAGTGGTAACTTCTTTGTAAAAAATAAAAGAAAAATTTTAACGACTATACTACCTTAGTATTTGATGAAAAAACTGAACACAAATTTAACCATATTCAACCATTAATTTAACTTTTACCTGTTTTAAACACACTCAAAAGTTTAGTTAATGTTACAAAAAGTGAAAGAAAAAAAAAAACATTGTGCATGCATATTATAAATGAAAGTAAATTAAATATTAAGAGAATAAAAGGGGTCACCAGTTAGCAAGTGCTAACTTAACATCTTAAAAAGGTTTTGTAAATGAAAAAAAAAACAAAGGAAAACATAATTAAATAGCAAAACATTGATATAACCAAAATTTTTTGCATGAATATAAAAGTCATTTTTGGTTAAGAAATGCTCATTTGTTGAAAGTCTATGCAAATTCCTGCTTCCGTAGAAAATGGTTATCATGTTGGAGTACATATCCAGCCAGTGCCAAGTCAACGTTGAACTACTGCAGATAGTGTTTTTTTTGTTTTTTTTGAGGTGGCAAACTTTAAATTGTCGACTCTATTTTCTTTAATTGTTGTTTTTTTTTTTTTTTTTTTTTTTTACACAGTGATCATCACTTATCAAGGCCCGGAAGCCATTCAGGGATAAGGGTTATTGCAAGTACATTACGTTAGTGTGGAGATTTGATGAAGTGTTTACTTAAGGGGGCGGTTCATTAGGAATTTGTTAACATTGGACTTGAAGACATCCAAGTTGTAGTCCGGTGGGAAGCAGGCAGACGGAACAGAGTTCCACAGGCGTGCAGTTCTAAGAAAGAAGCTTTGTTCATGGAATCCGCGTTTTGATTTAGGCACAGATATAGAGTGGGGGAAATTTTTCACAGTGGATTCAGCTAGACGAGTGTTTTTCGTGAAAGATTGGCGAGGGGGGGACCAGAGATTGGAGTTCAGACGAGCACCTGCCATGGAAATAACGATAAAACAAGAATAGGCTCGCAACGTCTCTTCTGTGGGAGAGAGGTTGCAGGGTAGAGAAAAGGGCATCCCCCACTAAGCCACGAAGTCTATTTTGTACTCTGTCAAGGCAAGGATAGGCTGTTTTTTTTTTGTTTTGTCAACTATCGGTTATTTTTAGTTCAGCTTAGTTTGGCAATTCATTATAGAGAGATTGACATCTGAGCATTTTCAAATTGCGAATGATGTGATCAACTTACTGAGAGAAACGTTTGATGAATGAATAATTTCATGAAGTGAACTTGTCAAATGGCCACCTCATTCGTGCGATTTAATCCCATTAGATTATTGTCTTTGGGGATATGGAAAGTCCCATGTCTATGCTGATAAACTAGACACAATAGACCACTTAGAAGACAACATTCGATGTATTATTGTCAAAATACATTCTAATTTGAAGCATAGAGTTTGTAAAAATTGGACCTCTAGATTACAATAACCATCAACAGTTTCCCCCCACACTCTATCTGTGCCTAAATCTAAACACAGATTCCATAGAGACAGCTTCTTTCCTAGAACAACCCGCAGTGGAACACTCTTCCATAGACCTGCTTCATGACCGACTACAGCATGGTAGCCTTCAAGTCTAATGCAAACAAATTCTTGTTGAGCCGTCTCCTTAAATAATCAAATTCTACTCAACTTATACCATTAACAATTACAACACTATTACCTTATATTCATTAATCCTTATCCTTGAGTGACCTTCGGGCTTTGATAAGTGGTGACTCCTTTGTAAAAAAAAAAAAAAAAAAAAACATTTGTCCATATTCTATGATTAAACCAACCTGAGTAATTGTAAGCGATGGAATTTAATTTAAACAAAATAAGTAAAAAAGTCTATATTACTTGGTTTCATCTTGAGTGTTAATTGTGTAACGTTTCGGTTGGATTGTCCTTCGACCATCTTCAGGCATGCTGGTTGTTATTTGGAAAAGAAAAAAAGAAAAGTTACTTGCTCCGTAGATGTTTTTGTATTCCGTGTGTTAGTTTCTATTTTATGGTTTTAGATATTAACTCACGGAATATGAAAACATCTACGGAACTTAGTAACTTAACTCTTCTCTTTTCCGAACAACAACAACCAACATGCCTGAGGAAGGTTGAAGGACAATCCGACCGAAACATTGCAGAAATAACACTCAAGATGAGAACGATAACCCAATCAATACAAGTAATATAAATAATCAGCCCTTATCTAAAAAATTCAGAACTTCAAGTAAAAAAGTAATAAATGAAAATGAGCAAATAAAGTGGTAGTGGAGTCATTGACTGTCGTCTGCCATGCTGAAAGAAAGCAACATTTATAGATGAAAAACAAATAAAGAAACAATGCTCACACACTGGGTAACTATCTACGGGCCAAGATCAAAGTGTAATATCTGTTCTTCAGATGCTACACTTCAATTTCTTGTTGTCAGTGGAGGAGAAATCCTTCACGACTGAGACGATTTAAAATTTTGGGTTTGTATTACTGTACACATAGATTCGTAAAAGTTGTCAAAAAACAAATATATAACAAATAAATGTTATCAAAGGCAAGATAAATTACTTTTCTACCTAACTAGATATAATTTTCGTGTTTTTATTCAATTTAACATGTTTATTCAGCTCGAAAAGCATACAGTGTTTACCGATATATTGGAAAATTCAAAATGGCGCCCGACTCTCTCTTTAACACGGTAAGTTCGGAAAAAGGTGTAATAAATAATAAACTAGACAAAATATTGTTAGAAATTCGCTCAATATATGTTACCGTGACATAAGTTGACATATATTCGGTGTTTTTTTAATATTATTTTGTCTAGTTTATTATTTATAACACCTTTTCCCGAACTTACCGTGTTAAAGTAGAGTCGGCCGCCAGTTTGAATTTTCCAATACATCGGTAAACACTGTATGTTTTTCGAGCTGAATAAACATGTTAAATTGAATAAAAACACGAAAATTATATCCAGTTTGGTAGAAAAATAATTTATCTTGTCTTTGATAACGTTTATTTGTTATATATTTGTTTTTTGACAACTTTTTCGAATCTATGTGTACAGTAATACAAACCCAAAATTTTTTTTCCTTTCTCTATGTTAAAAAACGGTCCTGGTGTCTAACTCTTTCTCATGGGGAGGCATTGTAAATAGGAATTGTGTAACTTACAAACCGTGTGAATTTATTATGGGCAACGAAAATAAGACATGCTTACAAGGAAGTCAGGAGGAGTGTGTTTTTAACATTACCATTCAGCTTGGCTTCCTAGGTGTAAGAGAGAGAGAGAGAGAGAGAGAGAGAGAGAGAGAGAGAGAGAAGAAGAAGTCGATATCACCACCTATGGGCTGAAACATGCAACTGCTAGAAATAAAGAGTGATAAACGTATATGTCTCAAACTTTGGAGTGTTGTGCATTGTGTCTGTGTGTGCTCTGCATGCAAACTAGTGCTGGATAGCAGTTTGACAACACATTTCTATTAAGTAATAATGGGTATTGTAAGAATGTTACATGTCATCTCTCTGAAATTCTTAGAAACCTCTGAAAGCAATAGGGAACACTGAGAATTTGGTGTAAACTGAATTTATGTCCCTTCTTAAACGAAGACCGACGATATTTACTAATATCTGTGAACATTGATATTTCTCTCTCTCTCTTTCTTTCTTATATATATATATATATATATATATATATATATAAGTAAATGTTTGGAGGTACAGAATTTATACATAGTTTTAAATAAAATAGGCGGAAGTTTCTCAAGAGCTCTTTCGGCTATCATCTCATCAGGAGAAAATCGATAGCGTAAAAAATAATATTATGTCGAAACTTTAAAGAGTTCTAATGGAGACATTCAATAGTTCCCCATTAGAACTCTTTAAAGTTTCGACATAATATTATTTTTTACACTATCGATTTTCTCCTGATGAGATGATAGCCGAAAGAGCTCTTGAGAAACTTCCGCCTATTTTATTTAAAACTATGTATAAATTCTGTACCTCCAAACATTTACTTATCATATATATATATATATATATATGATAAGTAAATGTATATTTAATATATATATATATATATATATATATATATATATATATATATATATATATATATATATATACACTTGTGCCCGATATTATTCATACCCCCCTTGAAAATTGAGTTTATTAGGTGTAACTTTGTAAGAATTTATTGTTTACGTCCATATTGATACATATTCTTAATAAACCTCTTCTGATCATTTTCGTCATTTTAAAATCTCGGGATACTTGTAATAAAAGAAATATACAGCTATTTATAAAATCTGCAATGTTCAAAAATAATCATACCCCCTTATTTTTTCAGTATAAATCGAGTTTCTGACTGTTTGTTTCCTGTTTGATTCTTATTTTGAATGTTTTTATACAATCTGTGATTAATTTCATTTCGTTTTTTGCATTTTTCAGAAATTAAAATGATATCAACTGAAAACCAATAAAAGAATAAAAATTATTAGAATGGGGAAGAAAAAGAGCTGAGTAATTATCTTAGGACTAAAATTGTGGATTCCCATTAGGATGGTTTAGGTTACAAGTCAATTTCCAAGAAATTTGAGGTCCCTACAGCAACAGTACAGAGCATCATCAAAAAATTCCAGAGCCACCACACAACAAACAACTTGATTGGTAGAGGAAGGAAAAGGAAACTGTCTGCTAGAGCCACCAGGAATATTGTAAGAAGTGTTAATGCAAATACAACCACCACTACTAAGGACATTTTAGAAAATCTGGAGTCTTTTGGCATAAAAATATGAAGGCAAATATTGCAAAGGACTCTGCATGAAAATGGTCTGAAAGGAAGAAGACCAAGAAGGACTCCGTTGCACACCGAAAAACACCTTGCAGCACGTCTAAAGTTTGCTAGGACCCATGTGAATTCTCCAGAGTCCGTTTTCTCAAGTATTTCGTGGGCTGACGAAACAAAAATTGAATTGTTTGGCCATATGGATGCTTCTTACGTTTGGAGGAAGAAAGGAGAAGCTTACAACCCAAAGAACACCATACCCACGGTGAAACATGGTGGTGGTAGCCTAATGTTTTGGGGCTCCTTTTCGGCTAGTGGTCCAGGTAGTTTGGTCAAGATAGATTGAACCATGAAGAAGGAGCAATATTTGGAGATACTCCAGAAAAAAACATTAGACAGGATGCGGAGAAGCTCCATTTAGGACCAAACTGGGTCCTTCAACAGGATAATGATCCAAAACATACTGCAAAAATAGTCAAGAAATGGTTTGAGGATAATCAAATTAATGTTTTGGAATGGCCTAGCCAGAGTCCTGACCTGAACCCTATCGAAAACCTCTGGCACATAATGAAAACTGACGTTAAAAAGCGGAAACCTAGAAATTTGAGGGATTTGGAGAACTACTGCATTGAAGAATGGTCAAAAATCAGTGTTGATGCTTGTAAAAACCTTGTTGATAAATATCCAAAACGGTTACAGGCAGTTATTAAGAATAAAAGGCATGCTATTGACTATTAGTAAGAGAGGTATGAATAATTTTGAACTAGTGCCATTATTGTTTTTCTTTGTATAATGTTTCAAACTAGCATAATTTATTTATTTGTTGAGTTTAAATTAAATGCTTATGCTTGATTTATTGTTTGAAATCCCTTTAATATTGTCTACCTTCTGGTTTGAGCAATATTCTTATAGAAATCTCAAAGATCCGAGGGGTATGAATAATATCGGGCACAAGTGTATATATATATATATATATATATATATATATATATATATATATATATATATTTAAATCTCTAAAACAGCTACATGGTAAGCAGCTGATGATCCCCGTTTTCTATTTACAAAATTTTAGTTAAAGTTTTCTCTTTTCATCCTTATGTAGTTAAATTCTGTTTTAAAATTGAAGACTTTTGCGAAATCGGCTTATGCAAGTGCTAAGTCTATTTCTATTTAACAATTTTAGTAATGGCTTTTTTTTCATCCTTGTATAAATGAATTCTCTTTTGTCATTATAAACGTTTTAGAAGTCGGATTATGTAGGTGCTAAGTTTGCGATAGGTTAAAGTTAATTTTTTATTATTATTATTATTATTATTTTTTTTTTTTTCCTTCCGGGAATTTAAACTGCATACTTTATTTTTGTATTTTTTTTTTTATTGAAAGCTTCTTTAGACTATATATATATATATATATATATATATATATATATATATATATATATATATAGTAAAAATGGTAATTAGTAAAACCTGAAGAGAGTGCTCAATACTATTGCAGAGCAAATATGCGTTTTATTTTTTATTACCGTTTTATCTGTTCAGTTACATATGTTTCGGTTGCCGGACCATATTTACGATCCAGCAGCCTCGTCAGACCTTACAGAAATGGCTATTATTATTTGGAAGAACGATTTAAAAAGAAATACGAGAGAAAAAAAAAGGAAAAAAGAAAGAGGGGAAGAGAAAATAAGGGGGGCGGAGATCAACAATAACAGTTTTCATTAGATTGTAGTGTGTGTGTGTGGGGGGGGTGTTAGTAAATTCAGCTAGGCGTGGGTGAAGGTGTAGTGATATAGGGAGGGAGAGAGGGAAGAATTTCAATTTTGGGTTTTAAGATTTGGCTGTATTCAGTAAAATTGTTTAGCTATACACTGGAGTATATGGATTGATGGGAGGGAGAGAGGGAGACAGAAAGGTTTAGTGAACGCTCGCAGTGGCCACGGCAAGTCCATATATATATATATATATATATATATATATATATATATATATTAATGATGGGACGATTTCAATATTTTTTCCCAATTCCGTGCTGAATTTTCTGATTCCGATACAATTATCGATTCCAATTCCGATTCTGATTCTTTATAAATCTCTAATTATTCAACTATAAGATTGTTATTTCCCCTGATTTTCGTAAAAAAAAAAAAAAAAAAAAAAAACCACGTTAAATATGCAGATATTTTCCTCAACGTAAAATTACATTTGTGAAGGATGATCTATCGATTTTAATATTACTGGTATTTTAAAATCAATAAATATTCATTATTTTATCGTTATTACCAGCAATGGAAGATTTTGGTTTAAAGAAAATCAAATTAAAAAAAAAGACAATTAAAAGAATCGTTTTGGCATCGGAAAATAGGCATCAATTCCGATTCTGATGCCCTCAAATATTCCGATTTTTTCGATTTCTGATTCCGATTAATCGTCCCAACACTAATATATAAGTTAAAAGAAGACACTAAAATCAAATCTCTAAGAGGAGGTCTTATCAGGATAATACAAAGCTCAACAAAATTATATTGGAGCTTATCTGTTCCCAGAGGCGGTATTATATAAAAGTATTTATATAAAGTACCAACCAACCGAACTGACTTCCTCCGAAGGAGGAACTTTCACAAGTGTATGAAAATCACAAATGGTACCCAATTGCATGTATATCCCTGCCAGATGAAATGACGGCTGTTAGGTTTTTACAACTATTGCATGAAAGTGTCGATGTCCTCCTACATACAGCACCTAGTATTCCTGAGTGGTTACACATCTGGTACTTACGAGGCTCAACGTTGCTTAACTTCGGTGATCTAATAGGAACCGGTGTGTTAATGTCACACTGATGAGTTGTGATACACGAAACAGTATTGTATGTGGTTGACTATATATTAACCGCCCCCCCCTCCCCCCTCTTTGGGTAGAGCACTGTCATAAATGTATTTCACCCGCTACTTAAATTGCTATAAAGCGAGGGTTTCTGTTTGTTTGTAAATAAACAAGCAGCTCGAGCACTGTAAAAGCGGTGGGCGAGTGTTTATTTAAATGGACATTCGTTGAGGTCATTTGCGAGCACCGATCGCATGGGATGGTGGGTAGAACTGTAGGGTCAATCCTCAGCTAGGGAAAGATGTTAGTCTTGCTGCACTGATGCGTTGTGATACAATGAAACAGTACTGTATGTGGATGAATATATATATATATATATATAAATCCCCGAAACAGTGTTTCATGGTAAACAAATGATGATCACTTGAAAAATAAATTATTGGTATTATAGTAAATTCGAGAGCGAGTTGATGCAGTGATTGCAGGTGATTAAATGACTTACTGACTAGATGGTTTTCTAACGAATGATAAAAAATATTTTTTTTGTATAGTTTTAAAGGTTAAAAACTTCAAAGACTATATATATATATATATATATATATATATATATATATATATATATATAAAGTGTGTATAAATTGTGTATGTATATATATATATAGTGTGTGTCTATATATATATGTATATATATAGTGTGTGTGTATGTATGTATATATATATATATATATATATAAAGTGGTGTGTATGTATATATAAAGTATATATATATATACGTACTATATATATACACTTTTGACTTTATATATATATACACTTTATATATATATATATATATATATATATATATATATATATATATATATATATATATATAAAGTGTGTATAATCCATAAATAACTGTTACTCTGTATCACAGCTTTTCAATATGGCTAGACCTGGTGATCGTTAAATCTGAGAATGGAAACCCGACCGTCAGTGTGATAGTCGGGCTTCCCTACCTAGTTGCATCCACGCGCTCGCGCACCCGTCGTACACACTAAAGATGACTTCTATGTTATTATTATTATTATTATTATTATTATTATTATTATCATCAGCAGAACAAGCAAACCATTTCGAATAAGTGTTTGTACCGCGAGGTTTGTTGGCGATGTCTACATATAATTATCGATCGGCAACGTTCTTAGTTGAAGTTGACTGAATTGTCGGCGGCCTCATCATTTCCAGTCAATTTCATTCGTCGCCGAAGACTAAAAGTGGAAGTAGATTTTCTATTCAATCTCAGTTTTCCTGTGTTTCGTTTCTCTTTTTTTTTCCTCCTCGAAAATTATCCATAATGCGCGAGGTAATGGCTTTAAACAGGTTCCAACGATATCTAGTTGGTCTGCTGCTCGTCAGTGGAACTCTATTTCCCGTTTTACTGAAGTAAGTAGACTTTAATTATTCTATCTCTTTATTGTACAGAAATTTCGCGTGTATGTGCATTTCTCAACTCTACGTGACTTACGTATTATTATTATTATTATTATTATTATTATTATTATTATTATTATTATTATTATTATTATTATATTAAATTTTTTTTTTTTTTACTATTAGTGGTACGTACTTATTTCTTGAAATCGAAAATACAATAGTGTAAACTATTAAAAGGAATAATAATAATAATAATAATAATAATAATAATAATAATAATAATAATAATAATAATAATTTCATTAAAAAATAATTTATTTACGAAATTCAGTGCATCGGAATGCATTTCGGTTTCTTTGTGAATGGTCAGTCATTTTAATCTCTTGTTAATAGTTTAAATAAAAGAAGAAAAAATGAATTACTACGTGACACTTCCGAAATTGAAAGGAACTGGGAAGCATTTAAACTATCGAATAGAAAGTCATTTAAATTGGCTTTTATTAGCAATTAAGCTGATTTGGTAACGCGCACACACACATATACACATACGGTACTACAGTACACATACATATACGTGTATACATATGCACACATACTTATGTATACACACATGTATGCACACACACACACACACACACACACACACACACACACACACACACACACACATATATATATGTGTGTGTATATGGCATAATTAAAGAAATGAAAAAGCAAAACAAAATTGAAACAACGCAACGCCAAGTTCTGAAGTGTCTTCGTATTCTTCGTTGTTCATTCGCGTATTTTTTATGGTATTTCTCTCTCCATCCATTCGATTTGGCATGTGCTCGCCACCTCCCCCTTTCCCCTCTCTCTATTTATCCCTATTCGTTGAACTAAACTTTAAACCATGCGCCAATAAAGAGAGAGAGAGAGAGAGAGAGAGAGAGAGAGAGAGAGAGAGAGAGAGAGAGAGAGAGAGAAAGGTTCATGACAGTCACTGATTATTTAAAACTTTTATTTATATTCTAGATATGTACCTAATTGCCGAACGCCCCCAAAACAAATTAACTCTTTTCTTCAGTTATTTGTTTTGCGTGCGTTTTTATCTTTAAACAGTTAAACGTATTAATTAAGGCATTTGATGTTGTTGTTGTAGTCTTTAAAAGTCGGTGTCTGTTGTTTGCTACTAAAAAGCAGGTGTCCGCCGCGTCTTTTCTTTAGACTCGCTCTCTTTTTCACACGCTCCGAAGGAACGAAGGAAGAAATGCGGATGGTTTAAAATATCATTGTTCTTTTATAAACGTGTGCTGTTATTATTAACGACGACACCGCACTTAATATTCTTAATTCTTATATTAATAAAATTGTGCGACTGTGTGTGTGTGTGTGTGTTTCTCGTCTCTACGTGAATTACGCATTACTATTTATTTCATTTACTAATTGTCGATTATCGAAATTTAAAGGGGAGTGGGTGGAAATCACAATTTTTTTTAACATCCTCAAATCTCTCCCCTCTTCAAACGTGATTTTTCTTTGGTTACGATACAGTCGACAGATTTAAAAAAAAAATGTTGTTTTACGCAAAAACAATATGACGTACTCAATTGTCATGTCGAAAATAGTAATATATCCAAAAATTACGAAAACTCATCGAATAGAACAAGTTAACAACTGCTATGGTGTTTTTAGTAAAGAAAAAAACAACAAGAAAACAAAAAAAATCTATCGTTTTAGACAACAAATATTACCACCGTGACACAAATAATCTAAAATATTCCCTTCTGAGTTATGTCCCCTGTGTGTAGCCTCCTACTGCCTACTTTATAAAGCCTAAGAACAATGCGATTTTACTCTTTCCGTAAAAATTACTTTTAACTATAAATAAATTTCTACTCGATAATTTTTCGTAATTTTTAGATATATTACTATTTTCTGCATAACAATTAAGTACGTAATACGACATAATCACGTTGACAAACCGGTTTCCGCAGGATCACCGAAGTTAAGCAACGTTGAACCTGGTTAGTACTAAATGGGTGATGATTTGGGACTTCCAGTTGCTGTATGTGTTCTCCGCTTATCTCGGCATTATTTCCAGTCGTCTTGGACTTCTTGCCATTGCGCAACCCTTGCTTCACAATTACACGCGCTGTTTGCCCCATACAGGGGGTATCCATTGTCTTTCGAGACTGAACAGAGGCATCGATTTTTTTTGGTTAAAACAACATATTTTTAAAAATCGATCTATCGACTGTATTTTAACAAGCACCCTTTTTTTTTTTTTTTTTTTTCGATTACGTGTGAACACCCTAAAATATTTAGCGGAAAGCAGGAAAAAAAAAATTCTTTTTATACTTTCTTTCCGCCTTAACATTTACATTTAAAATGACTTCCTTCGGTTTTCGAGAATGCTGAAAACGAACATCACATTTAAGTTTTGCGCAGACAAGTCGTTTTCTGGATATTAAGAAATTTTGGTCAGGTTTTAGGACGTGCGCCAGCCTATTATTAGCACCCCAACCTCTCCATCTTAAGAACGGTTTCGGAATAAACACCCCACAACTTCGAAAGACGTTCTTAACATGGAGATGTTGGGGAGTGTTTATTCCGAAAGCCGTTCTTAACATGGGGAGGTTGGGGTGCTTATAATACGCTGGGTGGGGCAGTGGGGCACGTCGTAAAAATTGACCGATTTTTTTTTCCCAATGTATTACTTAATAAATGTCAGTGACGTTCGCCATTCTTAACATGGGGAGGGGAGGAAAAGGTGTTTTGTAACACGCATGCGCATTAGTACTTTTCAGTTGGGAGAAGAACATGACCGCATTGGAAGGGCTTAATATCCAGAAAACTACATATTTGCGCAAGATTTAAGCGTGATATTCGTTGTCAGCATACTCGAAAACATTTAAATGTCGCCATTTTAAAGGCGAGTGTTGAGGTGGAAAGAAAGTAAGAAAAATGCCGAAAAAAACAACATAAAAATAAAACAACCAAAAAAAACAACATTATTTTAAAATTTAGAGTTGGATATCTGATTCAGAGATAAATTTAACGCAAAATAATCCTCCACTTCCGAAGCATTCTAACTTTTTAAAGTAGTTAACCATTTTTTTTTTTTTTACCACTAACCCTAAATTCGAATAGCGAGGTCATGAGACACTGCCAACCGAATGTGAAAAAAAGAAAGCACGATTCCGTGACGTCAGACTTGTGTTAACTATACAAACTATGGAAAAGCAAAAGCGACTTAATGATTTTTTAAACCTTTGTTTATCTTCTTCAAACTGCAATTAATAATTAATCTTCGTTATAATTTTGTTAGGTTTTAAGATTTACAGTTTAATGATTAGTAATATTATAAACATTTGTATATTAAATAGGAAATACGGTTTTACTGAATGTTCATTTGATTAACTACCGGCTTCCATACTTTTGTTCGGTCAAAAGAAACAAACAAAATGAGCGGGGGGGGGGGCTACAAAATGCTTAATACTTGTACAATAATATTTTCAAATCGGTTTTAATCTAGCGATAAAATAACTGACAAGGGCCATGTTTATATTAAAAATTAATATTAAAAAAAAAATGTAAACACAATTAAAAAACTATGTTGTAACATTGTTTGAAATAATGGAATTTTAATCGTTTTAATCTTTTAAAAAATTAATTAATTTTTAGGAAGTTTCTTTTTCTTGGCAATTCAACTGATTATAGTATATATTAATTCGAAAAACGCTATTTAAAAAAAAAGCATAATAATATTAAATTTATATCATTTTTTAATTGCAACATCAAGGTAAGTTTTTGTTCAATGCGTGTATTTAAATTAAAAAAAATATTTTTTTACTTATTTGAACTCTTATGTTTCATAATAAATAGAAAGTTCGATAGATTTAAATATATTTTGTTCAAATTTCGAAAAAAATAAATATGGGGGGGGGGGACACGCACTAAAAAAATATTTCCCCTCGTATATTTTACGGAACCTGCATTTTATATGTAATTTCATTCTAAAATGGATAAGTATCGAAAATTTCACGAAAATCTGACCATTAGTTGATTTTTGCTCGATTTATTAAACACGGGTATGTTTTCACGTTCGGAATGCTTACTACATGGGAACGTTATTTTAAAGCGCCAATTATGTAAACACGATTTTCGTCTCGCAATTTTATTATTTTCGTTCGATGAAAAATTTTAAAAAAATTATTACTGGTTTATTTTGCCCTTCTTTTAAATGGTACAAAAGTTGGTACTTCTACATTTTATTGCCGAAACTGGAGACGCCATTTTATTTCGAGCACCTGCCGTTAAAATCCAAGGGAGAAATCAGTATTTTAAACTATGGCCGAAGCATGAAATAAATAACAAAAAAATTAAACTGGAGAACGATTGCTTCCGAAAAGATAAAATTAACCTAAAATTAAATGAAATTTTTTTCCGTTTTCATCAATTAAATCGAAACATTTCCAATTAAACAATTATGGATATATGTTCTCTTTCACGTTCTTTATTTACTTTTTTTTCATAGTTCTTTCCGGAAGTAATTAATATCCAGTTTAATTTTTTTGTTATTTATTTCTAACTTTGGCCATAGTTTAAAATGTTGATTTCTCTCTCTGATTCTAATCGATAGGTGCTCGAAATAAAATGGCGTCTCCAGTTTCGGCGATAAAGTGTAGAAGCACCCAAAAGTTATATTGATAATATTAATTTATAATAAAGTTGCATCGTTTTACATATGTGGTGACTTTTGGAGGTGTCTAGAGGTCGTAAAATCACATGTAAATCGCCTAAAAGAGTAGTGCCCCCCCCCAATAATAACGAAAAATGGTTGAGACGAAAAGAAGTAAATTCTTTTATTTGGATTATTGAGCGTTATTTTCACAACGTTTTAATCGATGTAACTTCTAAACTAATTCGGAAATAGGTGCTTATTCAGATTAGCACTCATGTCGGCAATTAGAAGTAAAGAAAATACAGAAAAGTCAGTATGATGTACGTATTCGTTACAGAACGAAGATGTCATATTCCAAAAATTACTTAAATCGATCAAGTAGTTTTATTTAAAACTAAGAAACTCGACTTTTAGTGATTTTACTACTAAACTGTATTAAAAACGTAAGGCTGAGTTTTCACTTCTCAACTTCGATTTGAGCTGTCTTCACTTTTTATTTCATCGGATTTAATCATGGCGGACGAAAACATTACGACTCGCTTAGTCATAAAATTTGATTTTCTTGGAGGGGGGGGGGAACAAAACAAAAAAATAAATACCAACCAAAAAATATAACTTGATCAAATTACGTGATTTTTAAAAAAAATATTTCGTTTGTACAAACTTTTCTGTATTTTCTTTTTTATTTTGCCGCCGTAAGTGCCAATTTAAATGAGCACCCAGGAATATTTTGTCGATCTCGGGAATCTTTTTTGGTTCTTTTTAACTTCTTACACCAAATGGCTTCATGCATTGTCTGAAGCGATTTCCACAAAAAAGAAAAAGAAAAAAAAAAGAACGAAATTTATTTAAAAATGTTCAACAATCACGTTATTGGTTTACTGTTTTACTAATGAAAATGAAAGTTCGATTTTTATAAGTAATTAATGGTATAATAGCGTCTATAATCTGTTTTTTTTTCCTCATCGTCTTTTGTTCTCAATGAACGCGCACCTGTCTTCTCATAGACTCAACAGTCGTTGCGTTGCTTCATTACAACAGGAATCGATTTGTTAATTTAAAACATTCTAAAAAGCTTGATTCCACGTTTTTTGTTTGTTTTGTTTTAATCGATAAATACACACTATAAAATGATGAGAAAGTCGATTTTTTCAAGTCACTTTCAACAAAACAAAATTTTCTTTTATTTAAATGCTAAAAAAACGAAAAAAATCTACGAGATAAATTTAATTTAGTTCAATTCACTTCATTCAAATTTCTATTTTTACTTATTTCTTCGCGATTAACGGCGGGGGGGGGGTATTTTTTACTATAGCCAACAAAACAAAAATTGGGTACACATAGATTCGAAAAAGTTGTCAAAAAACAAATATATAACAAATAAATGTTATCAAAGGCAAGATAAGTTACTTTTCTACCAAATTGGATATATTTTTTGTGGTTTTATTCAATATAACATGTTTATTCAGCTCGAAAAACATGCAGTGTTTACCGGAATTTGGAAAATTCAAAATGGCGCCCGACTCTCTCTTTAACACGGTAAGTTCGGGAAAAGGTTTTATAAATAATAAACTAGACAAAATACTATTAAAAAAACACCGAATATATGTCAAGTTATGTCACGGTAACATATATTGAGCTAATTTCTAAAAGTATTTTGTCTAATTTATTATTTATAACACCTTTTCCCGAACTTACCGTGTTAAAGAGAGAGTCGGGCGCCATTTTGAATTTTCCATTACATCGGTAAACACTGTATGTTTTTCGAGTTGAATAAACATGTTAAATTGAATAAAAACACAAAAATTATATCCAGTTTGGTAGAAAAGTAACTTATCTTGCCTTTGATAACATTTGTTATATATTTGTTTTTTGACAAATTTTTCGAATCTATGTGTACAGTAATACAAACCCAAAAAATTTAGTGAAAAAATTAAATATGCAACAAATAAATGTTACCAAAGGTAAGATACTCGGGTTTAATTACAATACCCATTGATACGAAAAAGTGGTACACAAACAAATAAATGTTATCAAAGGCAAAGGCAAGATAAGTTACTCTTCTACCTAACTGTGCGAAAATGTAACGTTCTACCAGTATTTTATTTAATTTTCGATTTTTGAGGCATTATCGACCAAGAATTAACCAACTTAATTAATAATTACTGAGTCGTTATTTATTATTTATTTTTTTACATGGGGGTCACCACTTATCAAGGCCCGAAGGCCACTCAGGGATAAGGGTTATTGCGTGTACAGTAATCAATGAGATAGTATTGTAGTAATCATTAGTATTGGGGGTTTTGATAGAGTGTCTTACTTAAGGGGGCGGTTTGTCAGGAGTTTGTTTATGTTGGACTTGAAGACGTCCAAGTTGTAGTTAGGTGGGAAACAGGCAAGCGGCAGAGAGTTCCACTGGCGTGCAGTTCTAAGAAAGAAGCTTTGCTCATGGAATCTACGTTTGGATTTAGGCACAGATAAAGAGTGGGGAAAATTATGCCTCCATTCAGTCTCGAAAGACAAAGGATACCCCCTGTAAGGGCAGCTGTGTGTGTAACTGTGAGGCAAGGGTTGCGTAATCCTCAACCACACCTCTCTTGAATTGGCATGGTTTGAGTCCAGTGGCAAGAAGAAGACCAGGACGACTGGAAACAATGCCGAGATAAGCGGAGAGCACATACAGCACCTGAAAGTCCCAAATGGTCACCCATTTAGTACTGACCAGGTTCAACGTTGCTTAACTTCGGTGATCCAGTGGGAACTGGTGTGTCAACGTGATTATGCTGTTTAGTTAATATACTAATAATAATTAATGAATTAAGTTTTCTCATGTTTCAATTTTAGTATTAGTAGTAATAGTGTTGAAGAAGACTATATTTTTGGTTTTTGAAACAACGTCATATCTTCTATCTGTCTATTCTAGATAATAAAGTAAAGCGACTTTTGTCATCGATAGATTTCATTCTACAAAATTAATATTTGATTCTGACTAGGGAGTTAATTTTTTTTATCGTTGCACTGTGTTCTTTATGAGAAAAAAAAAATGAATTTAGATTCCATTTCTTAAAGGCCAAATAATACTTATTCTAGTTAGAAAGATTGTTGGAATAAAAGCGTTTTTTTTCTATAATGATCCAAACAGCAGCGGATGCAGCCGCTTATGACATTAATAAACAACAACAGCAAAAAAAAAAGAAAGAAAAAAAATGTTAACAAGTTCACGTTCTTTATTTGCTTCTTTGAAGCTAACAATTCAATCATGTTGAAAATTCTCTTCCTAATGCTGAGTTCCTGTTCGATTAGTTTTTTGTGTGGATTGCTCTGCAATTGTGGGAGGCTTGCCAAGCCTGCCTTCAAAGTGTTTTTCCATTTCCTAATTCTCTTGCTTTAATCAATAGCCTTTAACCCGTTAGGTCCCACGGTCCTATAAATAGGGCACCAAATGATAAAAAAAAAAAAAAAATCTATACAATAATACATAATGGTATTGCTTACTGCATAATTACTCTAAAGAAAAGATAAAGTCCATCTATATTCATCAACTTTTCTCTGAGAGTTGTTGGATACTTTAAAATTATCGTGAAATTTGCTAAAATTCTATTAGTTTGATTATATATGAACTTATATAAATAAATCTTGCAACAGTAAGCCACCAACTTATTGCTAAAAATGCAATGCACCTCTTTGTGTGAATTGCTTTGCTTTCTTACAATAATATGCAGATTTTTTTTTTTTTTTTTTCATTTTCTTTCTTTGAAGATTGCAACGCAGGATATGGGGCAGCCAAACCAGCTTCCAACATTGCCCTGCTTTTTATTGAAACCAACCGAAAGCTCTTTTTAGTATTCTCACTGTTCCCTTAAGTGCAATTGTCTGGATCTCTTTTGCACTTGGTTCACCAAGAATATTAGTTAGGTAGGACCTCAGGTTCTTCTTCATAAGTCCTGTAGCACCTATAATAACTGGTATGATTGATATCTCCCTAAGATTCCAGTTTCTTTTTTTTTCTTTTATTTTTCATCTTGAATGTATAACCTCTTGATTTCTAAAATATATCACACGTACCCAGTGTCCTCTTTATAGAAGAGTAAATATTTTTCAATTTCTTAGTTCTCTTGTTCTGATCGATAGCCCATTAACCCATTAGCTCCTATACATAGAACACCCAATAATTTATTTTTAAAATCTAAAAGATAATAGATAATAGTACTGCTTATCGCATAATTACTCTGAAGAAAGGATAAAATTCATCAACTTCTCTCCAAGAGTTGTTGAAAACCTTCTTGAAAATTTATTGTGAAATTTGTTAAAATTCCATTTGTTCGATTATGTATGAACTTATATAAATGAGTTTTGCAATGGTAAGCCACTAACTTATTACAAAAAAGTGCGATGTAACTCTTGGTGTTAACTGCTTTGCTTTCCTTACTATAATGTATAAATTTTATCTTGAATGTATAGCCTCTTGATTTCTAAAATATATTCCATGTACCTAGTGTCCTATTTATAGGAGAGTCAATATTTTGCTTTCTATATAAAATGAATAACCAAATAGTAAAAAATTTTAGATATCCCGGGACATAATGGGTTAATTACAGTACTGTTTGATTATTACATTAATTGAATCAAATTGTGAAAAATCATAGCATTCAAAGTTAACTTAAAAAGTAACGTTTCAACATGAATTGTCCGATATGTTTCTTATACAGAAGACCCCTTTCAATAATTTCAATTATGAATATTATATATATATATATATATATATATATATATATATATATATATATATATATATATATATATATAACTAGTAGAATATGTGTACCAGGACGGTTAAAGTCAATTTTTGAACAAGTTTGCAGCATTTTTATGACACTAAAAAGTGCAATGTAACTCTAGGTGTGAACTGTGAACTATTTTGCTTCATATCATAATACTAGCTTGGGTGTCCGGCATTGCCTGGGTGCCCGGCATTGCCTGGGTGTTTCTACACCACTATTTTTTAATAGTATTTTCAAATTTAAATTCAACTTTTATGATATCATTGTTTATTAATTTGGTAGGTTAAAGTACAGAATAGTTGCAAAACACCTTCCCCTTTCTAAATAATAGTGTTATTATTTTGTCCCGGTACAATAAGTATAGAAGTACCGAAGATATTTGCAGAACAAGAGACTTCATTGGTTTGGTCAAATTGAAAGAATGTATTAGGGTGGTTGGATTAGTGGATAAAGAACATGCGGAATGCCAAACATGGGAGGAAGTGATGAGGAGGGATTAATAAATACCTGACCAGAGATAAGTTAGTTTGGAAGTCATTTGCAAAAAGAACATGCCAGAATATAAAACAGATATTAAACCGATGATGATGATGATGATGATGATGATGATGATGATTTGGATGTTTTGGATGATAATGATAGTGATTTAGATGATGATGATGTTTTAAATGATGATGATTTTGATGATTAGAATGATAATGATGATTTGATTGATGATGATGATTTGATTGATGATGATGACTTGGATGATGATGATTTTAATGATGATGATGATTTGATTGATGATGATGACTTGGATGATGATGATTTTAATGATGATGATGATTTGATTGATGATGATGACTTGGATGATGATGATTTGAATGATGATGATAATTTGATTGATGATGATGACTTGGATGATGATGATTTGAATGATGATGATGATTTGATTGATGATGATGACTTGGATGATGATGATTTTAATGATGATTTGATTGATGATGATGACTTGGATGATGATGATTTTAATGATGATGATGATTTGATTGATGATGATGACTTGGATGATGATGATTTTAATGATGATGATGATTTGATTGATGATGATGACTTGGATGATGATGATTTTAATGATGATGATGATTTGATTGATGATGATGACTTGGATGATGATGATTTGAATGATGATGATAATTTGATTGATGATGATGACTTGGATGATGATGATTTTAATGATGATGATGATTTGATTGATGATGATGACTTGGATGATGATGATTTTAATGATGATGATGATTTGATTGATGATGATGACTTGGATGATGATGATTTTAATGATGATGATGATTTGATTGATGATGATGACTTGGATGATGATGATTTTAATGATGATGATAATTTGATTGATGATGATGACTTGGATGATGATGATTTTAATGATGATGATGATTTGATTGATGATGATGACTTGGATGATGATGATTTGAATGATGATGATGATTTGATTGATAATGATGACTTGGATGATGATGATTTTAATGATGATGATGATTTGATTGATGATGACTTGGATGATGATGATTTTAATGATGATGATGATTTGATTGATGATGATGACTTGGATGATGATGATTTTAATGATGATGATGATTTGATTGATGATGATGACTTGGATGATGATGATTTGAATGATGATGATGATTTGATTGATGATGATGACTCGGATGATGATGATTTTAATGATGATGATGATTTGATTGATGATGATGACTCGGATGATGATGATTTTAATGATGATGATGATTTGATTGATGATGATGACTCGGATGATGATGATTTTAATGATGATGATGATTTGATTGATGATGATGACTTGGATAATGATGATTTGAAGGATGATGATTTTGATGATTTGGATGATGATGATGATTTTTTTTAATCATGATGATGATTTTTTGAATCATGATGATGATGATTTGGATGATGATGATGATGGTTATGATGATTGGGAGTATGACTGTATGATGATGAAGATGATTTTTATTATTTGAATGATGATAGTTTGGATGATGATAATGATTTTTTGATGATGATGATGATTTTGATGATGATGATGATGATGATGATTTGAATGGTGATGATGATGATTTTGAATGGTGATGATGATTTAGATGATGATTTTTTGAATAATGATGATGATTTAAATGATGATGGTGATAATGATGATGATGATGATGATGATGATGATGATGATGATGATGATGATTTGAATGATGTCATTTGATTCTTGTTGATATGCAATTGTTTTTATACAGTTGGCTTTTGAGGTTTCATCAATTCACAATATAGCATAGGCTCAAAATGGCAGCCTCAGTTTATGGTGATGATAGCTGGAATATTGGAATATTGGAATATTAGAATATTGGAATATTAGAATATTGGGAGGCACGTTGTTGTTGAGCATCATTCACTTAAAATACAATTGTTGTTTATAGAATGGCTTTCTATTTTTACAGAAATGGCTCCAGACGTAGCATGAATTCACTTGATGTAAGGAGCTAAAATAGCTTTAGCTGGATAGATTCTTTCTTTATTTCTTCTGCCTTTGTCCACTGAGCAGCTGAGCAAGATCGTACTCCACTTGAAGATATTCAGTTCTAAGAAAAGCAGCAGCTGACCCTTTTTTGTTTTCTTATTAGTTCCTTCACTTTGACACAGTCTTAATTTTTGGCAAGCTATACTCAATGGTGTTGTCAGTTAACTCTTTTAATTTTTGGCAAGCTACACTATACGGTGTTCGTTGTTTATAAAAGGGATGTGTTTTACTTTCGGTTGATGACTGTTTTGTTATAAAATATTATAGGAACCTGTCTTACATGCTAAGATAGGCTCCTATATTTTCATAGTTGCTTCCCTAATAGCTGGAAGATGGCCTCTATGGTACAAGAATTCTGGTGAAAGAACAGACCGTCTCAATTATCGCCCTATTTGTCTCCTCCCACTCTTCACTAAAATCTTTGAGACCTTAATCAATCAAGCACTAGTTCACCACCTCGCAAAACCAAATCTTCTCTCTGACAAACAGTATGGATTCAAGCAATGTTGTTCTACTGCAGATATTTTAACAGTCATCTCTGAAAGCATTTACCATGTATTGGATAAGGTGGGTGAAGCCAGGGCTGTAACCCTTGATATATCCAAGGCCTTTGACAAAGTCTGGCACAAAGGGCTGCTAATGAAAATTAAATTCTATAGTATAACTGGACGTATACTAAATATAATTAGATACTTCTTAGACAATAGAAGCATACAGGTTGTCATTGACAGACGTACATCCAAGCAGCATAACATTAATGCAGGAGTGCCTTAGGGGTCGACCATTGGACCATTATTATTCCTGATATTCATAAACGACCTCTCTGATAATATTGTGTCCGAGATAGGTATATTTGCTGATGATACAATGCTCTATAACATGCACGAGAGAAGAACAGATGTACATAAATCTAAGACAATGGCAGAATCGTTAGAAAATGACCTCCAGACTATAGTGGAATGGGGCCACAAATAGAAGGTAACATTTAATGCAAGTAAAACTAAGCTGCTCTCCTTTAACAATAAGAAGACGCTTCTCCAACCGCCTATATTCATGACAAATAGCACCCTACTTGAGAATTCTACCTTCAAACTCCTCGGCCTAATATTTGCGGGCAATATGAACTGAGACAAATACATAGAAGACATTTGCAAAGGCTGCTGCAAAGAAGGTGGGTTCCCTCTATCGAGCTAGAAGACTTCTCACACCTGAGAGTGTCCTGTACTTTTACAAGGCTACTATTCGCCCATGCATGGAGTATTGTTGCCACATCTGGGCTGGTGCATCTACCACTAGTCTCTCCCTCTTTGATAGCAATAAGATCTCACTCCTTCACTGTTGATGTCCCTAAATCGCAGAAAGCTTTCTATTCTAATAATTTTTTCCCTTGAACAGCTAGACTTTGGAATTCCCTTCCTGCTGCCTGCTTCCCTGGCTGTACTGATATGTAGAAGTTTAAATGTGACATAAACAAAAATCTTGTTAATCTTTCCTAGACATGGCCCAAAATAGTAGCTCCTTACATCTAAGTTGTGATATGCTTTGTAAAGGGTGAACATGAGTACAAAAAAAAAAGTCATAGTATCTGTTTTGGTGCTACACTTAGTCTATTCTATCCTCAGTCAGTGCATGAGAGATCTTTCTAGACTGATGGAATTTTTATTTTTGTCTCAATCCAGTGTCCCTGGGAGGGCACTTTCAGTATAAAAGTATTAAGATATTCCAAGTTCTTATAATAATATTAAAAAATGTATAATTATTACTATTAAAAATATTACATTACTAGCAGTTCAGCAAAGCTTTGCTCAGGTCCTATGTACTGTTCATAACTTTATGTGCATATATTTTAAAAAGTTTGACTCATGTCCAGATAACCTACATCTAAAATTTCAAGTGTTTAGACCCAAAATTGGCAGAAGAGTTTGGTAGAGTCTGCAAAGGTCAACTCTTTAAACTTTGACCTCTTGGCAGTCAAGTTTTCACCCCAAAACTGATTAAAAAGCTTGCTGCATGTCTGAATACCCTTTATGTAAAAGTTCATATGTTTAGACCCAAAATTTGCTGAATAGTTTGCTAGAGACCGCAAAGGTCAACTCTTTTGAATTTTGATCCCTTGGCAGCCAAATTTTCGGCCAAAAAACGATTAAAAAGCTTGCCCTATGCCTGAATACACTTTATGTAAAATTTCAAATGTTTAGACTAAAAATTGGCTGAGAGATCAAATTTTTAACATTTATTGTTTTGGGCTCGAATTAAGTTAAAAAGTTTGATCTATGTTTAAGTTATGTACATCTAAAATTTCAAGTGTTTGAACCCAAAATTGGCGGAGGAGTTTGGTAGAGTTTTTAAAGGTCAAATTGTTGAACTTTGACCCCTTGACCGCCAAATTTCTGGCCAAAAACGATTAAAGAGATTTTCCCAAATCTGAATACCCCTTATATGAAATCTTATAATAGATTATAGAATATAAAAATTTTCATTTTGAAGAGTTTCCAGAATGTTCTAAAATATGGAATATTAAAGTATCCTATTTTAAGCGATTCTAGAATATTCTATCCACAAAAACTATAAAAGAACGCTGTTCATGTAAACTCTACAGTTCTGCAGTAAAGAGTTATGCAGCTCAGACGTTAACTACTGCTGACTCTGACAAAATTTCTAGGATAATTCTCCAGACGGAAGGAACCCATTTAAGAGAATCAGTTACCTGCATCCCTCTAAGAATAACTGAACTTTTTGTAAATATGAATATTTCTGTCTTTCTCTTTAATCAGAGAAACATTGTTTCAATATTCTCTTGTACTCGATCTTTCTTCTAAATAAAAACATTAGACTGAGGTTACAATTGATTATTTCCCTTAGACATTGTCAAATGTTTTAAAATCTCTAGTAATACAAAAGAAAGCATATTTAATATTTGTAAATATCGTTTTGATTATTCTTTATGTTAAAAAAACGTTTATTGGTTTTCAACTTGATTTATGTACAATAAATATTTCTTGTTTTTTGTAACTGAGTTTTTAGTTCTTCTTCTTTTTTTTTTAATATTTGTTGCATGTTTAATATCCTCTAGACACAAGCACATAACTCCCTTTTTAAAGAGTAGCTGGATTAACATTACACATTAAAAACCGACTTTATTCCTAGCTTTGTTCTTGTTGAGAGGCATGTAAACTTGTTTGTTACATTTTTCTTGGTGGCTCCTACAGACTTTGCGGGGTCTCTTCCTGGTGCCAATGTGGTGTAAGTCTTTGGCCTTAGCAGAGGCCATCTTTGGAGACGATAGCTTCTTTGGGTAGTACCAAGAACCGCACCAACATTTAATACACATTGGGTATAAAAGTTATGCTTTTAAATAAAGGTTGGTTGGTTGGTTGGTTGGTTGGTTGTTTTTGTTTTATGGCATATCAACCCTTTTCAGGTTATTTAATGCCGAATCCAAAGATTTTGAAGAAAAAAATTTTAAATAGAATATATTTGTTGTTTTCACGTCGGTTTCTATTTAACCCATAGTTGGGACCCTAACAGGTACTACCACTCCGGGTCAGAGTGGACCTGGGGGCAATGGTAATTAAAGGGTGGCTCCACACTCCCCAAAGCCCACAAGCTGGGGCCTCACCACTGGATATAGTTTAAGGTCATATCCAGGACCCCCATTGAGGGACTTTTACCCTCTGCAGGGGGGCAGTCAGCGTATTCTAATGCCCCACAGACAGGGCCTTTAAATAAAGGATATATACGGGCACATATATGAAATAAAAATAAATCAAACATTAAAAGAATAGAAGGGTCACCAGGTAACAAGTGCTACCTAAAACATAAACAGAGTTTTGTAAATGAAAAAATTGAAAAAAAGAAATTTTATAAAAAAAAATATTTTTATGCAAGAGATATAAATATAAAAGTTATTTTCAGTCATTAATACAAACACTTAAACATTTGGTAATGTGACATTGTGTATGTGTGTTGGTTTACCTTGTTCTTATTATTACATGTATAACTGTAAGTGTTTCTGTTTGCTTGATTCTTCTTAGTGTGTAAGAATGTATGCACGAGATGAGAAAGCTGGTATGGGAGTCATTGAATTCTTTTTGCTTCGTCTGACCAAAGCTGGATAGGTGTTGAACAGATGTTCTGGAGTTCTGTTTTTCCGTGCAAGTGTGGCTGCTGAAGTCTGGAGAAAACTGATTTTGCTGACCAGGTCTTGTCTGATTTTCTTAGTTTGCACTGATTTACTATTTTTACATATATGTGTTACTTTCTAGAGGTTGAAGCGATTTTTATTGGTTGGAAAATATTTTGAGTTCACATGCTCATGTGAAAACTTGCTTTAGAAAGTGAGGAGAAAAGCGAATCCAAACAAAGCAGAGAAAGAAAGAGAGTAAACAATCAGAGCCATTTGTTTCTTTTAGTGTTCATTGGAATCACTTGTCAATTCAGTCATCACACCATAACATGTTTTACATCCAGGTCGTCATTTCATGTTGTTAATCAAGTTCGAATCCAGTCCATTGCACAAAAAATCACATTCACTTAGGATGTTGGCAACTTTCTTGTGGTCCTTTCTGTAATCCCTGATGTCTTTCTAGAAAAAAATTCTGACTAGAAAAATATCGGGGAAACCAATGCCAACAATAGAATCTTCGGATTCAGATGATGATGATGATGATGATGATGATGATGATGAGGAAGGAACTTTACAAAAGATGGCATTTTTTGCAGGTCCGAGTGCTCCTCCTCCTCTTCCTCCTCCTCCTCTCCAGAGGGTGCTAACTTTTCAATCCCACATTTTGAACCTTGTGTCACATTTCTCGTAGTGGGAGAGTTATAGATATGCCGTGTCCTTTGAATTTAATGCCTCCATTCAGTCTCAAGAAGCAATGGATAGCCCCTATAAGGATAGCTGTGCATGTAATTATGAGGCAAAGCTTGCGCGATTTCCAACCGTACCTCTCCTTAATTGGCACTATTTGAGTCCAGGAGCAAGGAAAAGTCCAGGACAACTGGAAACAATGCCCAGGTAAGTAGAAAGCATATTACAGCACCTGGACGTCCAGAATGGTCAGCCATTTTAGTACTGACCAGGCTCAACATTGCTTAACTTTAGTAATCTAATGGAAACGTGATTATGCCATGTTTTTGAATTAAACTCTTGAATAAAATACTTTTTTTTCTCTAATTCTTTCTAGCATTACTCAGAATCTGACGGGAAGAGGATCAGTTGAAAACCAAGACGGCAATGCACACAGATTTGCACATCCATTTTTCATGGTAAATTTGTTTCCATTTTTTTTTACTCTGTGTATTGATGTGAATTTTTATATTTATGTGTATTAATGTCTACGTTTGTGAATCCGTGTATATATATATATATATATATATATATATATATATATATATATATATATATATATATACTAGCAAAAGTACTCGTCGTTCATTGGGTTCAAAAACAGCCTACAGAAAATGGACTCTGATTTATGAAAGTATAATAGGTTATGAAAAGGAAGGGTTGTAAAGAGATAGCTTCAAATTTGGGGGCATCAAAACCAAAGCAAAATATGATGAAAGTAAAAATAAAATAGATAAACCCCATAATTTATTATACCATACCTGTTCACACTGAAACACTTATCACAATATTCTGTGGATCTATATTAAAAAACCTTGTTAAACTTTGTGACATATTTCCATTCTATGGAGGTCAGATGCGAACGAACACCCCATAATCTTATTATACCATATTCTTCAAACTGAAACATAATTATCAAAGTATACTTACGCAGATAGATATGAAAAGTCTTTATTAAAGTTTGTGCCTATTTCCATTCTATGGAGGCCATGCGCGAACGCAGACCCCACAATTTTATTATACTATCCCTATTTAAGTTAAAGCATACTTATCAAAGTATTATTATGTACATCTATATCAAAAACACTTGCAAACGTTTTTTTTTAATTTTTAAATTTTTTATTTCCATACTTTGTGGACCAGGCGCATACGCAGACCCCACAATTTTAATGAATCATCATTATGCCAGATCAAACATACCCATTCCTGTGTCTCGATACATCTTCTATCATTATATGTGATCAGTTTTCTATAATAGTCAACTATATAGGAGCCTATTCGTGACCAGACACACACACAGACGTTCAGCTTTATATTATAGAAGATATATATATATATATATATATATATATATATATATATATATATATATATATATATATATTAAAAGAGTTTATTTATGGTACAGAATTTACAAATAACAGAGAAAAGAATTCTTTTAGAACCTAGACGTCTTTCGCCATCCTCATCAGGGGCAAACGATGGCATTTTCGAACTTTTTTTAAAAAAAGAAAATATGGGGGAGAAATTAAAATTAATAAATCTGTCGAGTTTAATTTTGATGGGTCTCCATGGGCAGCTCCTTAAGTCCCATCCTTGCCGACATTTTCGTTGGATTTTACGAATTAAAACTTTTCAATTCACCACATAGCACCCCTGCTTTATATTTTCGTTATGTGGATGATACGTTTGCGGCTTTTCCTTCTTAGGACCTGGCTTTAGATTTGTTTAAACGTCTCAACGCCTTACATCACGCTTTATCTTTTACTATGGAGATAGAAAAGGACATCTCTCTTCCGTTTCTCGACATGTTGATTGAAAGATCCAGAGGAGTTTTTCTCATTTCTATATATAGAAAACCTACTTTTACCGGTCTATATACTAAATGGTGTTCTTTTACTCCTGAAACCACTAAGTTGACGTTAATTTATACGTTGGTACATAAGGGCTTGGTTATTTGTTCCTCCATGTCGACTAGATACTGAAATTACTAAAATTAAGGAAATTCTAATCGATAATGGGGTCCTGGATATGATCTAAAACTATATCCAGTGGTGAGGCCCCACCTTGCGGGCCTTGGGGAGTGTGGAGCCACCCTTTAATTGCCATTGCTCCCAGGTCCACTCTGACCCGGAGTGGTAGTACCTGTTAGGGGCCCAATTATGGGTTAAATAGAATCTGACTTAAAAAAAATATACTCCATTAAAAATCGTTCCTCAAAATAACTAGATTCGGCATTAAATAACCCGAAAAAGGTTGATATGCCGTAAAACAAAAACAACCAACCTAATCGACAATGGCTACCCAGAATTCTTGATTGCTAAATGTATCAAATTCAAAATCTATCAATTTAATAAAGATGAAACCTTTGCCCCTTCAAAGTGTCCTGTTAAGTTGCCATGGATTGGTGAAAAATGTGTCCCGCTCATAAATCAACTTAAACAAACTATCAGCAACTGTTTTCCGTCTGTTTTACCAAGAGTTGTTTTTAATACGAAACCTGCATTTTCTTCTTTCAAAAAGGACGGTTTGCCTTGCACTAAACTTAGCAATATCATACATAACTTTCCAATGTCAGTGTGATGCTGTCTACGTCGGGCGAACCAGCGTTCATTTTGAAACAAGAATTGAACAACATGTTCCTTCAGGTTTTCCGAATAAAAATAAGAATAAAAACAAAATTATCCTCAACCCCACCCACAATAATTTAGATTCCGCAATTGGAAATCATTTATTGGATAACCCAAAATGTGGGCAGGAATATAAGGACGACTTTTTTTCAATCTTATTTCGAGGCTGTGCGAGCCTTTTCTGGTCTCGCACAAAAAACACGCGTTCACATTTCAAGCCATTTATCTTGTCATACACATACGCGCACACAAACATACACGCGCATGTACACACACGTAGATATATTCACGTTCGCTTACATACACTCACATTCACGTGCATACACACACACGCTAACGTACACACATGTACGCATACATATGCGCACACGTTCACACAAATGTGCAACATCACTTCCCCTTTAAAGGAAATCCACACATGTACAAAAGACCACCGGAAACAACTATAAAAGCAAGAGACATAAGCTGTTTCCCCCTTTTTCAATTCGGCTTCTGACCTGAGAAGTCGACGGACCAACCGGCCTCTTTCGAGGCTCGCGCGCCCGCGCGACTAACATCACCTGCTACTATGTGTGGGGGCAAGAGTCAACAGACAGTATGTACACTTTACACGCTTTCTATTTCCATGACCTGGATTGATTTTCTCTTTTTCTCTCTCTCTCTCTCTACAGCAATAGACTTTCCCTCTCACCAGCTAACAGTGAGAGACACGCGCCAAACTGGATTGACTTTCTCACTCTCTCTCTCTCTCTACAACAATAGACTTTCCTTCTCACCAGTTAACAGCAAGAGACGCACGCCAAACTAAACACGTGCTGTACCCTTTTCTTTCATTTGTTTCTTCGTGAAATAAATTCTAGTTCGTTTAATTCAATTTAACACGTTGTTCGTTTCTTCCTCAAAACAATTCATTTTTCCTATTTTGACACACCGCAACAAGGCCGATCGAGTAGTCATTTGAAAACTCTCGAATCCGTCTCTATTGCACGCCTTAAGCCCTCTCTCCACAGGCAGAAACGGTTTGTGAACACCCTGGACCTTTTTGGCGAATTGTAGAGATATTTTAGATATTTCCCCACCCCCTTTTTCCTTTTTTTTTTTCTCTCCCCATATATTTATATGCGGATTATCATTTCCCATTCGTGATAGTTTAATTTTTTTTAATACTCATATATATATATATATATATATATATATATATATATATATATATATATATATATATATATAAGTATTAAAAAAAATTAAATATATATATATATGCACAGACACACACGTTAATTCATTTTATTTTATCCTTTCCCCCACCTTTTTCCTAAAAAACTACATATATATATGTAACAAATAAATGACAAAAGTCTATATTCCAAATTTCATGATTGTGCCCAATTTATTCCTGTAAGTCTGTTGACATTCACATTTCTTGACAGCAACTATTTCATAGCGCAAAGTCGTTCATTTAATTATTTTATCAATCAATGAATCTATCCTGCCCTTAACTCCCCAAAAGGAATAGCAATCCATTAAAAGAAAATAAATCCATTAAAATAAATATATCATTAAAAGAAAAATTAATAAATATCATTAAAAGAAAATATCAATCCATTAAAAGAAAAGAAAATGTATTTGGGCATGACTACAAAATCTGAAAATTGGAAGGGAAGTTGCAATTACCTTTTATTTTATCTTTTATTGCACCATTGTTTCTGTGTCTGTAAAAAATGTACAAAAATTGTAACATGTTGAAGGAGCTGTTTTGCATGAAAAATAAATATTTGAATCTTGAAATGTAATTATACTCTTATTCTTTTACTAGCATTTCAGCCCGGTGTTGCCCGGGTGTTTGGAGGTGTATGTTGAGCAAAAGAAAAAAAAAAGTGGTCAAATTTTTTTAACTTTGACCCCTATTATGACCCCTTAAAATTCATTGTTTTGAGCTCAACTTAAGTTATTAAGTTAGATCCATGTCCAATGAACCTATATCTAAAATGTCACATGTTTAGACCCCAAATTGTCAGAGGAGTTTGGTAGAGCTCTCAAAGGTCAAATCGTTGAACTTTGACCCCTTAACAGCCAAATTTCTGGCCGAAAACCGATCACATCGATTTTCCCAAATCTCAGTACCCTGTATATCAAATTTCGAGTCTGTAGACTTAGAATTGACAGAGTTATTGTGTAGGGAAATGTACACAGACACCCACACAGGCACACACACAGACACGTTCACTTTTATAGATATACTAGCATAAGTGTCCGGCGTTGCCCGGGTATTTGAAGGTGAATGTTGAGCAAAAGAAAAAAAGCGGTCAATTTTTAAAACTTTGACCCCTATTATGATCCCTTAAAATTCATTGTTTTGGGCTCAACTCAAGTTATTAAGTTAGATCCATGTCCAAGGAACCTATATCTAAAATGTCACATGTTTAGACCCAAAATTATCGGAGGAGTTTGGTAGAGTTCTTAAAGGTCAAATCGTTGAACTTTGACCCCTTAATAGCCAAATTTCTGGCCGAAAACCGATCACATAGATTTTCCCAAATCTCAGTACCCTGTATATCAAATTTCGAGTCTGTAGACATAAAATTGACAGAGTTATTGCATAGGGAAATGTACACAAACAGACACACAGACAGACAGATACACAGACAGACAGATACACAGACAGGTTCACTTTTATAGATATATGTTCTGTTATTTAACATACATTTTGCTTCTAAACAAAAAAGATCGGTATACACAAAGAGTGAAATATAATCAAACAAAACTTTTTTTTATTGTATTTTCACTCCAAACAAGGCACAGTGCCACTTTGATGTTGGGGGCTACTATCTGAGACATAAGTTGCAGGGATACTATGTAGGGAGTTGAGCAGCAAGATGTCTGTTCACATTGCACTTGAACTTATGCATTTTGATACAGTTGGAGAAGCAAGAAACCGGAAGGAATTCCAAAGTCTAGCAGTTCTGGGGAAGAAACTATTAGAGTAGAAGGCTTTCTTACATCTAAGGATCTCTACTTTGTGGGGGTGGGATTTTGCTGCTTGTCGGGTTTGTTGGGGGTATTTATGTCGAGGGGGTACAAGGGCTAGTAGTTCGTTAGAGCGTCTACCATTAAAATACTTGTAAAACAGGCAGAGAGATGCAACATTTCATTGATGAGACAGAGATTGAAGCCTAGCTGACAGTTCAAGACCTATTAAATTAGCGACTCTCTTTTGAACCCTATCCAGGAGTGAGAGACTAGTAGCAGATGCACCAGCCCAAATGTTACAACAATACTCCATACATGGGCGAATGGTGACCTTGTAGAGGTATATACAGAATACTTTCAGGAATAAATAACTTTCTAGCATGGTAGAGAGAGCCCACCTTCCTCACAGCAGCTGCGGCAATGCCCTCAGTGTACCTGTTCCAACTCGTGTTCCCTGCGAACGTTAAACCGAGAAGTTTGAACGAAGTACTTTCAGGTAGTGTATCATTAGCCTTAGCTATTGGTAGTTAAGCAGGTTTCCAATAAATCATGAAAGGAAACAAGCTTAGTCTTGGCAGCATTGAATGTTACCATCCATTTTTGTCTCCATTCCACTTCCTCAAGGGTTTCTGCCATTGCCTTAGATATGTGTTCATTCATCCCCCCCCCATGCCTGGTCTAGAATATGCTGTCATCAGCAAATATACCCATCTCAGAGACTATTTTGTCAGGGAGGTCATTTATGAATATAGGAATAATAAAGGTCCAAGGATCAACCCCTGAGATACATCCACATTTATACCATATTGTTTAGATGTACAACCATCAAGGACAATCTGGATTCTTCTCTTATTTAAGAAGGATTTAATTATGTTAAGTATTCGTCCAGTAATACTGTATGATCTGATTTTCATGAGAAGATCATCGTGCCATACTCTGTCAAAGGCTATATCTAGGGCTACTGTTCTACATTCCCCTGCTTTGTCCAGTGTATGGTATATATATTCAGAGATTACAGTTAGGATATCTGCTGTAGAACGGGCTTGCCTAAATCCATATTGTTGGTTGGTCAGAAGTTTAACAACTGTAAACTGGTAGATTAGAGCTTGATTTATTATGAACTCAAATATTTTGGCGAAAAGAGGGAGGAGGCTAATGGGGCAATAATTTAATGGGTTCTTTCACGAGAATTCTTGTAACAGAAGCAGTTTTCCAGCAGTCAGGAAAGCAAGATTTGTTAAGGCATTTGTTGTAAAGTTTGGAGAAGACTAGAGCAACCTCAGCGGAGCATTTTCTTGATAGTACAGCCAGGATGACATGCTTTTGAGGTATCTGGGATTTTTATGATATCATGCACCAGAGAAGGGGTGGTTTTCAGATCATCTAGGAAGATCAGGGAGGGAGTGTTTTGTTGGGTCGAATGTAGAGTTTAAAGCAAACCGACTGGCAAGCATGTTAACTTTCTCGGTTGCTGTGCAAACAACCTCATGATTATTGGATAGTGGGAGAATTGTTGATTGCCCATTATTTACTACATTGTTGTAGATTTTTAAGAAATCACGAGTTCCTAATTTCTGTGTTTTGATGCATTTTCTGGTTGTTTTGGTGTATTCTCTCTTAGCTGTCGCTATTTCTTTCTTACAATTACTTCTAGCTTTTATAAACTTTTGTCTGTTTTTACTGGATTTATGTCAGATATGGTATGCATGCTGCTTTGGAGCAATAAACCATTGGGGAGAGTGGGGTTAGCTATAGAACTTTTGTGTTGGAATATGAGCTTCAGTTGCTGCTTTGAACCATTCAGTTGTCTCATTTGCACACTGTTCTGCAGGAAGAGAAAAGATATTTCCCCATGGGGCATCTCTGATGAGATCCCTGATGGCTTCCCAGTTAGCCTTCTTATAATACCTTGTCGTTTTGAGTAATGGCTCTTCAGCTTTGGGTCGAGAATTTAGGGCGATTTCTACCATTATCACAGCATGATCAACATTCCCGAGTGGGCTATAGGAACAATCATCAGAAACTGTGGTCAGAAATAGATCTAGAAGTGAGGCTTGTTTATCTTGCTCGTCTGGTAAGCATGTTGGAAACGTAACTGTGATAGGGAATGAGATACAAGAAGCCATGTGTGATGCTACCAGCTGCGTTGGATAGAGAATCCAAGCCAATTACTGTGGTGGACATTAAAGTCACCAAATACATGTACTTGTGTGCTAGTATCAAGGGAAAGTGCTGTATCTAGGCTGTCAAAGACTTGGGGTGATTAGAGTACAGTCCTGGGTTGAGGGAGAGTGGTAGATAAAATAGAATAGCTAACGCTATAATGCAGGTTAAGTTTACAGCACATAAAGGCCAGGTCGTTAGATTCTAGTTTTGATTCTCTAGTCAAGGTGAGGGTGTTTCGAATATAGACTCCAAGTCTGTGCATATGTTTGTCTGAGTCCTTACAGTAATGTGGGAAATAACCGAACGTGTATATATATATATATAGATATTATATACAATATAATATATATATAACATATATATAATATATATGATCTATATCTATAATATAAAGCTGAACGCCTGTGTGTGTGTGTGTGTGTGTGTGTGTGTGTGTGTGTGTGTGTGTGTGTGTGTGTGTGTGATCACGAATAGGCTCCTATATGGTTGACTATTTTAAAAACTGATTACATATAATGATAGAAGATGTATCGAGGATCAGGAATGGGTATATTTGATCTGGCAGAATGGTGGTTCATAAAAATTGTGGAGTCTGCGTTAGCGCCTGGCTCCCAAAGTATGGAAATAAAAACTGAAAAAAAAAAAAAAACGTTTACAAGTGTTTTTGATATAGATGTACATAAGAATATTTTGATAAGTATGTTTCAACTTAAATAGGGATGGTATAATAAAATTGTGGGGTCTGCGTTCGTGCCTGTACTCTATGGAAATATGGCACACACTTTAACAAAGACTTTTCATATGTATTTGCGTAAGTATACTTTGATAATTATGTTTCAGTTTGAAGAAATATGGTATAATAAAATTACTGGGTGTTCGTTCGCGCCTGACCTTTATAGAATGGAAATATGTCACAAAGTTTAACAAGGTTTTTTAAAGGGGGTGAGGGTCCACAATAACACCTTAACTTTAATCTTAATTCACGTTAGCTTTTATTTATTTTTTTTGAGTTGAATCATATTGTGTCGAATAAATTCACATTCTTATTAAAGTGAAAGCCAAAGAAAAAAGTCGGAACTTTACACAATTCTCGACACAAATTTTGCATAACTCTGTTTTTTTCCTTCTCCACTTGCACGTGGCACTCTTTCGAAAATAGATAAATAGATAAATAATAAAAAGTAAGAATGTTACTTGTTATCGTATCAAAAGAAGGAAAACATCCTGCTCACGTGATTATGTGTCTTTTTAAAAACATTTACATAACCTTTTTATTTTTATTTATATATCTGTTTAAGCTTTTTTTTTGTCAGTGTACTAGAAGGAATTCAGTTGATTACAACCCTTTCTGCGTGTTCTTTACATTACAATAGTACAGCCCTGAATCCGACGGCGCAATATTATACCGTCCAATACTGTAAAACTGAAACGAAACTGTTCTGCTTGAAAACGGTGCCATTTTCTTCTTATTCATATTTATATCGATTCTTTGCTTTAAAAAACTAAAGTAATTACGTGTTTACTTTTTTAATATCCCATTTTGCTGTTTCGGATTATTTTACTAAAGTAATAAAGCTTCATTATTTTTCAAAACTGTTTTTGTTTCTTTGTTTTTCGATATTTCGTCGATATTATTTAGTAAGAGTGTTTAGCAGAAAAGCCAACAAACGACTACCCGAAAAAATAAATATACAAGAAATAAATGTTACCATAGTCAATAAAAGTTCAGTTCATGTTTTTTTTTTCTTTTGTTTTGAAATAGTTTTTAATGCTCTTTGAAATAGTTTCAGCGAACCAAAATTAAAACGAAATTTAAGGCGAGAACTACTTAAATGAATTTTTATATAAACTACACATGCCATAATCGAATATTCCTCAAGCATAAAATAACAGAAAACATTAAAATATGTTTATAAATATTCCTTACATTGACGGAACTCTCTTAAATTGTTAACACAGAATGCTCAGGTGCCATCCATTTCAAAGTTGCTGCCATTTTGATTTTTTTTCAACCGATTCGTGAATTAAAAATAAATTTTTTTTACAAACTACTTAAAAATACAAACCAATGAACTTTTCTACCATAAAAGTAACTTTTATTGACTATGGTAACATTTATTTCTTGTATATTTATATTATTATATATATAACATTTTCTCTTTGTAAGGAAACATCATTTTGTTGGTCACTCTTGGCTACCAATGGAAACAAAGTTGATATAAAAAAATATATTTTCGCAAAAATTATCTTTACTTTCATCATATTTTGCTTAGGGTAAAATTTTTGAGTATCAAAACCTATCTCTTTACAAACCCCCTCCTTTTCATAACCTATCATACTTTCATCAATCATAGTCCATTTCCTGTAGGCTGTTTTTGAACCCAGTCAATGACGGGTACTTCTGCTAGTATATATATATATATATATATATATATATATATATATATATATATATATATATATATATATAACACACACATACATATATATGTCAAAACATATATATGTGTCAAAACATCGTTAATTCATTACCCATACAGCATCAGCCATATAGCACAATGGTGAGAAGCCTTGACTGTCATTTGGGCAGTTGGGTTTCGATCCTGGCTTGAGGCAGTTGCCTGTCTAGCTGTGAAACAGTGAAACAGTACTGTATGTTGATGACTATATATATATATATATATATATATTTATATATTTATACTAATGGGACCTGTGGAAATTCCATAGAAGACTCATTCATATGTAATATATTGATATTGGCATTTTGTAGATGTTCAGCATAAATGGAGATACTCTGATAGTATTGTAGTTTTTTTGTTAAAATTGCGAAAGAATTTATCTAAGTTAACAGGGACGCCCAGCGTAGCCCAGTTATAAAGTACGCTTAAATATGATATTTTAATTCTTGCAGATTTTGTATATATTATTATATATAGATACAGGTTAACTCTCTCACACCATCGAAAACACCTCCTATAATAATGAATACATATAATCAGTCATTAAATAACAAAAATACACTCATTTCATTTCAGTCACACACCCATATTTGAATTATAACGGATATATTTGTTCCAGAAACAATATGAATTGCATCATATCTTTTTAAATATATTAACAGCTATATGACGTTATAAAAAAAAAAAATTAAATAAAAAAAAAATCTTACTCTCTTTCACGACGCTATGCCTCCCCTCCACTTTTTTGAATTTCCAACGACTTTTTCATTTCTGAAATGGAACAGGGTCATACATTTCATCAAAAATATATTTTCAAATATTTGTACTGGTGCATATGAATTACAAAATATCTGATATTTCCCCAAAACCTCTGGCCTTGATCGAGGGGAGACTGAAACTTTTTGCTATGCTTTCAAATGATCTGAAATAACAGCAAGAGGAAACTTGATTCCAAATATTTCTCATATGTTATATCTCCCCTCTTTGGTTTTCGTGCATAAAGTAAATTTCACAGTGTATATGAATTATTTGATACTGGAGATATTCATAATCGTACCTCCATTTCCAAAAGAGGGGAAATATAACATATGAGAAATATTTAAAATCAAATCTCCCCTTGCTGTTATTTCAGATCATTTGAAACGATAGCATCAAATTTTAGTCCACCCCCTCCCTCCCATTAAGGCCATAGGTTTTGGGGGAAAAAAGAACATATATTTTCAAACCAATAAAATATGCCTAAATTTGCATACATTTGTATATATAATGTCCTGGCAAGCCAGCTTTAGTTTTGCTGCTTTGGAGTGAATTTTGCTTAGGGGTTTATTTGCTTGGTTGCCCCCCCCCCCCTGTAGCCTTGCCAAGCCACTAATACATATATATATATATATATATATATATATATATATATATATATATATATATATATATATATATATATATATATCTTTCAGCTTTATTTTATTTCTGATTGAGACTAGTAGCCTGATAATTCTGGATTTCAAGAAAAATCATAGTTGAAACCAACATGTATGCACATAGCCAATAATGTTTGTATAAATGAAGAAAATTAACTCTACTTGTTATTGAGCACTATTTCATAACATTTTTTTTTAATTTCAGATTGCTGTGATGTTTATGGGCGAATTTACCTGCCTCTTTGTCTACATTTTCATCAAATGGGCTCGTTCCAATGATGCCCCCATCGATAGAGATGGGGGTAAATTTAATCCTCTTGTCTTCCTTCCTGCAGCTGTTGTCGACTTGATCCAAATGTCCCTGCTGCATCTCGGACTTGGACTTGTCTTGTTTGCTGAAATCACACCATTTCAAACAATGAAAGGTCAGATGTCTTATTTATTAGCTTTTTTTTTTCTTTTTCTCTGAACCTTATTTGATAAATGTAGGAAAAAAACAAAAAAAAACATGTTATTCATTTTATAGCTAGGAAGATGCGTGAAATCAATGAAATCAAGTTCAAATCCAGTTAGATCTATGGTTTCAAATTTTCTCCACTATTGCCTAATGACGTAAGACGATGTTGTAGCCTTGACTGAGGGGGATGGCACATTGTTATACATAAAAATCAATTTGCAGTGATGCACCAATCGAAGGTCATCAAGCCATGGTGACAAATGCTCATTTAAAAATAAAATATAAGACTGGCTTGTCAGTTTGACACCTTCTGCCGCTCAAAATGGTCCAATTAGTTCATCACAGTTTATTCCAGCACAAAATATGACACCTCCACTTCCCTGTTGACAACGAAATCGATGAGGGGTAAGGAATCCAAGAGGTCTCCAAACTTTGGCCCACCCATCTCGTCCATCAAGTATTGCTTTGGTCTCATTGGTGTAAAGAACATTTCCAAAGCTGGTTTTCATGTATTTCTGAGCCTAAGCCAAACATTTTTCTTTATGAGTTTGGTTTAAACAAATCTTACTATGGCCATAATGCTTCTTGCAACTTCGTTTAAGACATTGCAGCATATCTTTCTGGACGAGGAAGGTATTCCAGCCTTGTCACATAAAGCAGCACTGTTGCTGCCCGGCTGCTTGATAAGTTGACGGCGAATTTTTCTAACATCATGAGCAGAAACTGACTTTCTTGTGTTTTTGTCCTTCCTTGGTTTGATGTTTGGATTTTCAATGAATGAAGGCAATGTTCTTTGATCTCTTCTAAGCTCCTTGGCTAGATCTACGAGAGATAAACCTTCTGCAAGGCTTGCAGCAACATTTTCCTTTTCACTATCTGTTAATCGACCCTTTCTAAGCATTTTGGGAGACTTGCAATAAAGTGATACTGTTAAGTTTTGAGACATTGTGTTGAACACAGATGGTGGCGTAGTTCAGATCAGTAACCAAGATGGCGACCAAGAATCAAATGCGGTCCGTCGCGTAGGTAACCTCTTAAGTTCTGAGATATTATGTTGAACAAAGATGGCGGCGTAGTTCAGATCAGTAACCAAGATGGCGGTGTAGTTCAGATCAGTAACCAAGATGGCGGCGAAGAATTAAATGCGGTCCGTGACGTAGCAAATGGCAAACTGATTGAATCCAAAATTCGACGATTTTTATAATAATTTTGTGACGTTTTGATTGGTTGTTTAGCACAGCCGTTGGTTATAAAAATGATTGGCGAATCCATTCGTCTCATACCCCCCATCACAAGTCAAAAACATTTTAAAAAATTGTAAATTATCCCGGGCACTACGTTAAACTGCGACCATTTCTGCCTTACTAACCAAATTAACCAATTAATACCTAACATAATGTTTCCAGTTTTTGTAACATTACCAGAAAATAGAAAAATTAGCACAATTTTCAAAATATTTGTTCAAATTCCACAAAAATCAAGGAAATAAGACATATTGTTATTTCACTTCTCTGTTTTCAATAGCAATTTCCAAATTAAAAAAATATTAACCTGCAATAAAGCAATACACAGGGTTTATAAACTGATAAATGTAATTGATAATTACATTATAAAAAATTTAATATTAAAAATTGTTTTAAATACTTTTTAATTCATTTATTTTATGTGATTTGTAAGAGTCCATGCCTCAGCACCATAGAGCAGGACTGTTTCTACTGTGGCAAAGCACTTGATGAGACTCTGCTCAAAGTTGTCGAAAACTTCAAGTACCTTAGAGCATTTGTCTTCCAAGTGATCTATTGTCTAGTTCATCTGACTTTACATAATCACAAAGAAAATAATCTAATGGTGTTAAACCGCATGAACAGGGTGGCCAGTTAACGGGTCCATTTGATGAAATTATTTGTTCATCAAATGTGTCTCTCCGTAAATTGAATGTATAATTTGCAAATACTGCTTGGGCGTCAGTATCTTCATGATGAATTGCTAAACCAAGCCGAACTCAAAATAACTGATAATTGACAAATCTGCAATTAAAGAAAATAAAGTTGTCAATTTAAAGTTAACCGCCTCTAAAAAGCACTCTATGCACCATATATATATATAGTCATCCACATACAGTACTGTAGACTGTATCACAGCCCATCAGTGCGGCTAGACAGGCAAGTACCTCAAGCCAGGACGAGAGCCATTCAACTCTACGAGCTTCCCCAAGACGAGAGCCATTCAGCTCTACCAGCTTCCCCAAGATGAGAGCCATTCAACTCTACCAGCTTCCCCAAGACGAGAGCCATTCAGCTCTACCAGCTTCCCCAAGACGAGAGCCATTCAACTCTACCAGCTTCCCCAAGACGAGAGCCATTCAGCTCTACCAGCTTCCCCAAGATGAGAGCCATTCAACTCTACCAGCTTCCCCAAGATGAGAGCCATTCAACTCTACCAGCTTCCCCAAGATGAGAGCCATTCAGCTCTACCAGCTTCCCCAAGACGAGAGCCATTCAGCTCTACCAGCTTCCCCAAGACGAGAGCCATTCAGCTCTACCAGCTTCCCCAAGACGAGAGCCATTCAACTCTACCAGCTTCCCCAAGACGAGAGCCATTCAACTCTACCAGCTTCCCCAAGATGAGAGCCATTCAGCTCTACCAGCTTCCCCAAGATGAGAGCCATTCAACTCTACCAGCTTCCCCAACACGAGAGCCATTCAGCTCTACCAGCTTCCCCAAGATGAGAGCCATTCAGCTTTACCAGCTTCCCCAAGATGAGAGCCATTCATTTCAATTGGGGTGTGATGAGGGTCAAAGTGATTATAATGAAAGGAGAGGAGCTTGGTTTTGATACATTAAAATTAACCAGGCACTTTTTCCTCCATAGCACTATGTTCTCAAGGTCAGCAGAGAGAGAATCAGAATTGCTGGCCTTTGAAGTGGTGCCATAGATTGTGGTGTTGTTTGCATAGATGTCTACGAATAATCTAAGAATGTGATTTGGGAGATCATTGATGAAGATCAGGATAGAACCTTGAGGGACGCCAGCATAAATACTATGAGTTTCTGATTTCTGCCCATCAATGACTACTCTTATAAGTCTATCAGAGAGAAAGGATTTACTAATTGAGAGGACATTTCCGGCTATTTTATAGCTGGTGATCTTGTGAAGTAGACCTTTATGCCATACTCTATCAAAAGCCATAAGGCAACGTTTAAACAGCTTTGTAAGTACGGGAGTTAGTTCTGGTTGAAGCTTTCTGAGAAGCATGACTGGAATTCTGTTAGGGCCAGTTGCTTTACTGGAATCTGTTAGCTTTTAATGTTGCATCAATACTTATGAAATCACTTACATGTCGTTGCTTTTGTTTGGTGCGATAATTACTCATTCAAAAATCAGCTGTTCATTTTTCAATGCGCAGAGATCAATTTTTGATTTTGCCGAAAACATCAAATATTCAGATCAGCCCAAGATGCGAGAATTTTGCTCAATATTTTACATCTAAGAACATTGATTTCCATTTTGAAACGTGTGTAAAAAAACAAAAAACAAAATTGATGCCTTTCTTTTTCTTTTCAGGCGTGACTCTTGTCTTTACAGCCCTCCTTTCAGTCGCATTCCTTGCTCACTCTTTTGGGAAAGAGAAATGGTTAGGGATGTTGATGATTGTCCTTGGCCTTACAGTCATTGGTTTGCCAAATCTACTCACAAATATCGATGAAGAAGACAAAATTCATCATTATTCTCTCATTGCAGGTAAGATTTTATAAAAGCATTTTTCAGGGGGAGAGAGAGGACAAGCAATAAAAATAAAAAATTGAGAGAAACAGTTTTTTAAAAAAATATTATTTTGTGTTTTCTTATTGAATAAATACAAGATACAAATATAAGTCCTTCTCCTAAACTGATATTTCAAACTGAAGTATGTCATACTGCTAAAACTGATATTTCAAACTGAGGTGTGTCATACTGCTAAACTGATATTTCAAACTGAAGTATGTCATACTGCTAAACTGATATTTCAAACTGAAGTATGTTATACTGCTAAAACTGATATTTCAAACTGAGGTGTGTCATACTGCTAAACTGATATTTCAAACTGAAGTATGTCATACTGCTAAACTGATATTTCAAACTGAAGTATGTTATACTGCTAAACTGATATTTCAAACTGAAGATGTCATACTGCTAAACTGATATTTCAAACTGAAGTATGTCATACTGCTAAACTGATATTTCAAACTGAAGTATGTCATACTGCTAAACTGATATTTCAAACTGAGGTGTGTCATACTGCTAAACTGATATTTCAAACTGAAGTATGTTATACTGCTAAACTGATATTTCAAACTGAAGTATGTTATACTGCTAAAACTGATATTTCAAACTGAGGTGTGTCATACTGCTAAACTGATATTTCAAACTGAAGTATGTCATACTGCTAAACTGATATTTCAAACTGAAGTATGTTATACTGCTAAACTGATATTTCAAACTGAAGATGTCATACTGCTAAACTGATATTTCAAACTGAAGTATGTCATACTGCTAAACTGATATTTCAAACTGAAGTATGTCATACTGCTAAACTGATATTTCAAACTGAGGTGTGTCATACTGCTAAACTGATATTTCAAACTGAAGTATGTTATACTGCTAAACTGATATTTCAAACTGAAGATGTCATACTGCTAAACTGATATTTCAAACTGAAGATGTCATACTGCTAAACTGATATTTCAAACTGAAGTATGTCATACTGCTAAACTGATATTTCAAACTGAAGTATGTTATACTGCTAAACTGATATTTCAAACTGAAGATGTCATACTGCTAAACTGATATTTCAAACTGAAGTATGTCATACTGCTAAACTGATATTTCAAACTGAAGATGTCATACTGCTAAACTGATATTTCAAACTGAAGTATGTCATACTGCTAAACTGATATTTCAAACTGAAGTATGTCATACTGCTAAACTGATATTTCAAACTGAGGTGTGTCATACTGCTAAACTGATATTTCAAACTGAAGTATGTTATACTGCTAAACTGATATTTCAAACTGAAGTATGTCATACTGCTAAAACTGATATTTTCAATAAAGCACATCCCACTGCTACAACTGATATTTTAAACTTAAATATGACCTCCTGCTAAACTGGTATTTCAAACTGAAACATACCCCAGGTTAAAACTAATATTTCAAATTGAAACATGTCCCAGGCTAAAACTGATATGTGAAACTGATACATGTCCTACTATTAAACTACTCAGCAACTACTCTTATAAGCCTATCCGAGAGAAAGGATTTTATAACTGATATTTCTGAAACATGTCCCATATAAGAGGACTGAAACATGTCTTCTTAAAAGAGGACTTGTGACTGAAAAAGGGCTATCTTCTCCTACTCCATCTATGATATTAGTAGTTTAGTGATCAGAACAGAAACTGGTGATCGGACTAAATATAAAAATATTTAAAAAAAAAATAGAAATGAAAAATTTGTTTTTGAATACGAATGGAGATTGTGATGATAAAAAAGATTTTTTAATGCAGGTTTTGTTTATTATTCTTAAGCCATGGATTTAAATAGGGAAAAATCTCCCTTTTATTTTTTTTACTGTTTTTTATTTTCTCCCCAAACAAGGCTCAGTGCTACTTAGATATAAGGGATTAATATTTGGGGCCAAATCTACAGAGACACTATATAGGGAGTGGAGCAGTGAAAAGTCCTTTCACATTACACCAGAACTTCTGCATGGTAGCAGGGACCCGGGACCTGGGAGACAATTCCAGAATCTAGCAGTTTGAGGGAACAACTATTAGAATAGAAGGTTTTGCGGCATCTACGAGTCTCTACAGTATAGTGGTGGGATTTTGCTGCTTGTTGAGTCAGTTAGGGATATTTACATTGAGGATGTAGAAGTGCTCCCAGTTTGTCAGAGCACTTTCCATTAAAATACTTGTAAAACAAGTGCAGGGATGCAACATTTCGGCAATGGGACAGGAGTTGGAGTTTGGTTGATAGTCTGGGATCTATTAAGTTTGAGCCTCTTTTTTGGACCCTGTCTTAAAGCGAGGGACTAATGGCAGGTGCACCAGCCCAGATGTGGCAACCATACTCTATGCATGGGCGAATGGTGGCTTTGTAGAGATAAAGGATACTCTTAGGTGTGAGTAATTTTCTAGCATGGTAGAGAGAGCCTACCTTTGCAGCAACCTTGGCAATCTTCTCAATATATTTGTTCCAATTCATGTTAACTGTGAATGTTAAGCCGAGGAGTTTGAACAAAGAGTTTTCTGTTAGCATATTATTAGTCATTGCAGTCAGTAGTTGAGAAAAATTTCTTGTAATTGTTAAAGGAAAGAAGCTTAGACTTAGTAGCATGAAATGTTACCATCCATTTATGTTCCCATTTCTCTACAGATTGAAAGTATTCCTCCAAGGTTTCAGCCATTGCTTTAGATATGTGTTCATTCGTTTTTCTCTCATGTCTGTTATACAGTGCAATGCCATCAGCAAATATACCCATCTCGGAGACATTTTTATCAGGGATGTTATTTATGAATATTAGGAATAATAATAATAGTACTTGACTATTGTCTAAGAACGACACTCAAGGGAAGAGAAGAAGGAGCTTGGTTTTCATGTGCACAGACAAAAGAGCAAGCATGTCCAACTAATTGTAATTATTGATCTCGATTTTGCTGATGACCTAGCATTACTAACTGAGGAAATTGGTCAAGCCCAAGAAGTCCTAAGCCAACTGGAAGAGGAAGCACGATTGGTGGGTTTATACTGCAATGCCAAGAAAATAGAGATACAGGCCTTCAATCATGTTGACCCAATTGCAGTGAAAGTACTTGATGGGACTCTGTTCAAGGTTGTCGAAAACTTCAAGTACCTTAGAGCATGGTCAGAGAGCATTGAAAAAGATTTTAAAGTGAGAAAAGCACTGGTATGGAGTGCATGTCACAAGTTGAGGAAGATATGGTCATCTACTCTCTCAGAAAAGTTGAAAGTGAGACTCTTTGTTGCCACAGTAGAAACAGTCCTGCTCTATGGTGCTGAGGCATGTATCAAATATGCTGAAGAAGAGACTGGATGGCTGTTACACATAGATGCTCAGGATGGCCCTCAATACATCATGGAGGAGCCACGCAACAAACCAACAGCTTTATGATAGCCTGTCACCAGTATCACTGAAAGTACAGTAGAGAAGGATGAGAGTAGCCGGTCATTGCATGAGACACAGCGAAGAGGAAGCCAACAAGTTAGTTCTCTGGATACTAACAGATGGACACCCAAACTGTGGTAAAAGAAGAATGACCTACATTAACAACCTGCTACAGAACACAGGATTGGAAAGCATTTGGGACCTGTAAACTGTCATGCAAGATCAAGAGAACTGGAAAAGTCATGTAGATTTGGTGGTGAAGTGTCCTGAAAGACAACGGAGATGAGATGAGAGATGAGGAATAATAAAGGTTCAAAGATCGACACTGTGGCATTCTCGCATTTATATAATGTTTTGATGAACAACCATCAAGGACAACCTGAATTTTTCTCTTGTCTAAGAAGAATTTGATTTTTTAAGTATTTGTCCAGCAATACCATATGATTTAATTTTGTCAAACCCTATCATAAGTGTTAACTATACCTTGGCCCACTGCCCTTGCCCCCCCCCCCTACTTTATCCAGTGCCTAGTATATACGTCCAAATAATATTTGCAGTAGAAAGAGCATACTGTCAGTTGGAAAGAAGTTTAGTGTCTATAAGATGACGATGGACTAATGTTTGATTGATTAAGGACTCAAATATTTTGGCTAAAAGAAAAAGGGGGCTATTGGGGCGATAATTGAGGGGTTCAGGTTTTTCAAATATAAGATAAAGTGTAATTAAACTTTTTTTTATATAAATGTATTTCAATTCTTGGTAACAGTTGTGAAGTTGAGTGACTAGTAAGGGGACCTGGGGATCACGTGATTCATGGGAATTACAGTTCAATTTTTGATTACAGAGGCACAAAATTATCTATTATACATTGTAAGAATTTAATGTGTAATTTAGTTCGACACATAGAGACGTAGGAAGTGACAGTAGTTTTGGTTTCTGAATTTTAGAGATGAGGAATGATAATTTGCATTATTTGGATTATTTGGACTACTGTTCTCATCAACGTGTCAGATGATGAAATCTCTGACCTATGGATAAAAACTGGTCAGAATGGATTTAACTTTTGTGGTCTCACAATAGTGTCAAGACTGTTATTGAATAGAATCATAATGATGCTTCACATGAAGATTCCACAGGGAGGTGTCCTGTGGTCCACAGTCATATCCTATTTATTAGCTTTCTTAAATATCAGACATACGGCCGCAATTCTCTAGTTATTTGGCATCACATCTTTCTAAAGTTAGAAATTGAAAAAGTTTGCCAAAAGGTACACCAAGTGGGATGATTAATCAGGATTAGAATCGAGAAATGGTAACATTAGAATTTTTTTTGGGGGGAGGGGGATTAGAATTGGAAAAATTTGTGCCTAAGTTTTTATGCCAAAAATGATTCTTGAATTTGAAAAAATTTTCGACTTAAAAACTTAATTTTCTGATATTAATGATACAAGTGCTATTTTCGCAATGTTTCGGTCAATGTAACCTCCGAACTTTTAGCCGATGTAGTCTTGGATCTTCTTCAGGTGTATTTTGTCAAAGTGGAAAATTTTTCTGTCGAGCTTGGGAATCTGAATGAAATTTCGAATGGCACCCTTCATTTAATCCATCCAATTATAAGTCTTAAGCATTTCACAATCTGATTTTTAGTATTGCCCACATTGAGGAATGTCATTTAGAATTGAATTTTACTTAGTACTTTATCCGCTATCCCATAGGTCTGAGTTCAACACGATCCACCTGAAGAAGGTCGGAGGTTACATCGCCTGAAATATTAAATAAATCAAGATTCTGTGCAGATTTTTGAGTTCAGCAAAAACATTCCCCAGTTAAATAAGATACACCTGAAGAAGATCGAAAGTTACATCGACCGAGAAGATTGAGATACTGTACGGAATTTCAAACGGAATCCTTTATTTAATCCACGAGGGTAGCATGTTCTTGTTCCATCGGCTATGACGGGGTAGAAGTCTTAAGTAATTCACAATTGTATTTGAGTGTTGTCTACGCTGAGGATTGAACCTTCAACCTTCAGAAGAGTGTAACTTATGACTGAATTTTATCACATATTTTATCCACTATGCCATGGGTCTACAACCTTAACTCTAATATCAACAGAAAGGTTGTGAAAATTTATTCAAGATAAGAACAGTAGTTCAAATAATGTAAACTAGTAGAACCCGTGGAAATTCCATGATAGTTGAAATATTTTTAAAACACATTATAAATAAAATGAACGAAAACTAAAACATATAACAACGAATTCAAAATAATTTTTTAGCAAATTCTTTTGTAAGATTTTAAAGCCAAAAATAATTGATTTAAAAATTTTACATTTTTTTTCAATGAAAATTCAACACATTGTTTTTTTTTTTCTGAATACTTTTTTTAATATAAATTATAAAGTCAATTCACTTACACATTTTTTTTAATTAAAAAAAATTCTATAATAAAATACGGCATTTCTGCAGGACAGTGACATAGTTATCGACCCCCTGTTATCTGAAAGGGAACTAACGTCTAACAGCCATTATGTGAATCTCAAATATAAACAAGTGTTTACGATAATGCAAAAATATATAATAACAAAAATATATGAAAATCGAAACATTTATTGTATAAAAAATGTATCAAAATATAATTTTGATGCATTAATATACTCTCTTTTTCAATGAGTGATTCATAACTAAAAATAATAAATATGATAAAAACACGAAACATTTATACATTGTTTTTAGATTTATTTGTTTTTTTTTATGGTAAGGTTGTATAAAAATGTAGCAAAATATAATAAAAAAACATGAAACATTTAGAGAGGTTTAAGAATAATTTATTTTTTGTACAGAAAGATTGTATAAAAATGTATTAAAATATAATTTTAGTTTGCACACACTTTTAGAAAAGGAAGAGTTATCGACCCCTGTTCTTTGTCTGACAAGCGACATCTGTTGATGGTTCTTGAAACTAAAATACACACATTAGCTTCATGCTACTGAAATGCAGAAGTGCCAAAAATCTTAGTCTCTTCTCAACATGATTTTTTAAAATTATAAAATAAAATAGCCAATTTAAAACCATAAACAGACAGCCCTGTGTTTTTTTGTTTTGAAAATTTTTGGAGAGGAAATGGTTTTAATGATTTTTTAACTGATAAAGAGCGACTATAAAGGGAGGTAATTCGTTTCTCATTAATTAATGTTTGTGATGATGATGTTTTTTTTTTTTTTGTGACACCGGACATTGGACAGATAAATTAATATTTATATGATACAGTATCTAAATGATGATTTAGAACCACTTTCTTTTTTTTTTTCAGGTCAACTTTTCATTGCAATGTCACAGATGTTGTCTTCCGTTCTGTTGGTCTATGAGGAATATTGGATTCACAGGTGCAACATTTTTCCACTTGCTGTCGTTGGATGGGAAGGTAAAATATGAAAAATTATTCACATTATTCAGACTATTATTCTCGGCACAACGGTTCTTGCCAGACCACCGAAGTTAAGCAACATTGAGCCTGGCCAGTACCAGATGAGTGACTATTTGGGAAGGTGATGTGCCATGAGATAAAATACAAGGTTGGAAAACTGGCGCAGTCTATCCTTCTCTCTTAAATTGGAATTGTATGGAATTGGGAAAAATTTGGAAATCGTCCCATTAATAATATATATATATATTGGGTTGAGCATTTTGGGAAGTACTATACAAACTGCCATTAGCGTATAAAGCGACGCTCTTTGTGTAAACAAATTCAGCGGAGGCATTTGAACGATGTCAAAACTAAACATCATTAAATCCATTACCCACACAGCAGCAGCCATATAGCATAATGGTGAGAAGCCTTGACTGTAATTTGGGCAGTCAGATTTCGATCCTGGCTTGAGGCAGTTGCCTGTCTAGCCACACTGATAAGCTGTGAAACAGCGAAACTACTTTATGTGGATGACTCTCTCTCTCTCTCTCTCTCTCTCTCTCTATATATATATATATATATATATATATATATATATATAATGTTAGTGATGGGACGTTTCAACATTTTTTCAATATGTATATTTTTTTAAATACATATATATGTTTTATTTAGAGAAAGTTTAAATGAGATAAGTCATCGGTACTGTCGGTTTCAAACCTGATAATTAGAGACCATTTTAGATGCCCATATCAAGCTCTCTTCAGCCGAGACTCATGGCATCTAAAACAATCCCTAATTATCAGATTTGAAACCGACTGTACCGATGACTTATCTCATCTAAACTTTCTGTAAATAAAATATAAATAATACGCTCTTATTTTCAGATTTTTCCTTATAATAGGGCACTCTGCTGGAATCCGTTTTTCCAAAAATATAACTAATTAATACATATATATATATATATGAAGCATTTATGTCAATATATATATATATATATATATATATATATATATATATATATATATATATATATATGTGTGTTTAGGTGTGTTTATTTACATAGACAGACATTGTTGGTTAATTTTTCTTAGAAACTATGTCAATAAGTTTAAATTATTACCAATGTATTTCATTTCCCTCTCCTCCTCCAATCCTCGCCATGGCTCTCATGATTTTTAGTCAGTCTTATTCCTGTAACCCAAAACCTCCTCTACTTAATAGATCAACCAGTGATTATCTGGCAGTCAAGTGTTTATTCTCTGGAGGATTGCCCAAAACAAACAGGAAATATAGACTTTTGGTGATTGTCCTAGTTTTCTGGCATTTAGCATCCTGGATTAACAATTAAAATCTGGCGATAGCCAAGTGGTTACAAAAGACAGATTGCAAGTGGAAGACTTATCTGTGTTATTAGGATTATTTGGACTACCATGAGTGTTATTCTCACAACGTTTCGGCTGATGTAACCTCTGACCTTCTCCAGGTGTATCTTGTTGAACTCGGGAATTTTTGCAAACATGTGGCGCAACGGATAAAGTATTAAATAAAAATTTAGTTTTTAATAACACTCTTCCGGAGATTGAAAGTTCAATCCTCAGAGATTATAAAGAAATCGGAGTTGGTAATTGGAATCCGAAATTGAGAACAGCGTCGGTAATTGTGTCAAAAGCGTGAAAATATTGGAATCGTCCCATCACTAATATATATAAGAACATTTTATGCAGTTACCTCCCCTTAAGTATAAAAAATGTCAAAACACCTAAAAAGAACTGCAGAAAAAAATAAGACAGAACCGCAGAAAATAATAAAAAATGAATAAATAAAATAATGAATAAAACTAACAAGTAATTTAAGTTAAATAATACCAAAACGCGCCTGATGATAATAGTAAAAATTATAAAAGAAAAATAAATGAAAACCCCCAACGATCTTAAGAGAACTGCAGAAAAAAACAAAGAGCAAATAAATAAATAAACGAATAAAGACTAGTTAATAGTACACAGATAAGGCTAAATATTAATATTAAAAAAAAACAAAACTGCAAATAATATCGAGTTACAACACACGCATGATATTAATAAATTATGCATCTGAAACAAATAAATTAATTTCCAATTTCTGTGAACCTGCTCCATCTACAATAAAATCTGCCATGCATGTTTGAAAGTTGAACACACGCCTGACGAAGGGAAGACATCCCGAAATATAGCATCACAGATACACCACCTGACTGCTTAACACAAATAAGAACATTCTACATGTAAAATATGGCATATAAAAAAACAAAAAACACATGTATATATATATGTATGGTTATACATATACACATGAATTGGATCAATACAAGTGAAACTACATACTTGGTTCCATCATTTTATCTTAAGTTGCGTCTGTTTGGATCTATCTGTCACATCTTTGCATTGTTCTGCCTTCTATAAACTTAACTTTCTTCTTATATACACATTAAACAATGCTTCAAGCAAACTACCTTAATCTAATAAAATAGAAGTAGTCGGAAAAGATAACCCTTTTCTCACTTTAAAGTCATTACATTTAAACTTTTGCCTCTCAGTACAGTCAAGGAAGCAGGAAACATAGAGAGAATTCCAAAGTCTAGCAGTCCGAGGGAAGAAACTATTATAGTAGAAGGCTTTCCAGCATCTTATACAGTGAAGGGGTGGGATTTTGCTGTTTGTTAGGTTAATCAGGAGTATGCACCTTAAAGGGACACAAGTGGTATGAGTTCATCAGAGCACATTTCATTAAAGTATTTGTAAAACAGGCACAGAGATGCAACATTTCGATGATGAGACAGAGCTTGGAGCTTGGTCGATAGTGCGGCACCTATTAGATTTAAAACTCTTTTTTTGGACTGTCTAACAGTGAGAGACTAGTGGTAGATGCACCAGATGTGGCAACAATATTCTATGCATGGGCGAATTGTGGCTTTGTAAAGATGTAGAATATTCTCTGATGTAATTTTCTAGCAGGCTGAAGGGAGCCCATCTTCTTTGCAGCAGCCTTGACAATGTCCTCAATGTATTTGTTCCAATTCATGTTGTATGTGAATGTTAAGCCAAGGAGTTTGAAGGATGAGCTCCCAGGCAGGGTGTTATTTGTCATGGTAATCGGTGGTTGATAAGATTTTTTTTGTAATCATTAAGGAAAAAAATTCATTTTTAGTTTGTTAAAGTCATTTGCTGTTTTACAACTTTTTGTAAGAAACGTTACATCAACAATAGTTTTATTAAAAAAATTTTTTTTTTTAGAAAACACTACTGCACTAACAGTTTTTAATTTTATTACCTAATCTCATATTACAAGTGTTATTTTTTAACTTTTCTTTCAAGGCAAGAATTATAATCATAACTTTTGTGTTGTCATGATTTGCCTCCCTTGCATTTGTGATACCGGAAATAATAAAGACTGCCTGGGAAAAGCTAAGACAGTTTGACTCCAATGCTGATTGAAAGCACACGTCTATCTGCCTTTGATTCTTCTTTCATTTTGCCTTTTGTTTTAGCCTTGTGAGTCAAGCCTATAACGTTACAATAACTACTAAATAACGAGTCAAGCCTATAACGTTACAATAACTACTACATAACGAGTCAAGCCTATAACGTTACAATAACTACTAAATAACGAGTCAAGCCTATAACGTTACAATAACTACTAAATAACGAGTCAAGCCTATAACGTTACAATAACTACTAAATAACGAGTCAAGCCTATAACGTTACAATAACTACTACATAACGAGTCAAGCCTATAACGTTACAATAACTACTAAATAACGAGTCAAGCCTATAATGTTACAATAACTAAATTCCACAGTGCACTCTTTCATATGTAATATACTGATGTTGGCATTCTGTGGATGTTCAGCGTAAATGGAGACGCCCTGATATTATTGCAGTTTTTTTGTTTAAACTGCAAAAGTATTTATATAAACTAGCAGGGACACCCAACATAGCCCGGTCGTAAAATACACTTAAATATGCTATTTTCATTTATACAGATTTTGTATATATTATTATAGAGCCAATTTTCTATCGATTCTTGTATATTATAAAGTTGTGATTTCAGAAATAAAAAAATACATCCATATGACTTGGGTGCATCTGCTTGAACCGAAACCAAAACCAAAACTTATGAAGAAAAAAAAATATCTATATAAATATAACTTGTGTTCCTTCAGCTATAATCGAAACTGAAACCAAAACTTATGAAGAATTCTTGTTAAAATTATTTCTTACAAGAAATGGAAGATGATAACAATTAAACGACAGTCACTCGGAAGAAAAAAGATGTAAGCATGACACACAAAATAACACACACGCTATTGTATTAATATATAGATATTTGTAGTTTTTTTCGACTAGCAATATATCTCCAAACAAATAACACCAGTTTTATATATAAAACTAGCAGGGAGACCTAACGTTGTCCAGGATTGAGTGAGAATCAACAAATTTTTCACTCTCCCATACTTTTATTGCCATTAAAATCGATGAAATTGCCCATTTTTCAATTAAATCAATTGATTGCCTACTTTAGTTAGCTCCCCCCTTCTCTGCAACGTATTATCAGGAAGCTTCACATGATACCCCGCAATACATTACAGTCCACATTGCACTGTAGAGAATCTATTATCGATTTTATAAAATTATCTGTAAATAATGGCTTCACTTAAAGTTTAAAACCCAAAAGTCAAGTATCATGGTTCAGTTGTGCCCTAAACAGAAACATTCATTTCGGACACGCCCCTGTCTTATCAAAGAACCAATTGTTGATTTTATGAAATTATTTTTGCATAATCACTCGAATTAAAGTTAAACATACAAAAGTCAAGTATCATCTTTCAATTGTGCTTGAAGACAAAAAAAAAAAAAACATTCATTTCGAACGCTCCCCCATCATAAAAGAATCTACAGTTGATTTTATAAGCTTGGCCTTTCTGCTTGTGTGATGATAACACTTCTTAAATACACTTGTGATTTTATGTTATATAAAAGTGTTAACTTTGATCAAAATCGGACTTCCTTCTTTAATTGAATTTATTTGATTATCAATTTTCGATACTTATCATATGCATTCCAATACAAAACCTACATAAAAACGCTCCCAGAGACATCAAGTACCTTCGTGTGAAATTAAAAAAAAAGTCAGCCCAGCCATTTACGAGTCCATAAAGAACTCTCTCTCTCTCTCTCACTCTCTCTCTCTCTCTCTTACGCACAAAATTTCTTTTATATACTAGTAGAGATAGAGATATTGATTTTAGTTTCTCTTTATAATGAATATTCAATGGATATTCAATTTTTTTCTTCCCTGTTCTTGCAGGATTGTTTGGTTCTGTCTCAGCCATCGGAATGGTGTTTGGTTTCCACCATATCAAAGCCAGAAACTTCAGCCATTTATCTTCTCATAGACTTGAAGATATCTTTGATGCTCTAAAACAAATCAGCAGTTCTTGGACAATTTCTTTGTGTGTCATAAGTAAGTATGTATTTTTTTGTTTTGTCTGAAGTGAGATAAAATATTTAATAAGGATCAACCTTTAAAGTTTCTCTCTCTTTTTTTTTTTGTAGTTAAATTGATGTGTGCCCCCATGACGCATGGATAACATTTTACTGCATCCTTAAACATTTTTACATATCACTTTCTTTTGCAGGGCTAACCGATGTTGCCCCAGGGGCAAAAGTGTAACATATTTCTATTAAAACATCCATCTTTTTACTCCCCCCCCTCTCTCTCTCTCTAATTTTCTTTCTTTACCCCTCCTCCCTTTCTCCTCTGCTTAGCTCATTTCTCTCATTGACCATACACATACACAACTTTTCTTTATATAGATTCCTCAGGAAATGATTCGTCCTAAGAGAAATAACTCTTTGATAAAAAACCTGACTTACTTCCCTTTACTATATAAAATGGCTGCGATTCCCCTTTCTCCTCAACAAGATCTGCACTAGTTTAGGATCAAAGAATGAATAACTTTTTTCTATATTTTAGATATTATTCATCCAGGGCAACGCTGGTTAAAAATATACCTACTTTGTGGGTGTTTGTTTTGTAGTTTGTTACTTTTAGCTGGACATAAACACAGAAAACTTCCCTTTATATTATAGACTAGCAGGCCTACCCAGCATTCCCCAGGTCCGTATAAAACATAGAGAAGAAATGAAGTTGCGTTTGAACATACCTGCTATTCTTAGCATACTGAGCCTTTTTTGATGACTATCTATCATTTTCTACCCCTAGCAACGCTGCGTAGATCTTCTTGAATAAAAACAGAATAACAAACCACAGAATAACAAAACACAGTCATATTTTTTTCCTGGGCAACACAGTTTTTAACATATCTGCTCTATCCAGGATAGATGTTCAATTAGAGACCAGTAATTCCTATCCCAAGACGAAAGGTGGGGTTATCTATGTTATATTTTTCTTTGTCAAATTTTGCGTTCTTCCACATTTTTTTTACTATTTATCAGAATGTCATCTAAGTATGACATTGCAAAATCCAGGTCAGCTAGCATCGTATACCTAATTTGCTGAAATAAATTTGAGGCTAATTTCAAACCACTAGGCTTTAATGGAAATAATTCTTTATGCATGTTAATTGTTAGATATTTTGCATATTCCTCGACTTTTACTTGTAGATCAATTCTCGAGAAAATTTTTCTACTATTCAACTTTGAAAAGTTTTCTCCTGGTGTAGGAAGTGGATAGCTGCAGTCTTTTAGACAATAGTTAACGCCTATTGAAAAATCAAAGCCTACTCTTATTTTTATTTTTTACATATATTGTGGGTGACGCCCACTCTGAGTAATCAACTTTTTTAATCACTTCAATTTCTTTAAGTCTCTTAAATTCTTTGTCTATCATTTCTAATGATGAAAATGGGACCTTTCTTGTTGGTTTGAACACTGGTCTTGCATTTTCCTTTAGCTCGAATTTTACCACAATCTTCGTACAACAATCTTTCAGGAAATACACTTGTAAATTAATTTTTTAAATTTCTAACAAATTTTTCTGACATTGTAGATTTCTTTATCCCTTTACATTTCCACTAAACGTATTTATCAGTTTCTTTCATAAATTAAACAGTACCATACTTTCGATACCAAACAGGTTTGAATTTCTTGCATACATGACATAGATTTTTGCCTTGAATGCTTTATTATCAAATGATCAAATTCCCCTTTGAATTTTAACCTATTTCCAGAAACACTTTTCGCAATTTTCTCAGTGTTTTGTAGCTTTGGTCGTCTGATTTTTATTTCACGTTACTTCACTGAGCAGGGATTTCCCTTATAAAGACGGCAGCTTGAAAATAGTACCCCCTCACCCATAAATTAATGACTATCAGTTTCTTCCATAAGTTAAGCAGTATCATACTGTCGATACCGAACAGGTTTGAATTTCTTGCATACATGAAATAGATTTTTGCGAATTTGGTAATTTTTTGAAGCAGTTTGGCCTTCAAAAATTATATTTGGCCTTTTTCAAAGTGTAACATACAAACTAACTAGGGAAGGAACAAGCAGAATATTATATAGACAGGAAATAATCTAATTATCTACAATCTATCACAGCAAATGGTACCTTGGTGTCTTGCCCCAGCATTTTTGACTTGTTCAGGCTAATGGTAAGCCCTAAATCCTTGCAAGCTTGTAAAAAGCAGTCCAACGTTACTTTTGGAATGTCCTTCATATTATTACTAGTTTATACATGCTATTTGGGTGATGTTCATATGGTAATTCAATCTTTACCTAACTTCTATCGCTTTGTAAGTAATACAAAGAAAACAATTTGTGAAATTTTGTTTAAAAAATATGGTACTTAGTATTTTCATGAGAGAGCAAGTAACTACAATGAATGTATGTATTTACTTTTATATATCAACTAGTTTATTCCCAACTCAGAGCATTATAGGTACAGTATCTGGACATATTAATTTCCATCTTTATCTAGCTTATACTGCTTTATAGCTAGTATTTAAAAAAAAAACAAAAACAAAAAAACACACAGTAGTGTTTTTTTTTTAATGCATTTCGACCTTTAAAAATTGTATTTGACCTTCTCCTAAGTGTAACGTACAGACTAAGTAAGAAACAAGCAGAATATTATATAGATAAAAAAAAATGAAAGTGTTCAGAATGCTTATCCCATGCATAGAAATGATCAGGAATGGGATTAAAAAAAAGAAAGTGTTTTATTGTTTTCTGAAATAAATCAAACATTTAATGACCATAAAATTAAATGGTGTTTTTATTAATCTTTTTTGTTGTGTGTGTGTGTGTGTGTTTTTTTTTTTTCAGGCACTGTAATATGCTTCACTCTATTTCGATTTGCTGGTGTGAGTCTCACTCGTCAGTGGAATGCTACAACTCGTATTGTTTTCGAATGTTTTTGTACAGCATTTGTCTGGCTTATCCTCACCCCGCAAAGACAATGGTTGCCGGAGATGAAGTACACACCAGCAGGGGTCGTTTTGATTGTTCTTGGATTCAGTTTTTTCTACAACTTTGCCTTCTTCCGATGGTTGTGCCGGTGTCCGACCATAAAATGCAAGAAACGAGAGACCAAAGAATGTTTGCTGCCAGAAGAACAAGATGTCAATAGTGCCGGTAAGGCTTATTGTATTTGTTTGACTCATAAAACATTGTAAATGTAGAATAGAAAATTGAAATCATAGCTAACTGCTTACACAAAATAAAATTCAAATATTAGCAATTCAAAGTGATTAAATAATTTTACCTTGCCATTAATTAGCTACTTTTAGAAAAGTAACTACAATCAATTAAATATAGTCCTGATAGGTACAGGGTGTCAAAAAGTCACTGAAGGGTTTTGAACTTAAATAGATTCTTTATTTTTGATGATATCTTTCTGTAATTTTAACACAATCTGACTAAGACATTGAGAAATTAAAAAAAAAAAAATACAAAATTCAAACAATCTTTATTTATGAAAAATAATGTCTTTTAAATGTTGCCCATTTTCAGCTTTGCATATTTGTGCTCTTTCCAAAGCATTATTCATGACAGATTGCAGAATCTCTGGATTGCAGTTTAACTCCCTTATTTTGTTCATGATGTTTTTCTTCAATTCTTGCAGGGTTTGGGGTTTGTTAACATGAGACTCTTTCTTTAAGATATCTCCACAAGAAAAAGTCGAGGCTAGTCAAGTCTGTGGAATGTGGTGGCCATTTGACATAGCTTTTTGCGTTATATAGGGGTTTCATTGAGAGAGAGTCTTAGAGAGAGTTCTTGTCTTATTACATATGATGTTGTATCTTAGTGAGAGGGATGTTGTAAGACTCAAAGAGAGAGATTGTTCAAGTTATAACGATTCCTATATATTAAATATTCATTCCTTAATTGTGTTGAATGGAAGAAGAAGAAAGCTCTTTGAGTGAGGACATAGTGTTCAGACAGTTCGGACATGATGATGCTGAGACGTGTATGTAAAGACATATAACACAAATATTAATACAATTCCACTTTACCTTTCTGGAAGAATCATAAGACACAAGACGAGCTTTACAAAAAACACTTGATGGTTTATTCTTCACACGGCCGTGATTCCATCATCAAGAATTCAAAGTTTCACATTTTTTTCTTGAAGTGACGTCTCGCTTCTAGACGTCTGACTCCCTCCGAGTTTCTTCACTGATTGACTAACTCTCAAGTTTTTTCTCTATTCCTAGAACTTTCTATTTTCCGTGACGTCATGATGTGTTCTGGACATACGTGTCCAAAACTTTTCCTATTTCTACAAAAGGAATTTTAACCTATATTCAATATGTTAAAAACATTATCTTATAAGCTGCATTCTTTCAATTTAAAATTTCATCACAAACTTGATAGTCAACATTCTTTCCTTGAAATATTTATCTATATTCTAAACAAATGTTTGTTTTACATTTTTAAATTCTCACACGTAATCTATTTCTAAACTAGATTACGAGGTTCGAATTTCGCCTATGCTATTTTCATTTTCATTTTAAACTAAATTCTCCATTTTTATACTTACATGAAAAGGGGACAGCCCTTATCATGTAACATTCCTCCCTTCCATATTTCACAAAAAAAAAAATGTATGCATTTTTAAATTTAGTACATTTTTTTATTTTTACATCTACACAACCACACGGCTAGAAAAATCAGGCTAAAAAAACACAAAAAAAGTCTCTTTCAGTCAGCCCTTCACGGCCGACTTCACAATTATTTATTTTTTTATAAGATCAGAACCTTTCTGATCTTTGTGGCATTTTACTTTTTGGGTGTAGGGTCTTTACCTATGATTCACATCAGCTATTTTCCAGCCACCCATGTGCCACAGACTAGAGGTTTTCACCTTTCTCGAAATGGACGACTTCCTGCGTCCCTAGTGTCCTGATCTCTCTTTCCGCATGGTTAGTCTTATCAAGTATGGCTTTGTTTTGTTTTTGTTTTTTCAATAACAATCTTATACGGGACATACCAAAGCTCATATACTTAAATCTTTGTGGTTGGCTTCAGAAGTTTAAGATATAACTTTTTTTTCTCTCATACGGATTCACTCGGATTTCCTTGCTTGGATTCTTGAAACTTCGATGAGGATTTAGAAATATCACCCCTAACTAACTAACACCTTTTCTGCGCCCAACACCTTAATTGCGCCTAAATTCTATCTAATTGCCCGATATTTTTTGTGATTTTTCTTTTCTCTCACCAGCTTCTAAGATCCAGCAGATATATCCCACATTCATGCATCTCTAAAAAAAATACAAGGTTATATCTTTCTTACGTAATCTACGGCATATTTTTGCCTGCCTCTTACTTCATTAAGCTATATGTGATTGCCTCGGGACTACCTATCCTCGGTTTACTGGTCCCCTTAAGAATTTTCATATTCTTTCCAACGCCTGTTTATTAATTAAGCCAAGACTTACCACTTTGCTTGGAGTCGGTACGTGCAACAAGCTTATTTTAAGCACTTAATTAACCAGGTTCCCAAATTTTTCGTATAGGGGCACTTCTTGTGCTTATCGATCCCTACCAAGTCACTTTTCTTGGAGAAAATTTTTTAGGATCTCTAAAAAAAACAACAAAAACCAAATGCTAAAACAAAACATTTTTCTTACGGCTTATCACATCTAAAAACTCTCCAAATACCCGTTTACATAATTTTAATTCTTGTACCCCTTCTAAAATTCTAACTGAATCTGTAAGCCAACCATACGTCTTAACTTGTTTTATTTTCACCTAGACTGTTTAAATCTAATGTATATTTACTGCTGACTTTGAATTCTTGCTGTGAAAATCAATAAAATTTACATACATAAGACAATTTACAATATTTGTTCAACATCATAAAAACATTTTCAAAAAAAAATACCTTAATACATTTAAACATTTTGCAACAAAACACATAAAAAATAATAAAAATTCGTTACATTATACATTTCAAAAGTCCGCTGACACAAAACAAAAATTTGTCCCTTTTTTTTTTTTTTCAAAAACAAAATAAATGAACACACAAAAGCCGAAAAGTTCAACTATGAACACAAAAACGCATTTCCAAACAATTTACACGCTGTTTCAGAGACTACATGCGACCTTTGAAAAATTCCTATTTTGATTGACAGATTAAATTCAACAATTCGTCCAAACGATTTCATATTGACACAAATTTTCATACAAATTTCAAAACAATAATGGGTGACCCCCAATCTCTGCATTGGCGTGTATGTGTGTGTGTGTGTGCGTGTGTGTGTGTTTTTATCAAACCAATTCATTTATCAATGAATTACGCATGGTGACTTGTTTACTATATTTCCATTCATTACTACGGATTTCTTTTACGGCATATCGGCCTTTTCTTCTTTTTCTTTTTAATATTTCTGGTATCTTCTGTTCTCTGTGTGCGTGTGTGTTCAATTTTTTTTTTTTGTTCTTTTTTTTGTTCGCATTTCTGTGATCGTGTAATTTTTTTTTTCCGTGGTATTATTTATTTATTTTTTTAATTATCTTGGACCCTTTTAAAACGTGTTTCTTTTTCTTTTTTTCGCATTCTGTGATCGTGTAATTTTTTTTTTTTTTCGTGGTATTATTTATTTATTTATTTTTTAAATTATGTTGGACCCTTTTAAAACGTGTTTTTAATTTTTTTTTTTTTTCGTGGTATCGACCCCAGGTTCGGTTTCTTGCATCACCGATGCAACTGGTTCACGAACACCAAAATACTGTTTGTTATATAGGGGTTTCATTGAGAGAGAGTCTTAGAGAGAGTGCTTGTCTTATTACATATGATGTTGTATCTTAGTGAGAGGGATGTTGTAAGACTCAGAGAGAGAGATTGTTCAAGTTATAACGATTCCTATATATTAAATATTCATTCCTTAATTGTGTTGAATGGAAGAAGAAGAAAGCTCTTTGAGTGAGGACATAGTGTTCAGACAGTTCGGACATGATGATATTGAGACGTGTATGTAAAGACATATAACACAAATATTAATACAATTCCACTTTACCTTTCTGGAAGAATCATAAGACACAAGACGAGCTTTACAAAAAACACTTGATGGTTTATTCTTCACACGGCCGTGATTCCATCATCAAGAATTCAAAGTTTCACATTTTTTTCTTGAAGTGACGTCTCGCTTCTAGACGTCTGACTCCCTCCGAGTTTCTTCACTGACTGACTAACTCTCAAGTTTTTTCTCTATTCCTAGAACTTTCTATTTTCCGTGACGTCATGACGTGTTCTGGACATACGTGTCCAAAACTTTTCCTATTTCTACAAAAGGAATTTTAACCTATATTCAATATGTTAAAAACATTATCTTATAAGCTGCATTCTTTCAATTTAAAATGTCATAACAAACTTGATAGTCAACATTCTTTCCTTGAAATATTTATCTATATTCTAAACAAATGTTTGTTTTACATTTTTAAATTCTCACACGTAATCTATTTCTAAACTAGATTACGAGGTTCGAATTTCGCCTATGCTATTTTCATTTTCATTTTAAACTAAATTCTCCATTTTTATACTTACATGAAAAGGGGACAGCCCTTATCATGTAACATTTGAGTCAAAACAACGCCTGATTTTGGCAAAACAATTTCACGACTTGCATACACTGTTCAATGCTATACTTATCCAAAATTAATTTCCAAAATATTATCTGTAAAATATCTGAAATAGAGAAGAAATAATCATTAATGGTAAAATGACGAAGATTTTCAACCCTTCAGTCACTTTTTTGGACATTCTGTATAATAGAAGATTTTGTGATTAGTCCTTAGCAGAGGCCATTTTAGAGCGTCTTTTAATTGAGCAAAGAACCATACCAGCAATTTTCTGTATTTTTGAGATGAGGTGTTTTCATTAATTGAGATTGTCGGACTGACTTCCTCATCTTGGTTGCTATCGTCACAACGTTTCGGCTGTTTTGCCCTCCGGCCTTCATCAGGTGTTTTGTATCGAACTGGGGTAATAATAATAAAGGGTTGGGTTCGAGACTCCTAACAAACGGTTCCCCAGTTCAATACAAAACACCTGATGAAGGCCGGAGGGCAAAACGGCTGAAATGTTGTGACGATAACAACCAAGATGAGGAAGTCAGTCCGACAATCTCAATCAACCATACCAGCGTTTAGTACAAATTGGAGTATAACATTGTTATTACATTTAAAATGAACCCACCACGTTGTGTGTAGAGAGTCGTAAAGAAAAGAAACCTTTAACACAAATTTGTTTCAGGTGAGAGAAAAAAGTTATTTATTTCGTCTGGTTTCATATACAATTCGCTCATATGGTTTAGCTCCTCCTTTCCTTTATATATATATATATATATATATATATATATATATATATATATATATATATATATATATATATATGCATTGCATTCCGTGACGTCACACTCACAGCATAAAAACTTAAATGCTGACATAACATTAACTCGGTATGGGAGTCGTCACCATGTATATGTATTTAAATGATGGAACCTGCGACTACATTACAGGAGTAAAAAGTTATTGTTTTAGCAAAAGAAAATAAAAGATATATATATATATATATATATATATATATATATATATATATATATTAGTGTTGGGACGATTAATCGGAATCAGAATTGGGAATTGGAAAAATAAAAAAAAATGCGGGGTATCAGAATCGGTATCGGAATAAAAAAAGTTGGTGCCTATCTTCTGATGCCAAAACGATTCTTTTAATTGTCTTTTTTATTTGATTTTGCTTGAAGCGAAATCTTCCATTGCTGGTAATAACGATAAAATAATAAATATTTATTGATTTTAAAATACCAGTAAAGCTATATAAAGATAGATCATCTTCCACAAGTGTAATTTTGCATATTTAACATGTTTTTTTTTTTGTTACAGAAACCGGGGAAAATGACTCTATAGTTAAATATTTATAGATTTATAAAGAATTGGAATTGGAATCGGTAATGGTATCGGAATCGGGAGGAGTACAGAATCGGTAATTGTAACGGAATCGGAAAAAATATTGGAATCGTCCCATCACTAATATATATATATATATATATATCTGTGAAAGTGTCTGTCTGTCTGTGAGTGTACATTTCCCTATGCAATAATTCTGTCAATTTTTAGTCTACAGACTCGAAATTTGATATACAGAGTACTGAGATTTGGGAAAATCAATGTGATCCGTTTTCGGCCAGAAATTTGGCGATTAAGGGGTCAAAGTTTAACGATTTGACCTTTGAGAACTCTACCAAACTCCTCCGACAATTTTCGGTCTAAACACTTGAAATGTTAGATATGGGTTCATTGGACATGGATCTAACTTAATAACTTAATTTGAGTCCAAAACAATAAATTTTAAGGGGTCATAATAGGGGTCAAAGTTAAAAAAATTGACCACTTTTTTTTTTTTTTACTCAACATACATCTCCAAATGTGCTGACGGTTATATCTCATAGGATTAGTGAATCTCTTGATAAAGGCTTCCTTTCTAGGGCAATTGCTCTTGACATATCAAAAGCCTTTGACAAGGTATGGCATAAGGGTCAACTTCACAAGATTTCCAGCTACGGTATAACTGGAAATGTTTTCTCAATCATTAAATCATTTCTCTCCGATAGGCTCATAAGAGTAGTGGTCGATGGACAAAAATCAGAGGCCTACAGTATTAATGCTGGAGTCCCTCAGGGGTCAATCCTGGGCCCAACTCTCTTTCTGATCTACATCAATGACCTCCCTAAACACATACTTAAATCATTCGTTGACATCTATGCTGATGACACGACCATCTACGGCAACACATCAAAGGCTGTAAATGACAAAGTTCTCTCTGATTCTCTCTCCTCTGATCTCGAGCACGTGGTTCAGTGGGGGAAGACATGGCTGGTTACCTTTAATGCATCTAAAACCAAACTCCTATCCTTACATCATCAACGCTCTGATCCCCATCTGGCATCAATTGGGATGGATGGCTCTCGTCTGGGAGAGGCCCCGTGTTTTGACATGCTTCTGGGTTTGACCTTTACTCCTGATCTGAAATGGAACACATACATCAAGTCTGTTGCCAAGGTCGCTGGAAAGATGGTGGGGTTCTTCTACCGCTCCAGAAGATATCTCACTACTGATGCAATTCTCTATCTATATAAAAGCCAAGTACGTCCAAGGATGGAATACTGCTGCCGTATCTGGGCAGGAGCTGCTTAAAACAGCCTATCCTGCCTTGACAGAGTACAAAATAGACTTTGTGGCTTAGTGGGGGATGCCCTTTTCTCTACCTTGCAACCTCTCTCCCACAGAAGAGACGTTGCAAGCCTTTCCTTGTTTTATCGTTATTTCCATGGCAGGTTCGTCTGAACTCCAATCTCTGCCCCCCCCCCCTCGCCAATCTTTCACGAAAAACACCCGTCTAGCCGAATCCACTGTGAAAAATTTCCCCCACTCTTTATCTGTGCCTAAATCAAAACGCGGATTCCATGAACAAAGCTTCTTTCTTAGAACTGCACGCCTGTGGAACTCTGTTCCATCTGCCTGCTTCCCACCTGACTACAACTTGGATGTGTTCAAGTCCAACGTTAACAAATTCCTAATGAACCGCCCCCTTAAGTAAACACTTCATCAAATCTCCACACTAATGTAATGTACTTGCAATAACCCTTATCCCTGAGTGGCTTCCGAGCCTTGATAAGTGGTGACCACTGTGTAAAAAAAAAAAAAAATACCCCGGCAACACCAGGCACCCATGCTAGTATATATATATTTCTATAGAAATATATTTTCTTATATATCAATCCTTATTTAAGAAGCTCGATGTAATTACAGAACAATATAGAAAATAAATGACAAAATTCATGATGTTGACCATCCTACAATTTATTCCTTTAATTCAGTATAAGTCAACTGAATTAAAGGAATAAATTTTAGGATAATCAACATCATGAATTTTGGAATATAACTTTTCGTCATTTATTCTCTATATATTTATATATATAGATCTATATCAATAGATTGTTTGAATTTTTATTTATTTTTGTTTTAGCGATTAATTTCTTTATTTTGCTCCCTGAGCGTTTTGTCTTATTGTAAGAAAGGAGTTATTTGTCCTTTTGTTTACATTTTTCGTCACCCAAATCTTAGGACGTTTTTACTCTTTTATTTTTTATTTAAATATTAATTATTAATTAATAATTACTATGTGCATAAAAGTAAGTCATCTATATACATGCATGTTTGGCCTTTTGGTCAAGATCAAAGTGTAGTATCTGTTCTTCAGATGCTGCACTTCCATTTCTTGTTCTCTTTCGGTGGAGGAGAAATCCTTCACGACTGAGACAATTTTTATTTTTGTACCTTTTCTCCACGTTAAAAAACGACCCTGGTGTCTAACTCTGTCCCTAGACTTTTATTGACAAGCTGTTATAGGTTCGATCCTTGTCAATAAAAGTCTAGCTATACTGATGAGGAGTAAAACTCTGAAATATGCATGCATATAGATGACTTACTTTTATGCACATAGTAATTATTAATTAATAATTAATATTTAAATAAAAAATACCTTCCATTTCTTGTTCTCTTTCGGTGGAGGAGAAATCCTTCACGACTGAGACAATTTTTATTTTTGTACCTTTTCTCCACGTTAAAAAACGACCCTGGTGTCTAACTCTGTCCCTAGACTTTTATTGACAAGCTGTTATAGGTTCGATCCTTGTCAATAAAAGTCTAGCTATACTGATGAGGAGTAAAACTCTGAAATATGCATGCATATAGATGACTTACTTTTATGCACATAGTAATTATTAATTAATGATTAATATTTAAATAAAAAATACCTATATCTACATATACAGATATTGAACATGTATGCATAATAAAATGAAATAAAATGAAACGCTGAAATAATAGAGTCACCAGATAACAAGTGCTGCCCTTAAAAATAAACAGAGTTTTGTGTATAAAAATAAGAAATACAAACACGTTTATATGAAAACATTTTTGTATAAACAAACGTTTATATGAAAACATTTTTGTATAAACAAGCGAGTATAAAGGCTATTTTTAGTCATGAAAATTTTCATAGTTCAACAGGTGTTTAAAAAAAAGAGTTCTTAAGTATTTGGCAACATGGCGTTGTGTATGTGTACCTTTGTTCTTGTATATATATATATATATATATATATATATATATATATATATATATATATATATATATATATATATACTAGCATTTCAGCCCGGCGTTGCCCGGGTGTTTGGATGTGCATGTTGAGCAAAAAAAAAAAAAAAGTGGTAGTGGGAAGGCAGGCTCGGACCCGTACCGCAAAGGAGGAAAAAAAAAAAACGGGGTAAAACCTAACGTTTATGCTGTTACGACCACCGCCAAACCAGAAGCGACAATTTTTAAAATTAAGTCTAGACAATCTAAAGGAGAGGATAACTTTAAAAAATATTGGCGAAAAAAGTACCCCCCCCCTGTAGAAAAGTGCCTAGTTGAAGGGGAAGATATTAGTGTTTTTAGCAAATTTTTCGATATTTGTCGTATGAAAGGCCGAACTTTAAAACGATACTAATCTTGATAAAATCCGTCGCCTCTATTGAAAGTTTAAGGCAGACATGCAAACAGACATACATACATTTATATATTGGTAACTAAAAATTTTCGACCCAAACTGATGAAAAAGCTTGCCCTATCTCTGAATACCCTTTATGTAAAATTTCAAATATTTAGACCAGAAATTGTCTGAGTAATTTGGAAGAGACCGCAGAGGTCAATTTTTAAAAACTTTGACCCCTATTATGACCCCTTAAAATTTGTTGTTTTGGGCTCAAATCAAGTTATTAAGTTAGATCTATGTCCAAGGAACCTATTTCTAAAATTTCAAGTGCGTAGACCGAAAATTGTCGGAGGAGTTTGGTAGAGTTCTCAAAGGTCAAATCGTTGAACTTTGACCCCTTAATCGCCAAATTTCTGGCCAAAAATCGATCACATCGATTTTTCCAAATCTCAGTACCCTGTATATCAAATTTTGAGTCTGTAGACTAAAAATTGACAGAGTTATTGCGTAGGGAAATGTACACAGACACGTTCACTTTTATATATATATATATATATATATATATATAGAGAGAGAGAGAGAGAGAGAGAAATAAAAAAGGAGCAAACCAAGTTATGTGTTCATCAACGTTTCGTCTTTATTTGAAGACTCTCTCTGGATGAATGAAATTAAAAAACAACGTTTGTAAAAATATATTATTTTCTGATACTTTTAATAGAATCAATAAAATACCTGTACTCCTGATGATGAATTACGTGGAGATTCGAGGGGGGAAAGTTCCTAACACTTAAACTGTATTAACGAGTTTCTAACCAGCTTAGATTTGTTCCTTAAATTCAATGATGCTATAAAAATATGCAATTTCTGCTTGCAACTGTATGCAAATGACCAAGCTGGGTGTGAGATGACGTCACGACAAAGATAGAAGGAAAAAGTTTACAAAAAGAAGAAAGTATACACAGATCACCGAAGTTAAACAATGTAGAACCTGACTAGTACCAAATGGGTGACCATTTGGGAATTCTAGGCGCTGTATGTGTTCTCCGCTTATCTCAGCATTGTTTCCAGTCGTTTTAAACCTCCACTTGCCACTGGTATTTTACAATGCCGACTTAGGAGAATTGTGGTTGGAGATTGCGCAACACTTGCCAAAAAAATTTCACGTGCTGGCACCCGTAAAGTGGAGATCCATAGTCTGTCAAGACTGAAAAAAGCTATAAATCTGAAAGAAAAGTTTAAATCAACAAACCTAAAACTCTAAAGGAGAACATCAGGAATGACGTCATGGTGTAACATAGTACACGTTTACACACGTGTTAATATTTAGACACCCAGGACCCAACACGTTGTAGTAGAGCACGTCACAAGGAACATAAGACAAGTAATAAATCGAATCACTTTTTTTTCCGTTATAACACCAACATTTATTTCTTGATACTTTCCCCAAATAAAACGTAATCGTGCTCCTTCTCTCTGACCTCTAGCATCTCAAACGTGATCGTTGGTCTGTGCACACGTCCTTTTTATAGTATTTTCCTTTTTCCCTATTGTGATGTCACTTCACACATGGCTCGGCATTTGTATGCATCCACACTTTTTTTTTTTTTACTTGGGGGTCACCATTTATCAAAGCCACTCAAGGATAAGGGTTAATGAATGTAAGGTGGTAGTGTGTTAATTGTTAATGGTGCAAATTGGGTAGAATTTGATTATTTATGGGAAAGGCACAACAAGAACTTGTTTACATTGGACTTGAAGGCTATCATGTTGTATTCAACCAGGAAGTAGGCCAACAGAACAGTGTTCCACAAACGGGCAGTTCTGGGAGAGAAGCTTTGTTCATGGAATCTGCGTTTAGGCACAATTAGAGAGTGGGGGAAATCGTATATAGCAGTTGTAACTAGTCAAGTGTTTTTTGTGAAAGTTTGGCAAGGGGGAACCATAGATTAGAGTTCAGTCGAGCACTTGCCAAGAAAATAACGATAGAACAAAGGCTCGCAACGTCTCTTCTGTGGAAAAGAGATTGCAGGGAAGAGAAAAGGGCATCACCTACTAGGTTTCAAGGCTGGATATGGTGTGCCAAGCAACTTCTGTCAAGATGTGGCAACAGTATTCTATCCTAGGGCGTACTTGGCTTTTATACAGATAGAGGATTACATCGGCAGTGAGATAGCTACTGCAGTGGTAGAATTATTTAAACATTTTTCCAGTGATTTTGGCAACAGATTTGATGTATGTGCTCCATTTAAGATCAGGAGTGAAGGTCAGTTCCAGAAGCTTGTCAAGACGTAGAACTTCCCCCAGACGAGCACTTGCCATGAAAGTCACAATAGAGCAGAGACAGGCTCGCAACGTCTCTTCTGTGGGAAAGAGGTTGCAGGGAAGAGAAAGGGCATCACCTGGTTTCGGAAACCAGTTTTAGATTCTATCAAAGTAAGATAGGGCGCTCTGTTCCAATGGAATTAAATCATGATCGAGTGATTCTGCAATCTGTCATGGATAATTGTTTTGGAAAAAAGGACATGAATTTGTGAAGCTGAAAATGGAAACCATTTAAAAGATAAATAAATTAAAAGATAAATAAATTCTTCATTTTTATTTTTTTTGCTAATAAAACTAAATTGGTTTTGTCATATTATGTTAAAATTCCATTAAAGTACGATGAAAAAAATAAAGAATCTAAATTAAAGATCTCTCAGTTATTCTTGGCCATAGTTACTTATGGCTGACCTTGCATATAAAATGAATAGCTTTTCTTCAATACAGATTTAACTCTTTGTTTTCTTTCTTTTCCAGAGGCCTAAGAAAAATATTATTGTCTCACCAAGAAAAAGCTACAGAATCCCAAACAGAACCATTATTTTCATCATCATCATCATCATCATCGAATGGAATATCTTTCGAATTATTTTTTGAGTAAAATGGAAAATATCCATTTTATTATGGCTGCTGTGTCTGAGGTCGGAAGTTGTGAATCATTGTTGGTCCAGAAAAAGCTCTCCAATTATTTTAGGCTGGCGTAACTTTTGGCAAATTTTTTTTTTATAATTTATAAACGGTAGTTTGAATTTATTATTTGTTAATAATTGTTTGTTATTTTCTAGTATAACAATATTTGGTTAATTATTAATTATTAAACTATTTAAAAAGTATTCCAATTATAAAGAAAAACGCTTGATTTAATTATTTGTTCCAAAAATATTTTTAAAATTAAAAAAATATTAAATTACAATTATAAAAAATAGTTTGATTTTATTATTTGTTAATGATTAAATAAAATTATTGAAAATAAATTTGCCAAAAAAAAAAAAAAAAGAAGAAAGAAAAGAAAACTGTCACCAAAAATATAATTGAGAATTTGGGGCAAGAGGTGGCATCGGTTTACATTTTATGATTTTGAATGCGGCAGCCATGATGAAGTAGATGGTTTCAATTTTACCATCTTTTTCTTTTAATATTTTCTTAAAAATCAACCTTTTTATTTTTTATTTTTCCTTTTTAGTCTTTTAAAAAGTGAGTCTGCAACTATTGTACTTCTTTAGCTTTTTAAAAAAAAATTCATATTACTTTCCCTCCCTGATCAACTGACAGGAGTAAAGTGTAATATCTGTTTTGATACTACACTTTTCTGGGTCCTTGTCCAGAATTCCCTCACCCACCCATGTAAAACACAAACGTAAAGAAAAATCTTTATGACATACGTACCCGTGATAAAAAGAAAATATCGTACACCCAAAATTATGTAAATGGTTTTATTTTTATTAAGGAAATCATTTTTTTTAAGTGAGTACAACTTTTTCCAATGCATCTCCTCCCCATGTTAAGAATAGCTTTCTAAAATTTCGCAAATTTTAATTATTTGGAGTTATCTCTCTTGTTTCTTTAGACTTTTTCAAGATGACGTTGTGAAATTGGCGCTTGGAGTGTAGCAACAACATTTGATTTTCTTATTTGAAAATAAAACTTCTTGATTAATTTACATAATTTTTGGCGTACAATATATTTTCCTGTCACGAGTATGTACATCATACAGATTTTTCCTTATTTTTTTTTTCTCATATGGTGGAGAGACTCTGGACAATCACTCTTTTCTGTCCTTGGTCAGTGAAGGAGAAATTCTTCTAGACCAAGACATTTTTAATTTTTGTCTCAGTACAGAGTGACCATTTTTAAAGATCTAGATTTTTAGCACGTAAAATAAGAGACCTTGCGTCTAACTCTATCCTTGTGGGGATGCATGTAAATAGGGATCCACATGTACAAATGTAGTTTTTTTTTTTAAAAATTCCTCCCAATCAACCACCATGTTGAACTTCTTGTTACTTCCGATTTTTTAAGGAAGATTTTTTTGTTTTTATTTATATTCAAAACAAAAAAAAAAAAAACATGAGTAAAATACAAAATGTCAAACGTTGAATTATTTTATTTTAGACGAAAAATAAATGTAAAATAAAAATAATTTCAATTTCTTTAAAGTCAACTAAAATGGATCGTTAGCAGAGGTCAACTTAGCACCAGGTCAAAAACATACATCGAAAGAGACACTTTTGCTTCAATATTTAACATTAATTTACTTTGAAAGTGTATTGATTTTTGGGTGGCTGTCCAGAATTCCCCTAATATTAAAAAAAAAAAAAAAAAAAATTGTATGACATACGGCTGATTTTAATCCCTATTTCTGGAGTTTTTTTTTTTTTTTTTTTTTAAGGGGAGTTAACCATTGATGAATTTTTCATTTTCACGTTATTTAAATAAAATTATCGGTGCTTCTATATTATACAAACGAAAGAAATATTGAATTTCAAGTGAAATAAATGGTACTTACGTAATTTTCAGATCTAAATTAGTAACATATCTAAATATTACAGAAAAATGATAAGGTAGAAAAATAATTGTTAATGAAAAAATAAATTTGTAAAAAGGAAGGGAAATCACTATATTACTCTTACTAAAAAAAAGAAGAAGAGTTACGTTGACAAAGGGAGATAATTAAGTTCTGTTGCTTACGTCATGGGACAAACGTAATTCAAAATGTTAGACAATTTATTCTCCAGATAAACTTTATCGAAAACAGTTTTTCATTAAAAATTATTTTTCTATCTTACTTTTTTTTTGTAATTTTTGGATATGCTACTATCCGAGACGTGGCAGTTACGTAGGTATCATTTGTTTCACTTGCAATTCAATAATGTTTTTTCGTTTGTAAAGTATAGAACTGCCAAATTATTTGCTAGTTATCTAACATTAGTATAACAAGGATTTCACTGTTTGAATATTATTGAAATGCACTCTGAAATGATTAACGACGTGAGTTTTCTTATCACGAGTCCAGACAGGTATTTTTCTGAAAGCTAACAGAGTCTAAGCCATTGTTAAAATGGCTTTTTCTTTGTTGGTTGAGGTATATTGCTGGTCCAGTGCTGTTCTAGGTGGTCCATCCTTCCAGGCTTTACCTTCGCCCTTTGGGAAGGAGTTAGTTTATTGCTAATCAGCTGAGATACCCCTATATTGTATTTTTTATGGGCCAGAGTGCACTTCCTCAATGGGCACTGGCTCATCAATGTCACTTTCCGACCTTTGTGTCATGGCATCCCACTGTTGAAAAGAGATAAATATCAAGTCTTCTTACCATACTATAACCTATATATATAAAAAAAATTTGGTTTATTATTACAAGAAACTCAAAAACCAAATCAATCTTATTTAGTAGTTTGGTAGGTTAAAAAATATTATTTGTACATACTAGGCTATTAGATTTTTTTTATAGTACACTAGCAAGGGTCGCCTGGCGTTGCCCGTTTGTAAATTATGCTTAAATATGATATTTTAATCTATGTAGATTTCGTATTTATTATTATAGAGTTAATTCTCTAACGAGTATTTCATATTATATTGTACCTAATATATAATCGTGATTTCAAAATTAGAAAAAAAAAAATGACTTACTAAAATCTAAAATTTATTGAAACCAAAATTTATAGCGTTCCAGCCTGAGACATTAGCGAATCAGCCATTGTCAGTTGGATAAGAAATAACTAAAAAAAATAGACTAAGATTAATGTACAAATGTATATATATTTGCACATGTGTAGAAGAGCAGGTTAAGTCGACTTATGCTTGCCAAGTTCCCATTTTTTTTAACGTTGACTCCTTAGCAACTATTTTAACCGGGTAAAAAACCTATAAAAAATGGTAAACAAACAAACAAAAAAAAATGCAATCATTTAACCGTCTCACATTACCCTGTGACCTTCCGTCTCAGAGGAGATACAGTTTGAAAAAAATTGGAGACAAATAGACAGACAGACAGACAGATAGACATAGTGAGTTTTACTTTCATCTTTAGGTTTTATATGTCAGCAATTAATGTATGGTTATAATTTTAGTTCATTTATAATTAACATACACTTGCTGCACCCGTAAAATAGGATGGCAAAGTTTTATTCTAACATTTAAATACAACTTTATTGAATCGTCTTTGTTAGTTAGAGTAGTATGGGAAGAAGAGGGTTAATAGTGGAATGAATCAAGAATATGGATGGAGACAGAATGGTTAGGAAGTCCGGCTTGAGTAGAAAAGCTCATGTATGCGTATTGTATTGAAGTCAGGGTCCAGCATTAGCCATGTTGGATTATTTATCTCCTTGTCGAAGTTGAACCCAAGGCCAAAGGCCCAGGTGGATTCTGTTGCATCACAAAAGATAATTTTTAAGATTGAGCCGAGCCATGTGAAGTGTATTGTCAGGACCGAGAGCCGAAAAAAGAAAAAAAAAAGGAAGCTTTTGTGCGTTTAACCTATTTATTTCATTAACATTGTCAAATGTTCAGCTTGCCTGTGAGACAGCCGCTGATTGGACGAGCCAGTTGGAAAGTTGCATGTCTGTGCTAGTCAGCATTGAGCTTATAAACCAAAGTGTCGCTGCTGCTACGAATTTTCACACAAGTCATTGTTCCTATTTACTTGCCTCCCCACGAGAGCAGAGTTAGACACAAGGTCGGTTTTTAATCTGGGGGAAATCCAGCTCCTCCAAAAGGGGCACTCTAGATAGGAACAAAAATTAAAATTGCCTCAGTCTAGAAGGACTTCTCCTCCACTGATCGAAGTCAGAAAAGGTGAAGTGTAGTATCAGAACAGATACTACATTGTGATCTTGGCCAAAAGTCATTGTTAGCGAGAGTTTATTGGCAATAACAAGTGGTGTTTCTTGGAGTCTGAGTGACAACAAGTTTCTCTAGATTTCTAGTATTCTCTTCCTCTTTCAATAAATGTTGCAAATCATTTTACATTATAACAATAGCCTCTTACCAGTGGAGTGGGAAGAAGAGAATTAGTAATAATAGAATGAGTCCATGAGTATTGACGGAGATAAGAGATTAGGAAGTCCTACTCAAGTAGAAAAGTTCATATATGCATATCGTATTAAAGTCAGGGTATGGTGGTAGCCATGCTGGATTATTTATCTCCTCATCAAAGTCGAACCCAGGAACAAAGGCTCAGGGGTAGGGTTCTGTTACACCTCAAGAGAGGTTTGCAGATTGTTCAGACTAATGTGACGTTGTTATCGGTACCATATCAGTAAAGAAAAGAGGAAGTTGTTGTGTTTGTAACCCCTTTTATTAACTTTGTCACATGCTCAGCGCGCCTGAGAAATGAAGTCTGATTGGTCACTGGACAAGCCAGAAGGAAAGTTGCATGCTTGCACCAATCAGCACTAAGCTTATAAACCAAAAATTTTCAAAATTGTAAACCAGAAAGTATCGCTGCTGCTTGTAATCACGGTTGCTACATACCTATTTGGCATTGCAGCAAAGCCAATTTAATTAAAAAGTTTTTTATTTGTTTGCACATTTTTAAACTTAAGGTAGACAACTCTGATTATATTCTTTAGTTTAAAAATAAATTGTAGTTAATATGTTGTTAGTTACAATTCATTACAAGTTAAAACAGGCTAGTCAGAAGCAAAGTTTGATTTGTCAGATTAAATGCTATTTGGGTCTGACTTTGGAAATTCAACAAAATAACTTTAGATGTTGGATTTAGTTTGGGTAAAATATATGTTGTAGATATTATTGATTAGATCTTTGGAAGTAATGTTTTGGTTGTTATTTTTAATATAATAAAAAAGGCATTTAATTGTTATAATAGATTTTATTCAACAATTGAGACAGACACACGGCACAGTGTGTTAAATATTACTATGTTAAGTATTATTGTGTTAAGTATTATTGTGTTAAGTATTATTATTATTTTAAGCATTACTATATTAAGTATCACTGTGTTGAGTAATACTATGTTAAGTATTACTGTGTTAAGTATCACTTTGTTAAGTATTACTATGTTAAGTATTATTATGTTAAAGTATTGCTATGTTAAGTATTATCGTTATAATACAGTGTTAAGTATTACTATGTTAAAGTATTACTGTTAAGTATTGATGTGTTAAATATTACTATGTAAAGAATTATTGTGTTAAGTATTATAATTTTAAATATTACTGTATTAAATACTATTATGTTAAATATTACTATGTTAAGTATTATTGTGTTAAGTATTGTTATTTTAAGCATTACTATATTAAATATCACTGTGTTGAGTAATACTATGTTACGTATTACTGTGTTAAGTATCACTTTAAGTATTGCTATGTTAAGTATTATTATGTTAAGTTTTACAATATTAAGTATTATCGTTATAATAGAGTGTTAAATATTACTATATTACGTATTACTATGTTAAAGTATTACTGTTAAGTATTAATGTGTTAAATATTACTATGTTAAGAATTATTGTGTTAAGTATTATTATTTTAAATATTACTCTGTTAAATATTACTATGTTAAGTATTATTGTGTTAAGTATTACTAGTTCAAGTATTACTATGTTAAGTGTTACAATATTGAGTATTACCGTCATAATACAGTGTTAAATATTACTATCTTAAGTATTACTGTTAATTATTACTATTACTCTGTTAATTTTTATAATATTAAGTATTACTGGCTTAAGTAATACTGTGTTAAATATTACTACCTTAATATTACTGTGTCAAGTATTATATCAAGTATGACAGTGCTCAAAGAACACTTTATTTCTTTTTGCTTTCCCTTCTGCCAGAAATACTTACAAATTACTAATTACAACGCCATCTTTGAATACAGCTGTTATTTCTTCTTTTCACAAACAGTGAAAAAGTTGAGTTGTGGACCATTTCGTAAATTCTTTAAAAGAAAGGATCAGATATATTCCTCAATCTATTCCACCCACTTGCAGTGATTAGTCAGATAAGAGTATTTCCTTTTAGTCAAAATAGTCGCCAACGTTGCAAATAGTCAGGACTAGTTATCATCATAACTAATAATACACAAATTAATCATGTCTCTCATTCTTCTGGAATGTGTTCAATTAACTTTGTATAACGACAGGAAGTTATCAAAATTATTATACATATCGATGCTTTTAATTAATAGCGAGATTCTCAGGTGAAAATATCAGCCTCAGTTCAAGGAGATATTTCTCCTGGTACACTATCCCACTCCCTTCGCAGTTGGACACCCATGCAACTCTGCCTCTACATCAGTGTCGGATGAGACAAGTAGAAGACCTATCATTCATTTCAGAGTTATGTCCCGGAAAAAGTGAGGCTTGTGGCAATCAAATCATCTTCTACTATACCTATCCGACACTGTTCTGCAGCTGGAGAAATGCTGACAGAGCTTTGTGATCATTTTGGTGCTTCTTCAGAATAAAAACGAAAATCGAAAGCCGCAAAATTAATTTACCTTAAAAACCGATGTTATATCTACTAATTTTTTTTTATGTCAATTTCAACTAAAAGCAATCATTATCATGTCGAAATTAGTCGCATAATACTGCATTATTACATAAAACATGTACTTTCACGATTTCACGATCCATTCATCCGCCATTTTTTGCAGGTGTGTGGGGGTGGGAGGAGGAATGTAACAAGATAGATTGCAGTTATCTCCCCTGTTTATTCTGGTTACAATTTAAGTATAACTTTTGAATCAGAAGCTATGTTTCATTTTAGAAGAGTTTTCGATGTGTAGCTAATTTGTAAAAGTTCTGAATATGAAAAAGCGTTTTCAGTGGGTAGCTAATCTGTATAAGTCTTGGACTTTAAAATTTTGCAGACAAAGAGCAAAGATCTTTCTTGTGCGGACACAAAAAATTATGTGCAAGAATTCTAAAAGATCCAATAATTTTATGGAGCGATTCCGGTTTCTGATTGGTTACTAGCAGAACGTGGCTTCCATTTTTACTAAAAACCAATGTTATCTACTTCCATATCATGTCGCAATTAGTCACATAGTACTGCATTATTACATAAAACATGTACTTTCACGATTTCTCAATCCATTCATCCACCATTATTTTTTTTTTTGGGGGGGGGGTAACAAGATAGATTGCAATTAGCTCCCCTGTTTATTCTGTTTATTATTTAAGTATAACTTTTGACTTGAAAGCCATGGTTAATTTTAGAAGAGTTTACGATGGGTAACTAATCTATATAAGCTCTGGAGTAAAGAAAAAAAAAGAGAGTTTTCAGTGGGCAGCTGATGTGTATAATTTCTGGACTTTAAAATTTTGCAAACAAAGAACAAAGCTCAAAGGTCTTTCCAGTTTCTGATTGGTTGCTAGCAGAATGTGGCTCCATTTGATTGGTCAGTTTCTATTGCCAATGTCTATAAGTAGAAGCTTCCAATTTTCTTTAATCATACCCTCATTTATATATATATTATTATGGTAGGGATGAGTCTCTTTGTGGCTTCGGCAACTTGGAGACTGGGTAGAAAGTATTCGTCAAGAATTTGTTCTTGACACTCAACCCGACAGGTGCAGGGCGGGCCCAGTATCTGTTGGACTGAAGTACGCTGCCTGGATATTACCCAGGAGGTCCACCCTCCTAGGCCTTGCCACCCGGCTTTCAGGTGGGGCAAGTTTATTGCTTGTCACCTGAGGCGCTCCGAGTGGAGAATGCAAACAGGGATGCTCAGGCAATTTTTGTCGAGACAAGAGTGCCCTTCCTTTAGGGGAGTTTGCCTGTATCCCACTTTCTGACCTTGTGTCACATATTGCCGTAGTGGGCGGCAATTAAATATCTACCCTCATTATGAATGGTGAGGATGAGTTTCCTTGCAGCTTCAGTGGCTTGGAAACTGGATAGAAAGTACTTGTCAAAAATTTGTTCTTGACACTCAGTCCGACAGGCACTTTTTACCGATGCAAGAGTGCCCCTTCTTTAGGAGAGCTTGCCTATCTCCCACTTTCTTGACTTTGTGCCACACATTGCTCTGTTGAGGAGCAATCAAATATCTACCTCCATTTATTATGGTGGGGACGAGTCTCCTTTCTGCTTCTGCTGCTTGGAGACCGGGTAGAAAAGTACCAGTCAAGAATCCATTCTTGACTGATACTTTTGACAGGTGCGGGGCTAGGAACTAGCTCAGTACCTGCCAGACTGAGGTACGCCGTCTGGGTAAGAGTGTCCCTTCTTTAGAGGAGCTTGCAAGACACCCCACTTTCTGCACCTTGTGTCACACAATGCTGTGGCGAACAGCATTCAAACATCTACCCTTCATTTATATAACAAAATATTGCAACAATAACTTTATTTCGAAAAATATTTTCATGAATGATTAATTTTTTACCTTACCATTTTTTTTTTTTTATAATTTTGGGATATTTTGCTAATTTCGACATGGCAGTTAAGTAAATACCACTGGTTTGGATTGAAATTCAATATTTCGATTTTCGTGATTATTCTGAACAACTATCATCATTTTTATTAAGTAGTCGCCGAGCATCTTGCAGTAGCGAATACTCCACCATGAACTGATTCTCTATTAAACTTGCAATTGTAGTAAACAAAATCATTGTCACACTTATGTTGTTATGGATCATCATGTTTGTTCAACAAAACACATACTTAGGTGCTTATTCAGCTTGGCAATTAAAAGTAAATAAAATATTGAAAAGTTTGTATGATATATGTACCGGTCACGGAATGAAGATGAAATATTCCAAAAATTACGTTATTTGATCTAGTAGTTTTTTTTTTTAAGCAAATTAAATTTTACGACTAAGTGAGTCGTAGTGTTTTTGTCAGTCATGATTGAATTCGATGAAATAAAAAACGGGGGGGGGGCAACTCAAATCGAAGTTAAGAGGTCAAAAATAAGTCGCATGTTCAAGGTAGTTTAGTAATAAAATCGTAAATTTTGATTTTCTTAGTTTTAAATAAAACTACTTGATCGATTTTACGTAATTTTTTGGAATATGGCATCTCCATTCTGTGACCGGTACGTACATCATACAGACTTTTCTGTATTTTCTTTTATTTTAATTGCTGCCATAAGTGCTAATCTGAACAAGTAAAAGATAAAAGAAAAATGGGCGCTCCTACAGAATTGGGACAAGATTTTGTAGTCGATAAATGGAGTTTTCAGATTAAAAAAAAAAACAAAACAATATTTTCAACTGATTTTTTTTTTGTCAATTCTAATAAGTTACAATGGTAGCTTCCAAATTATGCAGTCGAAATTACCTGAATATTACTGAATTATTAAAAAAACACTTTAATCGTGTTAGCAGGTGAAAATTGCTGCCATCTTTTTTAAATCGAAATGGAAAATTACCTCCCTTTTGAACTCTACGTTTTTTACGATCGTTTTCTTCAAATTCTTTTCTTTAATAAATACATATACCTTATCGATTTTCGTAATTTTAGGATATAACTATTTTTAAAATATGAGGAATACGTAGATACCATTGTTTTCATGTGAAATTCAGTATTACGATTTCCTAAATTTCGTCCCAATAGTGTAGAAGCGCCGAAAAATGTGTTAAAAAACGTTTGTATGATTTTTGATCGAACATTAACTTTTTTTTTTATTTTTTTTATTCATTTGTCACCGAAGATGAGACAAATTGTCGCTTATTCAGATGGGCACTTATGGTGATAAACAAAAATAAAGAAAAAACTTTTCTCATGTACTTACTTGCCACGGAATTAAGATGGTATATTCCAAAATTCACAAAAATTGATCAAGTATGATAGTTTTTTTTGTTTTTTTTTCGAAAATCAATCCAGCAGTTTTTACCGATAAGTGAAGGCCAAAACAATTTTAATATTTTTCAAATTTTGTTTTTAACTCATAGAAAATTACCCTTCAACAAGGCACTTCTGCATGACAGTGACATATTAGCAACAGAGACGAATTGTCAACCCCTGTTCTTCAAAAGAGATCTGCCATCTAGCGGCCATTTTGTGAACCTCAAATATAAACAAGTGTTTACGATAACGCGAAAATATATAACGAAATAAATAACACAAAAATATATGAAAATCGAAACATTTATTGAATAAAAAAATGTATCAAAATATAATTTTAATGTATTAATAGAATTTCTTTATCAAAATATACTTTTAGTTTATTAATAAAATAGAATTTTAAAAACATGAAACGTTTATAGAGGGGTTTTTTTTGATTACAGAAAGATTTTTTTTTCACAGTAAAACTATAAAAATATCAAAATTTAAAAACATTTATAGGGGTTCAAGAATATTTTTTTTTTTTGCACAAAAATAGTTTTTTTTTCACAGTAAGATTGTAAACATCTATCAAAATATAATTTTTGTTTGTCAATGTAGCAAAATATAATTTTAATATAGAAGCTTTTATAAAAATTTATAGAAATTTTTAATAATAATATATATTTTTTTTTGTGATTTTCATTGAAACCGTGTTGGAATATAGTGTTTTTGCACAGTTACAAGCGATAGTTCGCTTATTTGTTCAAAACCCCCTTCCAAGAGATTGTCTTTGCACGAGCTTTCAGAACGGCACGAGTTATCGACCCCTGTTCGTCTGACACACGCCCTCTATCGGCTATTCTTGAAACTAAAATAAACACATTCGCCTCATGTCACTGTCATGCAGACGTGCCTTCAAAAATAATGTTTTCATTATTTGAAAATTTTATTTTCTGCAATAATAATAATAATAATAATAATAATGATAATGATAATAATAATAATAATTCTTTCATATATTATACATAAAACAAATAAATAAATAAAAAATTAAAATGAAAGTCGATCGTCTGCCCTTGATTTCTTCATGAACGCTGCACTCCACCCCTTCCTGAATTGTCACGAAGAAACATTTGATTTTCTTGAAAAAAAAAAAAAAAAATACTCGATCAAATTACGTGACTTTTGGAACATTTCATCTTCGTTCTGTGACTGGTACATACATCATACATACTTTTCTAGGTACTCTTGCATAATTTGACCCGAATTCTCGTGAATTCCCGTCAAACATGGATCGGGCGAGACCGGCAATCATCGGTCGTAATAGACGCAAACTAATGAAAAAAAAAAAAAAAAAACGGGGTGGGGGTGGGGGGTGCAAATAATAAAAAATAACAAAAAAAAACTACATTGAAAAATGAAAATATGTTTATTTATTTTATTTTAGTATTGTGTTTTTTTTTTTGCAAAATATCAACACAAAGTTTGTTTTTTTCTTCAAGAAAAGATTTTTTAACCGTTTAATTGTTAGGTGTAAGTACAAGTTTTTTTTGTTTGTTTGTTTTCTTTTTTGTAACCGTATTTTTTTTCTTTTTTTTTCAAGACTTTTTGTTTTTTTGGTGTGGTGGTGGTGGTGGGGATCCACATCTCCACAGAAATTAAAAAAAAATGTTTTTTTTTCTTTTCAAAAAAATATTTATTTTTTATCGGTTGTTAATTGCCGGCGGAAGAACTTTTTTGAGATGAGGATATTTCCTTAGGAGTCTTTTACTTCGGTCGACTGTTGAACGGCTATCGACGGCAAAGATGGAGGAGATGGGGTTGAGGAAATATTTTTTAGGGTTGCCATTTCGAACGCTCATAAATGATTGTTGGAATCTCCAACTTGGATCGCGCGCGCAAAAAAAACAAAAAAACAAAAACAAAAAAAAAAAAACGATCCTGTGCCAAGGATGTCCATCGTCTGCACTATCCATTTGTACATCTCCAAGATAAACCATCATTTACATACGGTCTTTTTTTTTTAAGCAAACATCTGTGTTTACAATTGTTGCACCTCATTTTTTGGGGACAACACTTTCTTCTCATGACAATATGAGATTGTCTGCATCGATGTTTTCATTTCTTTTTTAACATGCATAGATTTATTTCCTTGCCTGTCATTTTTCTGTTTGACGAGTTTGAAAATATATTTGCCAGCTTTTTTTTTTTTTTTTTTGGTTTAGTCGCTTTCTTCCAATTCGAATGTCGTCTGCTTCTATTTAGATAGCGCTTTTTCATTGGCTAATCAAACTCCCAGAAATTGAATTACAAAAAAAAAAAAAAAAAAAATCAATCAATAAATAAATAAATAAATAACTAATCAGAAAATAAAAAAAGTCGCCCCCCCTTAATATCATAATATCACCTTAAAAATTACTAAAAACCTAACAGAAAAAAATGAAATGAATAAATAAATAAAATAAAATAAAAAGTCGATTTAGCGTTTCAACAGTTGCACAACGCTCGGCTGACACCAATGATTGCCGGTCTCACCCGATCCATGCTTGACGGGAATTCATGAGAATTCAGGTCAAATTATGCAAGAGTACCCTTTTCTGGAATTTCTTTTCTTTTAGTTGCCGCCATAAATCCCAAACTGAATAAGCACCGACAAATCAGTTGAAGATTTATTCTCATATGTCAATGGAAGAATTCTTTTTGATAATTCTGCCAAAATCATTTATATGAATTTTAAATTTTTCGTACAGAAACGAAAATAAAATCTGTTGTTGAATGCTCTATGATTTTTTAACATTTTTAAACTGAACTTTGAAACTGAACTTTTGCTATCAATTTTTTGTTGTTTTGTTTTTGAAAAAAAGAAAAAAAAAAGAAAAAAAACAACAAAAAAAGGCTGTATACTGCTTTGAATAATATCATTAACATTTTCATTTCATTAAAATTTTTAATTTTTATTTTATTATAAACGTTTTTTATTTTATTAAAATTTTATTTTTTAGTTTATTAATGTTTTTTTATTTTATTAAAATTTTCTATTTTATTAAATGCTTTATTTTATTATAAAAAGTTATTTTATTTTATTAAAAAATTATTTTTATTTTATATATTTTTAAAATTTTTATTCAAGGTTTTTATTTTATAAAACTTTTTCACTTGACCGTCGCAACGAGGAGCGATGAACTAAAAACAAAAAACAAATAAAAACAAAACAAAACAAAACAAACAAACAAAAACAGAAAAAATCTTTATAATGTACGTACCCATGATGAAACAAAGATGCCATATTCCAAAAATCACGTAAATTAATCAAGTCGTGTTATTTTTAACAAAGAAAATAAATTTGTATTAAGTAAAGCATCTTGAAAATAAAAACAAAGGCAGATAACTCTACAACAATTCAAATTTGCAAGATCTGCTTTGTAATGTTATCGATTTTATATCAATCACTTAAAATCATTTCAAAAATTATTTTCTTTATAAAAAAAACTACTTAATTTATATGATTTTTGGAACATGAATTTTCGTTCTGTAACAAGTACGTACATCTTCAAGATTTTTTTTGTATTTTTAAAAGTTTAGGTTGAACTGTGAATTTGCACCATTGTTTCTCCCCATTTTTATAATAATCTGGCTCTTTGAGCATTTCTGTATTACCAGTATTCAAGAGAATGCTTCTACCCTGCTCTCAGCCTGCCAAGTTAGAAGATCAAGCTTCTTAATGTTTTTGATTTGTATATATATATATATATATATATATATATATATATATATATATATATATATATATATATATATATATATATATGAAATAAAAATTGCAATTAAATTTACCAAAATGATCCAAGATGGTAAAATTAAAGTATATTATAAATATTACAGAATTAATATTTATAAAGTTATCTCAGCCAGATGTAAAAGCTCGATAAAACCAAATAGGAGATAGAGCTTATAATACGAGCAAACAGTTAATAAAACATGTTAAAAAACACTTTGAAATTAGTTAAAAACATATTTAATCTGAAAAGGAAACACTAGATAAGTGGATAGTCCTTAATCCGTGGAGTTTCGAAGAAATACTTTCCTTCCCATCAGAGGGTAGGAATTAGCAAAATGCGGGATCGGATTTTGCATGCAAAAGTATTTGATGAAACAACAAGTAAGTCAAAGATCTTACTTGAAAACAAAAAAAAGTGAAGCAGAGGGAATATGGTGAAAAAGAAGGTGATTACACATGAATGGATAGTCTGGTGGAAGATAAATAATCCAGTGACGGTAAAATCCAAATATGTAACTTCAAGAAAGTTAATTGACTTACTTGTTGTTTCATCAAATACTTTTCCATGCAAAATCCGATCCCGCATTTTTCTAATTCCTACCCTCTGATGAGAAGGAAAGTATTTCTTCGAAACTCTGCGGATTAAGGACTATCCACTTATCTAGTGTTTCCTTTTCAGATTGAATATGTTTTTAACTCATTTCAAAGTGTTTTTTAACATGTTTTATTAATTGTTTGCTCGTATATATATATATATATATATATATATATATATATATATATATATATATATATCCAACCTTCTTTAATTTAGCAGTTGAAAGATTTTATTCAGAATAGGGTGGCAACAAAGTAAATATTTATATTAACTCTTTTACGTAGATAAAATTGAAAGTTTATTTCAATCATTTACTCAAGACGGTCATTTTCATTTGATAATTTTTTATTCTTAAATTATTGACTAGTTTAGGTAACGTTTAAAAATCGCTGCCACAGAAGAATGTAAGAAAAAAAAAATCAGTATAAGCATTAAAAATAGTTAAAATGATGTTTTTGTTAAATATTATTGATTTATATTATTATTATTAAATGAGGTATCATTTCCAGTGAAAATTCAAGTTTTGGTTTTAGATAAACACGACATCAGGTCAAAATCGGTGGCAATTTTGTTTTGTTTTGTTTATTCGCATAATATTGACACATATCAAGCATACTTTTCTCATTTGTACATGCATTACACTAACTGGATTTTAAGCGAAAATGATTCGTCATTTAGTAATATACAACAAAACTAATAACATAAAACCATTTGTAACCTATACAGAATTTTAGGTACCTCCAACGCGCGCCACAGTTTTAACCCCCCCCCTATATGTAACACGACGTAATTATAATTTAATTTAATATTATCATCCTAACTTTTTTACCATTTAAAAGAAAAAGCGTCAAATAAACTGCTAATATTAAAAACAAATTTTTTACAGCATACAAAAATAATGAAAATGCGAGACAAAAATCGTGTTTACATTATCGACGCTTTAAAACAACGTTCCTATGTAGTGACGTTTTTTAAGCCGTTCACACACCCATGTTTTAAAAATCTAGTAAAAATCAAATAATAGTCATATTTTCCGGAAATTTTCGATATTTATTCATTACTAAATAAACTTAAATATTAAAAGTAGGTTTCGTTAAATATATTAAAAGAAATATATTTTTTTAGGTATTCTACCCCCACCCCCTATATTTCATGGTTCGAAAACTAAACAAAATAAATGTAGGTTGATAAAAGTTTCAACATTTTTTAAAGCTGAAAAGATCAAATAATTAAAAAATAGTAATTTTATAGGTAGAATCCAAGTTTAGCATTATAAATTCCAGAGAATTATTTGAGGATGGGCACTATTGACAAATGAATTATTTTGCGCTAAATAGTATTTTTTGTTTGGAAAATTAACCATTGTATGCGTAGAATAAAATATCGAAGCCGGCCATTTTGTTTAACTTATCACCATCATGTACCTATTTACAATGCCTCCCCACCGGACAGTTAAACACCAGGGTCGTTTTTTAACGTGAAGAAAATGTACAAAAATAAAAAAAATGTCTCAGTCATGAAGGACTGCTCCTCCACCGAAAGGGAAGAAATTTAAGTGCAGCATCTGAAGAAAAGATACTACATTTTGATCTTGGCCAAAAGACCAAGGATGTCGGCCTCTACCTTCTTCATAAAGTGATTCTTTAATTTGATTGGTCCATTTTTTTCTTCGAGAGTGACCTGCCCTTGGAGGTGGGGGGGATGTTCCCTTTCTTTTAATTTATTTTACATTTTTGAACGGAATAAAATAAAATAAAACAAACGACAAAAATTATTAAACAAGATTTAAACAAAATAAAATAAAACAAACCACAAAAATTATTAAACAAGATTTGAACAAAATAAAATAAAACAAACGACAAAATTATTAAACAAGATTTGAACAAAATAAAATAAAACAAACGACAAAAATTATTAAACAAGATTTGAACAAAATAAAATAAAACAAACGACAAAAATTATTAAACAAGATTTGAACAAAATAAAATAAAACAAACGACAAAAATTATTAAACAAGATTTAAACAAAATAAAATAAAACAAACGAAAACATTATTAAACATTTATTTTACATTTGTACGGAATAAAATAAATTTATTTTACATTTGTACAGAATAAAATAAATATTTAAGCATACATAAATTATCTTTTTTGTGAATATATGCCTTCTTAGCTCATTATTTTTTGTTTGTTTGTTTATCTTATGACAATGTCTCTCGTTTTTGTACGGAATAAAATAAATTTATTTTATTCTGTACAAATGTAAAATAAACTTATTTTACTCCATACAAAAACAAGAGACATTATCATAAGATAAACAAAAAAAAAAAAAAAATAATGAGTTAAGAAGGCGTATATTTACAAAAAAAAAAAAAAAAAAAAAGATAATTTATAGATGCTTAAAATGGAAGGTTTACAGCAATAGGAAAACATAGAATGTTCATGAATTTTTTTTTTACCGTTCTTGTAAAAACAAGAGGGTTCATTAATTAAGAGCCATGAGTTTCAGGGGGCCAGGAAAATTGCATTCCAAACTTCCCTGCTCAATTAAATAAATTATAATTCAATGAAAGTTGCTTTTAAGAGTCAATGTTCGGGTCTGTATTACTGTACACATAGATTCGAAAAAGTTGTCAAAAAACAAATATATAACAAATAAATGTTATCAAAGGCAAGATAAGTTACTTTTCTACTAAACTGGATATATTTTTCGTGTTTTTATTCACTGTAACATATTTATTCAGCTCAAAAAACATACAGTGTTTATCGATGTATTGGAAAATTCAAGATGGCGTCTGATTCACTCTTTAACACGGTAAGTTTGGGAAAAGGTATTATAAATAAAAAACTATACAAAATACTATTAAAAACCCGCCGAATATATGTCAACCTATGTCATGGTAATATATATTGAGCGAAGTTCTAACAGTATTTTGTCTAGTTTATTATTTATAACACCTTTTCCCGAACTTACCGTGTTTAAGAGAGAGTCGGCCGCCATTTTGAATTTTCCAATATATCGGTAAACACTGCATGTTTTTCGAGCTGAATAAACATGTTATAGTGAATAAAAACACGAAAATTATATCCAGTTTGGTAGAAAAGTAACTTATCTTGCCTTTGATAACATTTATTTGTTATATATTTGTTTTTTGACAACTTTTTCGAATCTATGTGTACAGTAATACAAACCCCAATGTTCTTTTAAGGGTCAATGTTTTTCATATTAGAAGATATTTCAATGATAAGGTTTGGGAATATTTCAATGAATAAGGTTTAACAGATTAACAGACGATAATAAGTCGATGAGTTGTGTGTGTGTGTGTGTGTGTGTGTGTGTGTGTGTGTTTGTAAATGTTTGTGTGCATGTGAGTGGGAAAGAGGTGTTGCCAAGGGAAGGACCAGCGACACCGATCCAGAATCGGGTCAACTGATTTATTGAAAGAAAATCTGGCCCTTTTAAAAAAGGGTTTAGACGGCTCCCATAAAGACGATTTAAAATAAATTCAGAAAGTTCTGATTGGTCCAAAATATAATTATTTGTTTTCATTTAGGATAGTGTATGCGCAGACGATATACGTGCAAATGCGTTTATGCATTCTGATTTTGTACGTCGACATGTTAAGATCGACTGCATTTTTACATTCTATGGACTCTGACGTGAAGGCAAACCCCACAATATTATTGTAACACCTTTGTTCAAACTGGAACATGTTTTAAATTTATTTATTTATTCATGCAAATCGCTCCAGACAATGCATGGAGCCACTTGCTGTAAGGAGGTTAAACAAATTTACTATTTCAAGGTAAAAACAAAATGGCAGGGATTTAGCAGAGAAACAAACAAACGGGGGAAAAAGGTAAAAAAATTCAAATATATAACGAATAAATGTTACCAAAGGCAAGATAAGTTAGTCTTCTATCTTCCTGGATACGTTTTGTGTGTTTGAACATATTTTAAATTTTGTATTTAGCAGAGTAGCAAATAAACGAGAAAAAAAATTTAAAAAAATATTAGCAAGTTTTGTGTGTTTTAACATATTTTAAAGTTTTTATTCAGATTGAAAAAGAACTAGTGTTGAGTTCGTAAGTGAAACCGAAAACATGGCAAACCTCGAACATGCCGTTTTTGGAGAGACAATAATGGATGAAAATTGCAAAAATAAACAAAATACTGATAAAAATCTAGAAAGTGTAACGACACTTATTGAGTGAATTTCTGTCAGTATTTTATATATTTTTAGACTTTTGAAAAATTGTTAAATCTCCGAAGACGTCATGTTCAGGGTCATCCATTGTTGCCGGTTTAAATTACCAATTCGACACTACTTCTTCTTCAGACCGAATAAAAGTATTAAAATGCATTAAAACACACAAAACATATCCAGGTAGGTAGAAGAGTAACTTACCTTGTCTTTGGTAACATTTATTTGTTATATTTTTAAATTTTTGACCCTTTTCTCGTTTGTTGGTTTCTCTGCTAAATATGCAAGATGACGACGGAATTTGACCTGATGTCATGTGATTTTGTTTATTCACATAATATTGACACATTACAAACGTGTTTTTTTTTTGTCAAGTAAACATGCACAATATTAAATGGATTTTAATCCAAAATGATTTCCCATTAAATAATATTTAACAAAAAACATTTTTAATGCTTATAAAGCATTTTAGGTTTGTATTAATCCATAGAGGTATGAAAAAAATTGTCAAAAAACAAATATATAACAAATGTTATCAAAGGCAAGATAAGTTACTTTTCTATCTAACTGGATAAGTTTTTAGTGTTTTTATTTAATGTAAAAGGTTTATTCGGTTCGAAAAACAAGTAATATTGAGCCTTAACGAAGAACAAGAAAAACATAGCTCTGCGATGTCATTGAAGTCTCGACAAAGACTTCAAAATAAGAAATAAAACAAAATGGTGGTAGAATCTCACCCAGTGTTACCGTGATATTTATTAAGTGGTTTTCTACTAATATTTTTTGTTTCTTATTTTGAATTGATTATTGAAACTTCAAAGTAAAGACACTTTGCGGCCATTTTTTCTTGTCCTCCAGTAGAGCTCAATATTACTTGTGTTTTGAACCAGATAAACATTTTACATTAAATAAAAACACCTTATTTAGGTAGAAGAGTGACTTATCTTGCCTTTGATAACATTTATATACGTACATTATAAAGATTTTTAAAGATTTTCCTTGAAAAAAATTTTTTTTTATATAGGGCTTTAAATGTAGACAAGCATAAAAAAAATTTAATAGTGCGTTATAATTTAAAAGTGATCCCCCACGTTAAAAGTTATAAAATAAACTTATTTTTTTTTTGTCCTGCTAATATGAAAGTTAAGTCTGTTATCAACGATAATAATTTTACGGCGGGGGTGGGGGGTGCGGGGGAGCTTGTTCAGGTGCACGCACCGATTTTATGATTAATTAATCAATTTTTTAAAAACAAATTCTTGTAGAAAAAAACGGGGAAAAATATAATGGACGATTTTTGGGGAGTTAACACCGGTCGAAATTATAATTTTAGATCTGGCATCCATCAGTGGGAATTTTCTATTTAACCAATAATACTTGTTTACAGCCTGAATCACATAAACATTCCTATCTAGTTATCCAAGATAAAATATAGCAAGGGAGATAAACAGATTCTAACAAAGGGGGATAATCCACCTACAACTCCCATGTTATTATTTTTTTCTTTTTAAGTGATTGAAGGGTGTAGTTAGCTTCGTTTGTAAGAATGATGATTTCATATTTATCTCCCTTACAAAATTTCATGACTCCTTATTGGATTTTTCGAATATAACCAGTTTTTCAATGACTATTTTGCATAAACCAGTCAACT
>NC_136495.1:111873423-111883423 GCF_053919585.1 Euprymna scolopes
ACAGTGTGCCTTCGATATCGAAGATTGTAATCCGAAATTTGAATGTGTTTATTTATTTATTTATTTTTTTTATCTTTTGTGTTTTGAAGTGTGAGATTCATTGAATTTTTTATCAATAATTATTATCTTTCAGATGAGGATAAAAAAAATATTTTTATGAAAACGCTAAAATAGGCATACTTTTAAATCTTTAAAAATAAATTAAAAATTTGATTTTAGAATGTGTAAACTTTCCATGTACCAGCACATAAAGAATGCTTTAAAGAGTCGATACCAAAAAAAAAAAAAAAATAAAATAAAATAAATAAAAATAACTAAATAAATAAAAAATAGAACAGGGTTTGAAAATTATAAGTATTGAGTGTATCTGCGTATTACGGGTTTTTCAAGATACGGTAGCCCGTTACAGTTACAAAAAGTTATCTTCCTTTTTGAAAATTAACTATAATTATGAAGACATGGATTTCCATAGAGGATGGTTGTGACATCCCAACAAGTTGCATCCCCTCAGAGGGTTACCAAAAAACGGCCCTTTTAAGAGCGACCAAATTCTAATAAAGTCTTTGTCAACTTGATTTATGCAATAAAGAATTGGTGAAAATACAGTATGATCTAGTTTATGAAAAAAGAGTGTGGCTCATTAGTTATTATTAATTAGAAAGTAAGAAAGGAAAAATTATTTTAATCATGAAATTAAAAACTGACTAAAAGTGATATTAAAATTTATGTTTGATGTAAAAATAGAAAAAAAAAAGCAGTTTTTCTGTACTTTTAACAAGTATTAGAAAAATTTAAAGCTTGATAAATCAATTATTATGAAGGAAAAAATTATAAAGCTAAAAATAATATATTTCACCATAAATGGTGTTTGTAATTATAATTTAATTCAATTATTTAAAAAAATGTATTTGCCTGTCTAGTTACATTAAAATTCATGAACATGCTTGAATAAATATTTAGATAAATAAATATTTAGATGCGACTAGGTTCCCATACCTAAAATCCAAGATGGCGGTGGTAAACACATGGTTCCTAAAATGTAGGAGATCGTGCTAAATAATTGAATTATTTGAATTTATTTAAATATAAGGTAATTATATTCTAATATTCTTATAGCCAATCATAGTTTTATTTTATTTTTTATTTTTTTATTTTTTTACATAGGCATCACCACATTATCAAGGCCCAGAGGCCACTCAAGGATAAAGGTTAAAGAGTGTACAGTAGAAATTGGACAATATAGTAATCATTAGTAATGAAAATTTGGTAAATTTGATAACTTATATGGAACGGCTCATCAAGAACTTATTTACTTTAGACTTGAACACAACCATATTGTAGTCAGCCGGAAAGCAGGAAAACGGAAGACAATTCCACAGGCGTGCAGTTCTAAGAAAGAAGCTTTGTTCATGGAATCTGCGTTTAGGTTTAGGCACAGATAAAGAGTGAGGGGAATTATTGATAGTGTTTTCTGCTAGACGAGTGTTTCTTGTGAAAGTTTGGCGAGGGGGGACCATAGATTGAAGCGCAGTCGAACACTTTCCATGAAAATAACGATACATCAGAGACAAACTCGCAACATCTCTTCTGTGAGATAGAGGTTGCAAGGAGGAGAAAAGAACATCTCCTACGAGGCTACGAAGTCTATTTTGAACTCTATCAAGGCAGGACAAGTCCTTTCTAGCAGCTCCTGCCCAGATGTGGCAACAGTATTCCATCCTTGGACGTACCTGGCTCTTATATAGATATGGAATTGTCTTCCGTGTTCCTGCTTTCCAGCTGACTACAATATGGTTGTGTTCAAGTCTAAAGTAAATAAGTTCTTGATGAGCCGTTCAATATAAGTTAACAAATTTACCGAATTTCCATTACTAACAATTACTATATTGTCCAATTTCTACTGTACACTCTTTAACCCTTATCCTCGAGTGGCCTCTTGGCCTTTATAAGTGGTGATGCCCATATAAAAAAAAAAAAAAAAAAGAAGTCCTGCAGTTCTGGGGAAGAAACTATTAGAGTGGAAGGCTTTCTTACATCTAAGGATCTCAACTGTGTAGGGGTGGGACTTTGCTGCTTGTCGGGTTTGTCAAGGGTATTTTTTATTGCTTGTAGTTCGTCAGAGCATCCACCATTAAAATACTTGTAACACAGGCAAAGGGATGCAACATTTCGTCAGTGGGACAGGGGATGAAATTTAGATAACAGTTCAGGACCTATTAGGTTGGCGACTCTCTTTTGGACCCTGTCCAGGAGTGAGAGACTAGTAGCAGATGCACCAGTCCAAATGTGACAGCAGTACTCCATACATGGGCGAATGGTGGCTTTGTAGAGGTACAGGATACTTTTAGGCGTAAGAAACTTTCTAGCATTATAGAGGGAGCCCACCTTCTTTGCAGCAGCCTTAGCAACAATCTCAATGTATCTATTCCAACTCATGTTTCCTGTGAACGTTAAGCTTGAACGAAGTGCTCTCAGGTAAAATATCTCTAGCCATAGCTATTGGTGGTTTGTAAGGTTTCATGTAATTATTAAAGGAAACTAGCTTTGTCTTGGCAGCGCTGAACGTTACCATCCATTTATGACCCCATTCCACTACAGACTGAAGATCTTCCTCTAGAGTTTCGGCCATTACTTTAGATATGTGCTCATTAGTTTTCCCCACGTGCCTGCTATAGAGTGTGGTATCGTCAGCAAATATACCCATTTCAGAGACAATTTTATTAGGTAAGTCATTTATTAATATCAGAAATAGTAAAGGTCCAAGGATCGATCCCTGACGTACACCCGCATTTATATCAAATCTTTTGGACGTACGCCCATTGAGGACAACCTGGATTCTTCTTTCATTTAAGAAGGATCTAATTATGCTAAGTATTTGTCCAGTAATACCATAGGATTTTGTTTTCATGAGAAGACCATCATGCCATACCCTGTCAAAAGTCTTAGATATATTTAGGGCTACTGCCTTCCCCTCCTCGGCCTTATCCAGTGCTTGGTATAAACGTTCAGAGATTACAGTTAGAATATGTGCAGTAGAACGGGCTTGCCTAAATCCATATTGGTCGTCTGACAGAAGTTTAGCAGCTGTTAGGTGTTGGACTAGAGCTTGATTAATTAAGGACTCAAATATTTTGGCGAAAAGAGGGAGGAGACTAATTGGGCGATAATTTAATGAGTCAGTTCTTTCACCAGAGTTTTTGTAAACTGGTACCACAGAAGCAGTTTTCCGGCAGCCAGGAAAGCAAGATTCGTTAAAGCATTTGTTAAAGAGTTTAGAGAGAACAGGAGCGACCTCAGAGGAGCATTTTTTTAGTACCACAGTTGGGATGAGATCAGGTCCACATGCTTTTGAGGTGTCAGGGTTTTTTATAATATCATGTACTTGGGAGGGCATGGTGTTTAGATCATCTAGTTTAAAGAATGAATGAAAAGAGTTTAGTGTTTTACTTTTTCGGAACAAACAGATCCACTCCTTAAGAGTACCCTGCTGATTCACCCCAACACAGTCAAAATGGTACCAACTGTCACAGGCGTCATAGCACACCATAGGAGATGATCCGTAATTTGCAACGGAACAAGTTAGACAGAAAAAGGAGCCACATTCCTCCACAAATTCTGCTGAAGTTGGCGCAGAAATCGCCTTTAAATCCAGAGGAAATAAATGTTTTAAAGAATGAACCTGTTCGCAATCGTCCCTTAATACACAGGCTGAGCAAACTTTACCATCATTCTCATTAATGAGTCTACGTACTTTGCTTAGACTCCAAAAGGGTCGAGTTTTATTTGGAGATTTAATTAGCATGATTTCTCCCACCAACACCTTCTGAGGGCGATCGCCCATTATATTAGCATCAACCTCTCTCAAGGACAACAAGTAATTGTTGTGCCATATCTTTTGTAATTTTTCAATATATCTGTCTCAATTCTAAAGATTGCACAAGTTTTGCTCTACTGGGAGGATCAAGACACAAATCGTCTGATCCATAATTATTGATCAACAAACGTGGATTATGACCAGTTTGTAAAAAATGATTAGGGATTAAAATATTGAGACCCTCTTCAGAAGCAGTAATATATGTAAGCGGTAGATAATTGATCGCTGTCTCCACATCGGAAAGGATAGTTAAGAAGTACAAATAGCAGACTTTCTTTCTACCTATTGAATTTTTCAAACATTGTTTGATTGTTTTTATCATCCTTTCTCATGCACCTCCTTGCCGAGCCGAATAAAGAGGAATGGTAAGATGATTAATGGAAGTTGATCTGAATTTTCCTTTGAATTCGTTTGAAACAAAGATTCCAGATAACAAGATGCCAGACGTCAAGAAGGTCTTTGCATTATCTGAATAAACATGTGTAGGAACACCAAACAAATTGGTAAACCTAACAAACACTAATATAAAGGATCTCGTACTCATATCCGGTAAAAGCTCCAGATGTACAACACAGACTCATGCAGGTGAACAACAAGATGTACATTTTCACGTCTTCATTGTTGTATTTTACCAAAAACTTACTGGTAAAGTTGAGAACCCGAGGGAGCTTTATATGGCATTGAATTAATTTCATTGCAAGCATGTAGAATTTTCTTCACCCAAAACCCAGATAACCTCAACTTAGAAAAAGTTGAATTGGTTCCCAGATGGCAACAATTTAAATGCGCCCCTTTAATTACCAATTCGGTCAAATGATGATGTTTTCCTAAAAGTATAGGAAATTTAACTTCAAAGGGGTGAATGTTAGAATTCTGTATATGCCCCTTAGTCCGCAACAGACCATCCTTATCAATAAACAAACCAAGAGCTGATACCCTTGGAGGAACAGCCTTATTAGGAAAACTTATAGAGAAATTCTTCTCTCTGCATGCAAGAAAAGAGTAACAATTTAGCTCTGATTGGTATCTGTGTTTCGGTGCTTCAACTTATCACAAAACCTTAACACCTTTGCAAGGACATTACTTGCTTTAATCAAAGATGAAAATTCAGTGATATTTATAGGTAAGCCGTTCTCTTTAGTACAGGAACCATCGGAGAACATAGACAATATGATTTTCTTGTTCGCATCATTAAGACAAGACAAAGGAAACACAAGGCAGTCTATAATATGTCAATTTAACCAATCAGGGCCGTGTATTTGTATAATTGCTCAAACTTAGAGGTGGTAAGGCCTCTAGTTAATACATCTGCAGGATTTTCGGATAAACGAACATATTTGAACTGAGGGAGAATTTTGAACTCTAGATTAAAATCATCCAAAAGGGGATAGGATTCAATACGCTTTCCACCAAACATCAAGAACAAGCAGGTAATGACCGGCAAACTTGATAAAAGAGTAGCAACTCATTCTTAGTTTTCTTATTTAAATTGAGCTCCAAAAAATTATGCCCATCTCCAAAAGAAATAATTTTATTTGAAATTTTCCAAGCTGTCCCATCAAGACATTTGACCACATAGAATTTTTTTTTTTTCATTGGATTAAATCCAGGCCGACAAGACCATGTATCACTTTGACATTTAAATCCTTATATCCATGACAGAGACGAAAACCTGCCTCAGTTATTAGATGTAATCTTGTCAAATTTGTCAACTTAAAATTTCAAGTTAGGACTGTCTGTGAATAGGGCAGCAAAAGGAAAAGGTTTCTGAGAACCCAATTTTATGGGGATATCGAGCTCCAGAAGGTCCATGGACTCGTTCTAATAAATTTATTCACAGGCATTATTACAGGTCTAGGTACTAATTTTTCTCTAGATTTCAGTTCCTGTAAAAAAGTCTGGGAGAAAAAGATTTTTGACTCCCAGTGTCCAAAATGCACTGGAAAAACACTGGGGGTCCTTTTCCTTTCAAGGACAATCTGATAACAGAGATTATACAATTATCCCCACCAGATAAGGTAGTTTTTCCTACAAAGGATTTTGGTGTCTTGGGGCACATTACAGAAAAATGAGTCCTTAACCCCAAAGTAGTGCATGAGTAAGGAAATCCCTTCTTCCCCTTACATTCTTGTTCCAAGTAACTGCCAAGACACTTAATACGTAATTAAAGCTCTTTGGCTCGTAGCACTCTTGAGTCATAGAAAGAATATTCGGAGCAGTCCTTAACAGTAGGGTCTGCTAATTTTCACAATTTACAAGTTTTATACTGATCACCAGTATTATTAAAAAGTTTTGAGGGATCGATGCTCTTTTTACGATTAGCGGTCTTACTACCGGAGCTGACCGTCGTATTGGGTTGAACTTCTGGTGAAAAAGAAAGGGAAGAAGAAAATTGCGGTTTGGGTGGGAAACTTTCCTGCTTCTTTATGTTCAAAGGCCTGTAGAAATTCTATTATGTGAAAAAGTTAGACATGATAGATAAAAATGAAGGATAACATTCTTTTATTCCTGGCATTAATTCCCTTCTAATAATAGGGAATTTGCGGAACAGTATATGAGCAACCATTGTGGCAGAAGTAGAGCTTTCTGTAAAAAGTCCGCCCCAAAAGACTTATCTAATTCAGACAAGTCCAGTTTAACTTGTTCAACAACGGTTTTGAGTTCCTCTAATTCTGTTATCTACACCGCCCGAGGAATTATTTCCTCTAAAATTCGATCTTTCATAAGAGAAGGATTCAGGAATTTTTCCGTTAAACAATTCAATGCCACAGTATAAGAAACATCCATATCTGAGATTAAGTCATGGGCTTTCTCCTTCAACTTAGATTAAAGGAGAATCAATTTATCCGCCTCCCCTAAGTTGAAGGTACAGAATTCAAATCTTCTGAAGAAAGTTCTAAATTCGAACTTGTCGGTCGATGGAGACCCGCTAAAGCTTGGACATTCTGAACCCAACCTCAAAGGCTGAAGAGATACTGTTATTTTTTAACCTCACAACCAGACTTCAATTGGTGCAAAATTTCCTTAATATTGGAAGAAAATTGCGCTGAATCCTGACAAAGTATTTCCTTCTGGGAGGATTTTAAAATAAGCTGGTCAAAAATGTCATCCAATTCATTTAGTCATTTTTCTATGTCCGTGGCAGCCGACTCGACAATGGTCACAGAAGGAGACTGTGTTCGAAATACGACATTTCTTGGCTTCAATTTGAGCCAATAAGTCCTTAGAGAATGCCATTGTGAAATTAAAAATGTCATGTAGACTGAGAACGAAGGCAAACTTTATATTTTCCTTTATTTTACCTTTAATTATGTAAGATTAATTGTAAAACACGACAGAAAAGAACTAAAATACTTTTCAATTGTTCGGCTTAAAAGATAACATCAGATATCTAGTGAGTAAAATTTGGCAAAAATTCTCCATTTCTGTAAGATCCGGATATGTCGCAATTACTGATTTAAAAAAAATTTTTTAGTTGTCTTTATTTTACCTTTAATTATGTAAGATTAATTGTAAAACACGACAGAAAAGAAGTAAAGTACTTTTAAACTGTTCGGCTTAAAAGATAACATCAGATATCTAGTGACTCAAATTTGGCTAAAATTCGCCATTTCTGTATATGTGTATGTGTATATGTCGCAATTTTCGATGTTTTGAAATTTTATGTTTTTCTTTGTTTTACTTTTAAATTTGTAAGATTAATTGTAAAATAATGCAGAAAAGTAGTAAAGCGCTTTTACATTGTTCTACTTCAAAAATAAAATCATAAAACAATTTTTGGAAAAGTCTTTTTGGTATGTATTAATATATTTACCCATTTGATTTTCTTTCTACACATGCCCCCTTGTCATCATCCTAAATATTACTCTTTTAATTTATTCTATGAATTTATATTTGTCAATTTGCAGCTCGTGCTTTGCTTGCTATCTTTTCCCTAAAATAAACACATTCTCCAGTTTTTAATTAACATCTGCCCACAAAAAAGAAACTGCCAACGTCATTTCACTTTAGTATACTTTTTTAAATACTCATACTAAAAAATTCACTGCCTAGCGTCGAATGTTAGCAAAGAGGTAAACAATTTTCTATTCAAATGAAATCAGGAATGACTCGAGGAAATTAGCGGATTTGCTCAAGAATTACATACTTTAACTTTGCTAACTGAATTCTTTCTTTATTTCAGTCAGTAAGAGGGAATCCTATCGCCATACTTTCCCTTTAACGGGTAAATTGAACTTGTATTGAGTAGGATACTCATTATCGTCATTTTTTTAATGGGGAGTAAACAATGCAATGCGGATGTGTTGTCAGTAACTCCGATAACTCTCGCTTCTCCTAATTTGTCTCTCGGTCCTTGGTTAAAACAAGTGATTTTTCTGACAAAGGGAGAAGAAAAAGCTATATTCTAGGTAGGCAATATTTTTGCATGACCAGTCGCCTTAGATGTCAGAAATTTTCTGTTTCTATTTCTATACTTGTAACTATAATGCTTATTATACTGGGTTGATGTTATCTGTCTGATAGTCAGGGACCCGAACATTGGACTAACCACTAAGGAGGCCGTCCTATAAGCAGATGCAAAGTATGGAGGCTGCTGTATTGTCATTTGGTGAATGGATTCTGGACCATGCAGTAGCTTCTAGTGGGGCTTCTCGATGCCATATTAGTGGGTAATTGTTATGGCTTTACCTTATCATGTGCTACAAAAAAAATATTTCTTCACTTTTTTCTTCCTTATTTTCCCTTTCCGCCCTGCTCTAACCAAGTATGTCGATCTTTTCCTCAAATCCTAAAATTCCATCATGAAAAGTCTAAAATATATATATATATATATATATATATATATATATATATATATATATATATATATATATATATATATATATATATATACGATTAAACACAGAACTCCAACTTCCAATATAGACCCTCACTACCATGTCTCCTTCTCCAAAATCAGGAGTCTACGTTCCAACCTTCCAAAGGTTGAAATCCAATTACAAGAGACCAAACCAGACCTATTCTTCCAAAGCAAAACTGGCATTAGACCAATTATTTCCCTAGATGAGTTCACAATTAAAGGATATTCTAATTTAACATCCAAATCTAACCCCCAAGATCGTCATGGGCATGGCTTTCCATGTGGCAGAGATGACCCTAAATTGCCCTAGATGTGCTTCTGGCTGGCACTTGCTCACACCACTGCACTTATATTTGCCTTCTCTTGCCCCCCCCCCCCCAATAGTGGAGTTACTATCTTTAAGAGCATATCTGGGAAAATTGACCACATCTTGTCTGCTCATTCTTTGGCTAACATTCACGGCTGTGGAGACTTCAATGTCACAATGTGGAATGGTTAGCTCACTTAAACAAGACAGATGATGAGGGGAGGTTCTGTCACAATTTTTCCATTGCTGATGACCTAACTCAGATTATTCACGAACCCACCTGTATCTGACACTGATAGTTAGTATGCAAGTCTCCTAAACCTTTTTCTTACAACTTGCCCCGAGCTATGTTCATCTTCTATTCAGTCTCCACTGGGATCTTCCAACCACACGGTTGTCTCAGTTAAGATAAAAACAAACTGTAATAAGTTCCCCGACATATCTCTCTATTATACAGTATACTGATACTCTATGGCTGACAGGGATAGCTTTCGTACATTTATATTAGATCTACCTCTGCATTCCATGTTTAAAAAGAATGTATCCTCTATAGTATCAGACCTAACAGAATGGTTAATTGTAGATATAGACTGTTTCATACCCTCCAAAAAATTCTAGCAAGAACCTAACAGTCAGTTATGGTCCTCTCCAGAACATGCTATTGCCATTGCGCACAAAAATCACTGTTTCCATTGCTTCCAATGTAATAGATGTACTGAGACTAAAACCACCTACAGGATTGCCACCAACCACTGTAAAAGAGTAATAAAGAATGTGAGAGAGTTGTATGCTCAGTCCGTCAAGTCCAAAGTAGCTTCCCACCAATTTTGGCAAATAACAAACAGGTTCCTAAATAGAAGTGTATGCTCTATCCCAACCATCATCAATGAACCTGAGGTAATCTTATCAGCATTGAACAAAACCAAACTCTTTGCCAAGAGCTTAACAGATAATTCTA
>NC_136495.1:111888423-111890923 GCF_053919585.1 Euprymna scolopes
TCGAATGTCGCGATTTTTCCGAAGTTATTCACACCTTTTAAATTTATATGGATGTGGGTGTGATTCAGTAGGACCCTTTTGTAAGTCGGAGATCTTTTTTTTTTTTTTTTTTTTTACATAGGAGTCACTACTTATGAAGGCCCGGAGGCCGCTTGAGGATAAGGGTTATTAAGTGTATAGTAATCAATGCGATAATATCGTAGTAATCCTTAGTAATGGAAATTTAGTAAATTGTATTGCTTAAGGGGGCGGTTCATCAATAATTTGTTTATGTTGGACTTGAAAACAACAAAGTTGTAGTCAGCCGGGAAACAGGAAAAAAAAAAAAACGGAAGAGAGTTCCACAGGCGTGCAGTTCTAGGAAAGATAGATTCCGACTACAAATTGGCGAATGCTGACTCACAAGCCACAGTTCTATACACCGAATGAGTTAAGCTTCCAAATTGCCATAATATAATATTTTTTAATTGTTAACATCTATGATGCTTTATTTTCATAAAAAATATAAAAAATAAATTCATGCATATTTTTAGTACTTAAATCTTAGTGAAGGTGTTTTTTTGTTTAAACTAAAATAATAATTTCCACAAAGATTAAAAAAGAAAAAAGTAATGGATCCATTATATCCTGTAATGATTATTTAATAAATACTGAAAATTGCATTAAAATTTGTTGGTTTCTTGAATTTTCGTGAATTTTTAAATGGGTTAGGTGTATCAGAATTTTTGTAGGAATTTTTGACACCCCCTAACACGAAACTGCGAATAAAATATAAAAAACTCGTAATTTCTCTGTTAAAAGTGGGTTGTTTATTTTCTTTATGGATTATACTTCCAAAATAAACTATTAAAGTTGTTTTAAAAGTAATAGAAATATATTTTTTTTATTTTTTAAAAAACAGTAATGAATTTTACGAACTCAATATTTTTCAATTTTAAAACTTTAAAAATCTATCAAATTTTTTCTATTGGTTCTATTTTTACGATATTTTCAGGGTCAATGTGAAATTTTATGCTCTTCCCAATAAACTGAATATAATATTTTAGACAAACTTTTTTTTTTTAAATTCACGCCCCCCCCATTTTCAAGTGTCTATTAAAAAGTAAATAATTAATTTATGTGCCAAAGTTTTATATATCACAAATTGAAGAGAAAAGGTCAATAAATAATATATTCAAATTAAAAAAAAAAGTAGTGTTTTTTAGAAATTTACCTGTAAAGTTCGAAGTTTAAAACCTTTTTTAAAAAAAACCACGTTGTTTTTTTTTGTTTTTTGTTTTTTTTTAATGAAACCTTGGTCCTTGTTCCTTTAATTGAAAAAAAAATTAGGGCTTGAATTACATTTTTCGAGTAGTTATAAGCTTGGAAAGACAGGGGGTCGAATAATTCACGCCTCCCATTTTGAAATGTCTATTAAAAAGTAAATAATTAATTGACTCACCAAAGTGTTATGTATCACAAATTGAAGAGAAAAGGTCAATAAATAATATATTCAAATTTAAAACAAAAAAAAGTAGTGTTTTTTTTTAGAAATTTACCTGTAAAGTCCGAAGTTTAAAACCTTTTTTAAAAAAAAAAACACGTTTTTTTTTTTTTTTTTTTTTTAAATGAACCTTGGTCCTTGCTCCTTTAATTGAAAAAAGAAATTAGGGCTTGAATTATATTTTTCGAGGAGTTATAAGCTTGGAAAGATGGGGCAGAATTATTCACTATTTTTCACGAAATTTCTGACACACCTAGAGATGGGTCAAAATGTTTATACATTTTGGGAATCGACCATTTATTTTCCATGTACCCAACAATCCGTTTTATCTAAAGATTTAGTTCAAATATTATAATTAATTTAAGAAACGTATAATTTAATTAAGAAGTTCATTATTTTTTTATTTTATTAAAAAAAAAAAAAAGAAAGGTGAGTGAGTAGGAGAAAATTTGATATGGTTTTTACCTGGCACTTTCGCAGAAAGTTTAACCAATGCAAGGAAAATAACTCAATTGGACCAAAAGAGAATCATCACTTTTTGAAAACGTACGCAACTTATAAGACGGTGTGTTGACTTTGTTAACAGCTATCTTTATCAGTAAATAAAGAAAATACTTAAACTGCAGGATATAATGTCACTATTTTGTATAAATAACTGTTTCAAAATAATTTTTGCACGAAAAGTCAGAAACAACATTTGCAAGAAAGATTGCAACAAAGTAATTCTATGGATTTTTATAATTAGAGAAAATAATCTCGTAAATTACCTCCCTTCGGCCTCATCGTGTACTTTCAAAATTTAAAAAAAATTGCTGTATAGATTCAACGTAAATTGATATCATAATAATCGATTTTTGCAAGAATATGTATTGTGAATTTAGGAAAACTTGTCCATCGAAAACTTATTCATTTTTTTTCTAGGTAGGAAAATTGATCCATTCTTGAATAAATATCGATTGAAACATTTTATGACCGTTGTTGAAGGAGATATTGTTTTTAAAAGATAATACAAACCTC
>NC_136495.1:111895923-111950923 GCF_053919585.1 Euprymna scolopes
CAAACTCTAATGAAAAAGGAAACAGCTTGGGGTGATATAAATCTATCATGGGCGATTTAATTTAAATAGTAAACTGAACAATGTTTAAACAAAAAAGAAAAACTCAATTTTTGATAGGAGCAAAGATAAAGTTAGTGTAACCTGGTATATAGTGTTCAATCCCCACTGTCTGTAGTCTACTTCATCGACAGAACCAGCTGTTTCACTCCTTGAAGTTGCAGTGCGGGTGTGGCAGCTAAAGTACTGTCTTTATCTCTGACCTGTTAGTTGTAACAATGCATTTAAAATAAAAAATAAATTTTTTTGAAATGCACCAACAACCTTGTTGCTTCGGGTCTCATGCTTTTACTTGTAAACTTTCATCAGCAGGTGAGGATACCTATTTACAATGCCTCCCTACGGGACAGAGTTAGACACCAGGGTCGTTTTTTAACGTGGAGAAAAGGTACAAAAATAAAAAAAAATTGTCTCGGTCTTGAAGGACTGCTCCTCCACAGAAAGAGAACAAGAAATGGAAGTGCAGCATCTGAAGAACAGATACTACACTTTGATCTTGGCCAATCGTAAGTGATGGTAGTGGCTTAACAAAGACAACCTTGAAAAAAAAAAAAAAAAAAAAGAATAAATCAGTTCATCTATTAGGTTGGTGCAAATTTTTTGCAGATTTAAATTTCATCTTGAAAATGAAACTGTTTCTGAAAATCTTTGTAAGAACTTTTCAATTGAAAGCCATGTTTAATTTTAAAAAAGTTTTCTGTGGGTAACTGATCTGTATAAGTCCTACTTTTTAAACTTTTGCACACAATGATCCAATCTTTGTGTGAACAAAAACAATTATGTGCAAGAATTCTACAAGGTCCAGTATTTTTCTAGAGCAATTCCGGTTTCCGGTTTGTTTCTAGCAGAAAATGACTCCATTTGACTGGTCAGTTTCTATCACGAGTGTTTATAAATAAAACCTTCCAATTTTCTTTAATCATACCCTCCATTTATAAAAAAAATATTGCAAAATAACACATTGAGTGATCTCCCCTGATCGAGCAGAAACAGACCGCCCGTTTAAGTGCTAGACACCAGCCATTTAGTATCTCAGTTTGTGATTTTTGGAATATGGCATTTTCATCCCATGACGGATATATACACTAAAGATTTTTTTCTGTATTTATACAAAAATGCATTGAGAATGGTGATGACTGTAGGAAAATGATTTTGGAATCACAAAAGGTTGCTCGTTTAATGGTACCAGTCTCATCTTCACAACTCTTCAACTTAAGAGTTAAAAAATAGGAAGCTTAACTTTTGGAGTGACCCTTGTATAGACTTACATATTTTTTTAAATTCATTCTTTGCTTCCAATAAAATGAAAGGGGATAAATATTAGCATCAAGATAAAAATAAAAGGGGGGGGAAAGAAAAAAGGTACCCGTGTACCATGCCGAATGGAAGTAGGATTATATTTTGTTAATAACTTAGTTGACAGATTTTTTTTTAGTTAAATGTCGTTATTAAATAATTGTCCAGTGGAAAATAGTAATATAAAAAAAAATTACGAAAATTCGAGTGAAACAACTTGTGCTTTTAGTAAAAAAAAAAAAAGTATTGCTAAAAATATTGGCCGTCATTACAATGTAATCTAGTAAGTTGGAGAAAGAAGTCTATCAACCCCCCCCCCCCAAAAAAAAACCGATCTATCGGCTATCTTAACAAGTACCAATAACGTTGAAAGAAAAAAGTTAAAAATGAAATAAGTTGTCGAATTGATTTGCTTTAAAATTGAGGTTTTCTTAAGAGGAAAAACTTGCAGGAATGCACATTATTTTTTTTTTTTTAATATAAAAAAAAATTAACTTGAAAAATTTTCACAGCAGAAAGTGTCAAAATGAAGTAATTTTATTTCTTTCTCGAAATGTCTGTTGGCAGTTATGATTTGTTGGTTGAAGTGGCAGCAAAAAACGGTTTTCAAAGATTAATTTCTTTGTTAATTACCTGTCATTTCGTAGTAAACAAAAACTAGGGTGGGGTGGGGTGATAGTATGGAGATGACCGAATTCTTTCTCTTGTGTACCCATCCCAAACCTCACCAACTGGTAATGACTTATGAACAGAAGGAAACTGGACTGTTGGTAAAAGTTCATAAAACAATATATAGAAACAGGGAATAGAGTAGGGGGACTGGGGGAAGGAAGGAAGAAAGGGCTACCGAGACGGGACGCGACTGGGGGAAGGAAGGAAGAAGGGGCCACCGAGACGGGACGCGACTGGGGGAAGGAAGGAAGAAGGGGCCACCGAGACGGGACGCGACTGGGGGAAGGAAGGAAGAAGGGGCCACCGAGACGGGACGCGACTGGGGGAAGGAAGGAAGAAGGGGCCACCGAGACGGGACGCGACTGGGGGAAGAAAGGAAGAAGGGGCCACCGAGACGGGACGCGACTGGGGGAAGGAAGGAAGAAGGGGCCACCGAGACGGGACGCGACTGGGGGAAGGAAGGAAGTAGGGGCCACCGAGACGGGACGCGACTGGGGGAAGGAAGGAAGTAGGGGCCACCGAGACGGGACGCGACTGGGGGAAGGAAGGAAGAAAGGGCCACCGAGACGGGACGGGACGCGACTGGGGGAAGGAAGGAAGAAAGGGCCATCGAGATGGGACGCGACTGGGGGAAGGAAGGAAGAAAGGGCCACCGAAACGGGACGCGACTGGGGGAAGGAAGGAAGAAGGGGCCACCGAGACGGGACGCGACTGGGGGAAGGAAGGAAGAAAGGGCCATCGAGATGGGATGCGACTGGGGGAAGGAAGGAAGAAAGGGCCATCGAGACGGGACGCGACTGGGGGAAGGAAGGAAGAAAGGGCCATCGAGACGGGATGGGGGGGAGGGGAAGGAAGGAAGAAAGGGCCATCGAGATGGGATGTGACTGGGGGAAGGAAGGAAGAAAGGGCCACAGAGACGGGATGGGGGGGAGGGGAAGAAAGGGCCACAGAGACGGGATAGGAAGAAAGGGCCACAGAGACGGGATAGGAAGAAAGGGCCACAGAGACGGGATAGGAAGAAAGGGCCACAGAGACGGGAATGGGGGAGGGAAGGGAACAAAAAAATATTATTGGAGGGGGGACAGATAATGAAGGAAGGGACAGAGATAAAAGAGGAAGAGCTTGATGAACATTTAAATAACAATGAACAGAAAAAATAACAAAATTGATCATTTTGGGAAGATGGAATTTATTTTGTTGAGATAAAAAAAACAAACGATTTTTCTTTGAAATGAAGAGAAAATTAAAAAAAAGTTAAATCAAGTTCAATAAATATATACATTGCTCTCCAAAAATGAAAAATCTTGAATGATATAAATAAGTAAAAAAAAAAATCCCAATAAGTTTTGTCCCATTTTTAATCAAGCACAGTACCCCCACCCCTAAAAAAACAAAAACAAAGGGGTAAAAAAATATAGAATTATGAGAAAAAAAAATGTACATCCGTGGTCAGTTATTCTCTTAAATTTTGTTTGAAGAACTTTTCCTTTCCTAATTTGTTAAAAAAAAAAAAAAAAAAAAAAAAAAAAAAAAAAGGTAGAATTCCTTGAAGACTTGGAATAAATAAACCAGCTTTGCTTTTTTTTTGTGACTAGGATTTTAAAAGCTGGAGAGAATTTTTGTTTTTAAATTAAATAATTTTTTTCCTCATATTTTAAAAAATTTAATCGTTATCCCACTAGAAGCTGCAATCGTAGCCTTCCTATAAAAAGGAACCACGACCGGGGCTTTTAAATAAATTTACTTTTCAATTTTACATAACTTAAAATTAATTAAAATCACTAACTTGTTTTTTTTCTTTTTCTTCACAAAAGTTGAAAAAGTTTGTGTCCGTGCTGATCAGGACAGATTACAACTTCAAACTTTATTCATTTTTTAAAAAGTTTTGAAGTTGATTTCTATTTCCTGTTGTGTGAACGGCAAAATTGTGTACTCAATATTCAAAAGTTTAAACAATTTTCTTCTATAGTCAGTTTTATTTGGATTTACTCTTTCTCAGAGTAAAGAAAGCATTAAAATTAATCCATATAAGATTTAAATTCTTTACTTAACATTTATATAAACGTTTTCTGATTTTTTTTTTCCCGTTGGTACTTCTGCAGAATAGTGGAGTTTGAAATACATTTCAGGTGAAAACACCATACTTAATTGTCACATCTAAATTAATATAAATTACAAAAAGAACAAAACGAAAATATCCAAGAGAAAAATAATTACAAGTAATAATAAATTTACCGAATTATTGAGTTGTATCAAGTTTTAATGTGGAACAGTTCTTTGTGACTAATTCTATATTACACTGACTTATCTCCCTTGCTTTGAATGAAACTGCCATTTCAAAATAGAAAATGTTGAACTGGTAGCATATGGTTTTTATTGTAAAAAATAAAATACATCTACTTCGTCTAATATATAATAAACAACTGGGGTGGGATGGGGAAAGGCCTTTTGCGTTGGGGTTCTCGCATCAGTTAGATTCCGGGAGAAGTTTTCACATACTTCCTAGATTGTAATATCTCAGATTTGAAAACGGACATCGTCTATCTTCTTTTTTGATAGTTTTAAAAAACTCCCTCCATGCTGTCGTTTTGAGTGTTTGTTCATCTTTTCATCTTTTTTGTATAAATAAAGCGAAACTAATCAAACACAAACGCTATCTCCCGGCCTTCACTCGGGTAGTATTTGTTCTGTAATTGGTCCTTGGTCAATGTTGGGGGCAACCTTTCACACTGAAACGATTACTATTTATTCGGATACTGCCAGAGTGCCCCCTTTTTGGGGGCAGAGCTGCCCCCCCCCTCTCACATTAAAAACGACCTTCGTGAGAGGTTTAAAAGTAATGGCATTTCTGCAAGTCATCTTTGATTATGTTAAATTTGAATGCTTTACACTTCCGGTTGCGTCATGGCGTCGTGGTAAGACGTTAGGTTTTCTTTCACATTTTTTTTCCTCATTCGCGTCACGGGTTCGACCCTGCTTGCCTACTACCACTTTTTTGTTTGCTCACCCGGGCAACCAGGCTAGTTTTTCATAAGTTTGAAAATTTATACTAATTTCAACATAACATGTAAGTACGTAATGTTTTAACCCAAGACTCGATTTATTTCAAATCCAACTATTCTGTAGAAACCCCATTTTTCTAATAAATATTTTTTGCATGTAATTATACAGGATAACAATTATAAGCCAAGATTTCCTTTTTCTATTTTGGAATTCAATCTTGTTCAATTGCAACAGAAGAGTCAATACAAAATCGTTTGGCTCCATACCTCCCCCTATCCCTCCAGTTTTAGGTTTTAATTTTTTATTGCTTGAATAAAAAAAAAAAAGTTTGAATGGACAACAAATTTCATCCAGTAGACATTTTGAATGAACTCAAGTTAACATTTTTTTCTTTTATACCCCCCCCCCCTTTAAACCTAAACAAAAAGGAATAATACTTTTAAGGTGGCATTGTATATTTTTTTTTTGAATAAGTAATTTTTAAAATCAATTCCACCAAAATCAGTTTGTAATAATGGACACCCTCCCTAGGAGGGGTGGAAGTGAAGATCTGCCAACTCCAGATTTTCAGACTTTGATGAGTTAGTCTTTTAGTAAAATTGTTCCACTTTTTGGAAAATACCCGACTTTACAATGGAAAAAAAAAAAAAAATCCTCCAAAAATAAAATGGCATAAAATGTTCTTCATTGAAGCAACTTTAAAAAAATAAAATTATTTTTTTTGTTTTTCTTTTGAAGAAAAAGAAAACAAAAAAAGCAAACTTTGTTCTGTGTTATGTTTTTCACCCCCCTCCCCACACATTTGTCCATCACAATTTTTATTTCTTTTTTTTTTTTTATTCTCCTGAGAATCCAAGCAGTAAAGTTCCAATTTTTGGTCAATTAAAAACTCAAAGACAATTTGTAAACAAACAAAAAAGGTCATCATGAACACATTTCTTTTGGCAATTTCAGCTTGAAGAAAGTTTCCTTTTTTTCAAATGTACATTGGTCAATCACGAAAAGACATTCACATCATCTTTACAATGAATGTTTTTAGCAAAGTGTGTACCTGTGCATACATGGATTTAAGTTCCTTTCCCAGAATGCATCATCTCTTGATGCTATTTTTCCAAATATTCATTCTGTGCGGGGTTAAAAAATACATAGTCTGAGGAGGAATTATTGTAACTACACACATTCTGACCACTGTTCTGTGCCGAGCATACTGGCTGATTTTGGCTGCTGCTGCTTGCCCCACTACAACCCGAATGGCTTGTGTGGCCTTTGGACTCAAGACATTCCTCGGCCTCATCCGTCGCATGTGCGTTCTGTTCATTCTCAGTATACTGGTTGCATCGCAGCAGGTAGTCTTCAGACTTGTGATAGGCCGGTGTATACATCCACAGAGCATGAGGTGGCCGCGTCTTTTGCATGTAATCCAGAGCCAAGGTGCTGTAGCACACTTCTGTAAGACCAGGTTCTGAAACGAGATGAAAATTACGTTAATAAAATCCAAAATAGTTTGCAGTTTGTTATACGTATATATAATAGATAATAGTTTGTTTTTACATCAGAGTGCTATAGTGGAGAAGCACCTTATTTCTAATTGAAATGTAATACCTGAATATATTACATGATTTTCAGTTTTAATAACTTATACACATCACAGGTAGGATTTTCTTTGTTTTTTCATATGAGTACTATACTGCACAAGTACATTATTTTTTGGGTAGGGTAATGTACAAGTACGTCATTTCTAAGATATAGATGAAACTACTCGATAATTTTACATAATTTTCTGTTGTGCTAACTTTTCCGTGTCACAGGTGAGAAATTGTTTTTACATCAGTGCTTTAGTAAAGAAGCACCTTATTTCTTATATAAATGCCATACAACTCGAATATATTACATGATTTTCGGTTTTGATTACTTTATGTACGTCGCAAGTAAGATTTCCTTTGTTTTCATATGGGTACTATACTGTACAAGGACCTTATTTCTTTGGTAGGATACTGCACAAGTACTTTTTTATTCTAATTAAAAAATGAAAGAACAATAATTTTCTGTTGTGCTAAATTTTCTGTATGTCAAGGATAAGAATTTGTTTATTAATCTAGGTGCTATAGTGAAGAAGCACATCGTTTTTCACATGCAAGTCATACTACTAGAATATTTAACGGGATTTACGGTTTTAATAACTTATCTAAGTCACAGGTAAAATATTCTTTGTTTTTTCATGTGAGTACTATACTGCAATAGTACCTTATTTCTTAGGTAGGATACTGTGCAAGTACCACAAAGATTAAACTACTCGATTTTACACAAGTTTTTCATATGAGTGCTATACTGTACAAGTACCTTATTACTTGGATAGTATTTCTTGTACACATAAATCAAAAGTGACCATTGTATATGATTGTTGGAAAATGACATCTATAGACATATACAAACATACACATTACATATAATTCATAATGATCAGTTAATTAGTTTTGGAGTGTATCCAAGACAAAATATATAATCATATACACAATTAAAATTCATAATGATCGGTTAATTTAGGAGTGAATCCAATAATAGAAATATATAAACATCATTAAAATTCATAATGATCAGTTAATTAGTCTAGGAGTGAATTCAATACACAATTCCATTACTTGAACTATTTACATGATTATGTGAATGTAACAAATAAGCATATATATAATATATCCTATATATTTGGAATATGAAATTTTCGTTATGTACGACAAAAATACTTTTTCTGTATTTTTTTTATATAAAAGTGTTCCTGTATAACTATTACGTAACATTTAAAAGTTAATTAGCGAAATGTAATCATATATATATATATAAACGGTAGAGCTGGAAACCACAACACTGGTGTTAGTAATTGATGACGCTAATCATTGCACCAAAGAGACAACCGACTTCAAACACTAATTTTACTAAATAAATGTCTGTTACAGATCGTGCGCATGCGCATAACGCCATGGCTCGTCAAGGTGTTATTTCTTTCAAGTTTGAACCCCTTAGCAATTGTTTTAACCGGTTAAATATCCAATAAAATTCTGCACCCTATATGCAATCTTTTGAGCTACTGCACGCCGTCAAGCGACCATCCGTTTAGAAGATGGAATTTGAAAAATGGAGACAGACACACAGACATAGTGAGATTTATATATTAGATTACACTGATGAAGCCTCATCAATATCAGTGACATTTTGTATATCATGAAAATATATGTCCTTGAAATTGGCAGAAACAACTGTCTAAATAAAAGTGGTTTTGGAAGGAAATAGGGATTGTTTCTGAAACAGATTCATAAGATTTTAAAATATTCTTTTAAAGTTTATTTCACACGAGATTGTTTAAAGCCGTTCACCACATGTCGCCATAAATGTGATTTTACAGTCTTGACGGTAAGCAATAAAAGTGGATAAAGATGAATGGCTCTAGTCTTGGGAGGCTCCATGTTTTGACAAACTTCTAGGTTTGACCTTTACTCCTGATCCGAGATCAAACACGTACATCAAATCCATTGCCAAGACTGCTGATAAAATGATGGCATCATTCTACTGCGCCAGTAGATATCTCATTGTTGATGCAATTCTGTACCGGTATAAGAGCCAAGTACATTCAAGGATGGAGTACTGTTCCCACATCTGGGCAAGAGCTGCTAGAAGCAGCTCATCCTCCCTTGACAGATCAAAATAGACTTCATAGTCTAGTGAGGGATGCCCTTTTCTCTTTCCCACAGAAGAGACATTGTGAGCCTGTCTGTTTTATCGTTATTATCATGGCAAGTGCTCGTCTGACCTCCAATCTATGCTCCCCCCCGCCTGACTTTTACAAAAAACACTCATCTAGCCGAAACCACTATCAATAATTTCCTCCAATCTTTATCTGCACCTAAACCTAAGCATAGATTCCATGAACAAAGCTTTTAGAACTGCACGCCCTTGGAACTGTTTTATTTTCCTGCTTTCCAACTGACTACAATTTGGTTATTTTCAAGTCCAATGTGCGTGAACAAATTCTCGACGAGTCATCTTAACTAATCCAATTTACCAAATTTTCACTACTAACGATTACTACGTGTTCCCTTTGACCACTGTGCACTCATTAACGCTTATACTCGAGTGGCCTCTGGACCTTGATAAGCGGTGACTCTTTAGTGAAAAAAAATGTTTATAAAAATTAAATGAGTGGCAAACGTTAATATACTCTTATATTATGGAGTAACAAACAAAACAAATTACAATCATACAGGAGAGGGTATGGGCTGGGCAATTTAAGGAATGAATAGTATCGCCCCCCCCCCCCTACTCTGCTAATTCCAACAGAAGAGCTTTTGCATTGCAGACATTGAGCAGTCAAAAAAAAAAAAATTAAATTGCTTGCCGTTCTGTAGAGGTTCAAGCAAAAAGGTTTGATTACACCAAGGCCAGCTATAATAAACCCCTTATGGTGAAAACTCGATAGCTATTTTCCTGACCATTTAAATGAATCCAAGTCACTTTTTTTTTCAAAATGTGATTTACTTTCCCCTCCACATTCAGACATCTGGGAGGAGGAGGGAGGGCTGAAATGCATGCACATGTGTAGATCTCACATATAGGACCATCTGTATAAAAGACGTAGGAAGGAAACCCACGTTTCCTCTTGTGTCTTGTGCAGCCATGCGGTGCAAAATATGCCTTGGCTTGCTAGTGTGAGCAGGAAGAATGTAAAGTCATTAAAAAAAAAAAAAAAAAAAGTTAATTAGAAAAATTAATCAAATCAAGCAGACATTTACCTCCTTCCCCATACAACCAACCAACCATAAACTAGCTTTAAACATGATGCGGGGAGGAGGGGGAAGAGAAGGAAACTGAGGAGAAGCAGAATAAAAATTATGATTTAATAAAAAAAAAAAAAAAAAAAAAAATGTCCGTTTTCCAGATGTGAACTGAAATGGAGACCCTGGCATTCAGAGAAGTCAGAATCGTTTGGTTAAGTTTTCCTTGTGGCATATCAACCCATTTTCAGCCATTTAATGTTACATTTAATTTCATTTCCCTCTTCTGTCCGTGCCTAAATGTAAACGTAAATTCCATGAACAAAGTTTCTTTCTTCTAAGTCCTCTTACGGAACTAATACTGTAAGAATGCTTTCTAGCCGACTACATGCTAGTTTCCAAATTCAATGTAAACTAGTTTCTGTTAAACCGCCTCCTTAATCAAATTCTACTCAATCCACAAAAAACGATCACTAATCCGTAATCTCACCAACAACCTTACACTCATTACTCCTTATTCTCTAGTGGCCTTCAGGCCTTAAGTGGCGACTTGTGTGTGTAAAGTTTTAAATTTTTTTTTCGTATTTTTATAAAATTTCATTTTCGAAATGCCACTCATGCGTGGCATTTCGAAGATGAAATATATATATGACAATAGAAAAATGCGAGCATGAAAAGTAATATGGTTAAGTTTAAACATGGAAAGTAAAGGACTAGTTACAACTGGAAAAGAAAAGGACAATATATTCTAGTAAAAAAATCTAAATTTATGACTTAAAATATTGCAGTATTAAGAATTAATTATATGTTATAAATTGAATTTTAAAAAATTCTTAATGCTGCAATATTTTAAGTTATAAATTTATTTTTTACGAGAATATCTTGTCCTTTTCTTTTCCAGTTTTAACAACTAGTTCTTTACTTTTTCATGCTCGCATTTTTCTATTGTAATCCATAATTTTTCCAGGCTTCCAATAAATTCACTTATTCTTTGTTTAATTTCAGTCTTATTTTTTGCTCCTCCATAAACACATGTAATAATGTACCGCACTCGTCTGCTTTCTATAAAATCCCCCCCCCCAATTATCTCCCTTTCATGCTTTCATTCTGTTTCACTTGTTACTTTTAGAATTAGTAGCAACAGCAGTGTCTGAAGCAAAGTGGTTGCTATGGAAAACAGTCATAAAGACGTCGCTCACCACCTTGCATATTTTTATGATTTTGAACGCCAGAAAATTCATAACTTGTTTTACTGAACAAAAATTGAAGATTTTTTTTTCACAATACCGCTGAGAAGGTGATCTATAAACTGTAATTGTTTGAAATTTGGTCGAAAAATGAGTGAGCGGTGAAGCTTTAAAGCAGTTGTAAATGATTTAGATTGCCACTTAACCATATATTCAAACCTGGTAGTGTTTGAATGAGATTATATATATATATATATATCATATGCAATTTATTGGAGACAAGTTATTTTCCACTATAAATGAAAATATCATGGTTCATACCTTTCCAATGTTTGTAGTTGAAAGACCACAATAGATTTGATAGCATTTGAACTCTACATAATAGATTTGTATGCATATTTAATGGTTGAATTCGTAGGGAAAATTGTGAGAGACGAAATTCTTGGCAATTCCAAACAAAACTAAAAGCCTCACAAATAAACTTTTAATGGAATACATTTGCAGAGAGAAGGTGGAGGTCAGCAAAGAAATTTTCTATTCAGTAAAACCTACGGGGGTGGGGTGGAGGAGGACCGGAAAAAAAAAAAAGAACCGGGCAGAAGGGTGGAGGGGAATGCAGAAATGACAGGAAGAAGCCAGGAGTAGTGGGGGGAGTGAAGGTTTTTCTATACATAAGGAGACAAAGAAGGTGTTATTTCAGCACAGCTGAGAACTTCATTTACCCAAAAGGAGGGTTTTTAATCCAGGAAGTATCAGCAAGGATGTGGCAAGGGTGGGATGGAGTTGAATGTCCCATAAAACTTTTATCACACTCTTTCACACACAAATACACATAATGATGGTTTGAAGGACCGGGATGGGGGGGGGGGGGGACTGTAGTGTGTCTGGTAAGAACATTAATCACCCTCAGCTAATGCAAAAATGATTATATTAATATTAGTTTCAACCTACAAATTCATCTTATATTCTGCTTGTTCCTGTATGCAAGCCGAACTGGTTAAAAAAAAAAAAAAAAAAAAAAAAAAAGCCAATCTGGCAACCCTGGACAAGAATATGATAGTGACCTCTGATGTAGCCTTGTTTTCGAATACCGTGGTAGTTGAATATGGTTATATTCATCTATAAAGCTAATTCTTTATGCTATATCCAGAAAAAACATCAAAACATTGGATTTTCCATGGATCCTGCAAGTTTCTAAGTATTCTCATTATCTCTTTACTATATATATATATATATATATATATATATATATATATATATATATATATATAAAATACAAAAAAAAAAGGTGTGTGTTTGTGTGTGTGTGTGTTCGTTCCCTGTGGATTCAGAAACGGCTGGGCAGATATTTTTTCAAATTTCACACGAAGTTTGATAGTGTTCTTACATAGGTTTTGTAAGAGAATGCATCCGACAGGCATTGAAAATCGACAATCGAAAAAAAAAATGATTAAAAGCGCGATTTTAACCAAAGTTAACACCTTTATACAACCTAACATCACAAGTGCATTTGAGAAGTTTTATCACCGCACAAACAGAAAGGTCCAGCCTATAAAATCAACTGTGGATCCTTTTATAGGACAGGGGTGCGTTCGAAGTGAAGATTTCCGTTTAGAGCTTAACTGAAACACGGTACTTGACTTTCGCATTTTTAACTTTAAGTGAAGCCATTATTTACAGAAAATGTTATTAAATCAACAGAAGATTCTCTACAGTGCAATGTAGAGTTACAATGTGGATGGATCAAGTCAAATATTCCCACATTAAGAATGAGTTTATAGATACTAACGTTGTTACTTTAACACGGTACATTTATTTTGGCCATGGGCGCCAGTGCCGCTATTTTACTGAGCTGGCATTAGCTCCCATAAACCATTTTTTTTTTTTTTACGGTGACATGAAGTGGGGGTGGGGGGATACTTCCTGCTGGCAACGCCGGCACATGGGTCCTGCTAGTAAATAAGAAAGGTAAAAAAATAAACATCGTTTATTTCCAGCCTCAAAACTATAGGTTTCTATATAAGTTTCATCCAAAGATGGAATACTGCCGTCACATACGGAAACGTGCAGTTTTTTAATTTTTTTTATTCAATCTTCACCCCAAACAAGGCAAGTGCCACTTTGAAGTAGGGGCTACTATTGGGGACACTTTGCGGGGGCATTATGAAGAGAGATGAGTAGAAAGAGGTTTGTTCACATTACACTTGAACTTCTGCATATCAGTACAGTTGGGAAACCAGTATCCCGGAAGAGAGTTCCAAAGACTTGCAGTTCTGGGGAAGAAACTATTGGAGTAAAAGGCTTTCTTACACCTAGGGATCTCTACTGTAAAGTTGCTTGTTGAGGGTAGTCACGTTGCGGAGGTACAAGTGCTTGCAGTTCGTCAGAGCAGCCACCATTAAAGTATTTGTAGAACAGGCAGAGGGATGCAATATTTCGATGGGACAGAGGCTGAAGCTTAGATGACAGTTCAGGACCTATCAGGTTGGCGACTCTTGAACCCTGTCCAGGAGTGAGACAAGCAGCAGATGCACCAGCCCAAATGTGACAGCAATACTCCATACATGGGCGAATGGTGGCCTTATAGAGGCACAATATACTTTCAGGCGTAAGTAATTTTCTGGCACGGTAGAGAGAGCCCACCTGTCTTTCTTGACAAAGTGCAAATTCGACTGCAAAATCTAGTGGGAAGCGATCTCTTCTCTTCAGCTCCTTACTGAAGAGATGTTGCTAGTCTTTCTGGTCAATATTTCCACGATAGGTACTCGACCGAGCTTCAAGCTCTACTCCCAACCCATTAAACCTTAGTTAGAGCTCTTTCTACCAATACTGCAAATAACTTTCTTCTATGTACTTAAAATCAAATAGCGTTTCCATGAACAGAGTTTCTTTCCAACAAATTCACTTATGGGATACATTACCGTTGGTATGTTTCCCTACAGACGACAACATTGTTTTCAAGCTTAATGTCAACAAATATCTATCAAGTCGTCTTATCCTCAGATGGCTTTTGACCTTGACAATTGATGCATTACTAAAAAAAAAAAAAAAAAAAAAAAAAAAAAAACTAGCGTTGCTCCTTGTATGAAATATGGTTAATAATTATCGTACATTCTTTTGCTAAAAAAAAAATGTATGACGGCTATAAATTGGGCTGAAATTAAAATTTAATTACAGAAAAAAAAAAGAAAATGAAGGGGGAGGGGACAAGTTAATGATGAACAAATAAAAACAAGTCAAAACAAGTGTCCTATAAATTATGCCTCACCCACATTCTGGTTAAAGGAACTGGTTTTCCTTCTACAAAACCCAAAACACCTTTTCTCTTATTTCAAAGAACATCTTTTTAGTACCAAATTGGTATGAGGATGAATTCTTTTGAATCAGGATTTCTGTGAAGGCAAGGGTGGATTGGTTAAAATGTGATGGAATTTATTTATATATATATATATATATATATATATATATATATATATATATATATACACACACACAAGTGAGAAAGAGAGAGAAAGAGAGGGTGTGTGGGGGGCTAAGGAAGCTGACCTCCAACTAAGCTGCTTTCCTTTGGGCAGAAAGAGTAAATGTGGAGAGGGGGGTAATGGCGGAAGAAATTAGATCTGGCAGTAAAGTTAGTGGAGAGTACACCACACCACCCACATATAAACACCAATACTTTACATTCCAGAAAGATAACTTACACACAACTAGACAGGAAGTCATATTGAGAGGGAGAGAAGGAGAGAGAAAGTAAGGGTTAAAGTAAATGAAGGGAGTAAGGCAGGAACACTTGCTATGAATTTCAAGATTAAGTATGAAGTCAGCAAGTTCTGGTTGGAAAACGATAAAAGAAAAAAGTTGGAAATCTATTTAATCTCTCTCTCTCATATATATATAAGTTTGGAATCGTGTAGAATTTATAAATTCAACTTGACTATTTTTAGTTGCCTGATCTAAAAATTTGAAGTGAAAGCTCCAATGAGAGGGAGCTGTAATTAGGTATAAAGAAAGGACATGAAAGTATCTTCCTCAATTTTGAAGCTAAGAATTTTGACAAGAGGAAATTAGTGTGACTGGTGTGCATTCAACAAGTGATCCACAGGTAGAAAGAATGGCAGCAATTCATGAGTGTGTGTGTGTGTGTGTGTGTGTGCGCGCGCGCGCCTGCATACATGTGTGCGAGCCTGCATATATGTGTGTGTGTGTGTGTGTGTGTGTGCCTGCATATATCTGTATATACGTATGTAACGCACAGTATATAAAGCCTGCCAATTTCTTCCGATCTTTATGAAGAAAATTTTTTTTTTTTTACATAGGCATCACCACATTATCAAGGCCAAGAGGCCACTCAAGGATAGGGTTAAAGAGTGTACAGTAGAAATTGGACAATATAGTAATCATTAGTAATGAAAATTTGGTAAATTTGATAACTTATATGGAACGGCTCATCAAGAACTTATTTACGTTAGACTTGAACACAACCATATTGTAGTCAGCCGGAAAGCAGGAAAATGGAAGACAATTCCACAGGCGTGCAGAAGAAAGCTTTGTTCATGGAATCTACGTTTAGGTTTAGGCACAGATAAAGAGTGGGGGGAATTATTGATAGTGTTTACAGCTAGACGAGTGTTTCGTGTGAAGGTTTGGCGAGGGGGGACCATAGACTGAAGCTCAGTCGAACAGTTTCCATTAATGTCATAGTTATAGTCAAATATGCTCGTGCATGTGTACGATCAATTTCAGTACAGTCGAAGCATTGGTATAATGAGAAATTTGAGAATACATTAAGAAACCAGATAACCTACAGCAGGATTTTCTTTTTCAAATAAACAAATTTTTAATTTTTTTTGCAAATACAATTATTCCTGCTTGAATTATTTTGCAGGAAAAACCATAAATTTCAATTCCAAATGGAAACTTTTCTACCTGCAGCAAATTTTGCTATTACAGAATTTGAACATCAATAAATTCTTTGATTATTAACATTAAATAATCGAAGATCTATATATTTTTTTTATTCAATATGTAAATGCAAATGAAATACGAGATGTAAAATAAAACTTTAGAGCAATACTTAAAATGCTAGCATATGTGGAAATTCATGGAAAATTATCGAGTCTTTTTATTGAAGAAATTGTACAATTCAGAGTGTACTATTTTTAGCAATTATCAAAATTTGTCTTAGTTAATCTAACCGATTTACTGTCACCCCTCCCGTCTTATATCATGTAAATCAGGCCATTTTATACATAATCTATATAATTATAAAACTGGACCGTGTGCCCTCGTCTTTATTGATCAGGCGATTGCATCTTTTATAAAAGGGAGGGCAGATGATACACACGGGTGTGGCTCAGAGGCTAAGGAATGAAGGTGAAGAGTTTGTTTTGGTTTATGTTCTAGCTGATCTCCTCTATATGTTTTAGTTTGGATCTTTCATATATTAGGTTTAATACAAGAATCAATAGAGAATTGTTTTCTAATAAATACATAATCTGCATGAATTAAAATATAATTAAGCATATCTTATGACTGGCAATGCCGAGCGGCCTGCTAGTATTTTACTGAAATTTTACAAAATGACTTTCTGTAAGTTTCGGTGTCCGGTAATATTTTTCAATAATTATTTCCTAAAGATTTCTTATTTTTATTTATAACTGCCATATTTTGCCAGTTTACATAGAGAAGTATTCTTAATTCAAATCGAAATTGCCACGGAAAGAAGAAATAGGTACTATCTGAAACTTCAAATCTGGTGTAGAAACATGTCCGATGACATCATTCATGAGCAGTATCTTCATTTCTAAGCACAACTCGATGTAAGGGAGGTAATTCGTATTTTAAGATTATAACATTTTTTCTAGTTCTTTTCTATAGTAACATTATGAAATATAGCTGGCAAAAATATCGAGGTTAAAGATTTAAAGTTACAACTTAAAGCAATTTGTTTAATTGGACACTTCTGTAATTCATAAAAATGAGATCTTTAGATAAATATGATTATATACAAGGGACATTCCAAAAGTAATGTCTCATTTTTTTTTTTTAAATTCCACCTTGAGGGGGTTGGAAATTGCATTGTTATGACTGAGCTAATGCATTCATGACCTGAAATGTTCATTTGTTTTGTTGGATATTGATGGTGAGAGGTTAAGAAAACAACCTGTCACAGATGTGTCAAAAGCAGAGACGCGTTACTGAATTCCTGACAAAGTGCATTGAGAATGATGGTGACTATGTAGGAAAAATTCTGGCGCACTAAAGGTTGCTCATTTTAATAATACCGCTCCCATCTTCGTAGCTAAAAAAAAAAGTTTTACTTTTGAAATGAGCGTCATATGTGTGTGTATTACACAAACACAATATTGAAATGGCAAATACTAATGGAGATGGGGAAAATAACTAAAGCCTAGAGATTATAGTCTTAATTTTGAACTGTGAACGAAAAGGTTCCGTTTATTGTTCAGCTCACATTTCAAGGGAGTGAACAACAAATACAGACATTTTACTTAAAAACATTTTTCTCATGTGATGTTATTAATCAACAAAATTAACAGCGTCCCTAATTACTTGCCTCTGCACGAATGCAAAGTTAGACACAAGGACTATTTTTTATGTGGGGATGGGGAAGGGGTCAATATCCAGGTTTTCAGAACAGGGTTAATCTGAATGGGACATAAATAAAAGTTGCCTCTGTCAAGAAGAATCTCTTGCAACCGAGATCAAATACTTAATCCAAACCCTAACAGGAGCCTACAATCCACAAAATTGTCAATAATGTTCCAAACTAGAAGTTATACTCATCGAACAAAATAAATTTAACAGGAACTAGTTTTCAATACAAATATGAGAAAAAATATCGATTTCAGATTTATTTTCATCAGCAACTGAAAGCAATAATTTCATACTTGAAAAGTTTGAGACAGATTTATCACAATTGTTTTGTTAATAGATCTGATAATGAATTTATAACAAATTAGGACACATGTTTATGGGAAATGTGCTTATTCAATTATATTTCATCTTATTTATGAAGCTCGATGTAAATACAGAGCATATACAAATAGATGACACAAAAACAAGTCTATATGCCAAATTTCAAGATGTTAGTACTTATTTTTTTTAACATGTTAAAATATTCGATCTTAGACAGCACCAGTTTCGTAGCACACAACCATTCATGTAATTATGTCAATTTTTAAAACTTATCCTGCTCTTACTCAGAAGAATAACTTTAAAATAAAAGGAACATTTTTTAAAAATTTTCTTTTAAAGTTGAGGAGTTCCTATTCTTCTGATGAGTAAATAAATTAAAAAATTGATATAATTACATGATTCTGTGCTACGAAACAGATGCTGTCAAGAATTGAACATTTTAACATACATGTATGAAATTAGTCCTCACGCGAAAGGGCAGGACACAAAATGTTTTAATAGAATAACCGACTTTCACTGGCGAGGACTACTATTGACCGTAACCATACAGTCTTTTTGAAATTTGCATCTATTTTTCTCGTTATATACTAAATATTTGTTAATGAAACCTATAAGAAATGTGTTCCTTATTAAATTTTAAAGATTTTCTATTCTGAAAAATAAAAAAATTTAATCTAAAGTTATTTTAAAGTTTTTGTTTAAAAAAAAAATTCAGATTTTCTCATTCAGACCTGTATTACAAAGGTGGTTGCAAAAAAAATGAGTTGTGGTGTGAGGAGAAATACAAACTGAAAGGGGAGAGTTTTAAAATATAATCTTAAAAAGATAAGATACAAGTTAGAAAAGCATTTCATCCAAGGCATGAAAATTGTTAAAGAAAATGTTTTTACTATAAGCTTTAAAAATAAAGGTACAAGATTCAATTTGAAATTTATCTTCAAAGTGCACTTTTATAAATTTTACAAAGGTATAAAAATTTAATTTAAATCAAAAAATTACCATGGATTTATTTTATGTGATTCAATTTAAATTAAATTTTTATACCTTACTGATGCAATTACTGATTCCGTTTCTTCATAAATTTCATTTAGTTATAGTCATTTTTTCACAATTACTGTAAAAACATGTGAAGTGTGTAGATTTTTTCTCAAACAAAAAAAAAAAAACACTTGTGGGAGGGGTGATCTATAGATCATATAGTGTTTATCGATTGTTTAAAATCAATATTTTTTAACATTACTACCATCAGTGGAAAATTTTGCTTTAAGTCAAATCAAATAAAGACAATGAAAAGAATCGTTTTTGGCAACGGAAAATAGGTACAAATTTTCCGATTCCGATATTTCAAATTCTCCGATTAATCGTCCAAACACTAGTATATACATACTGAATAAATTCAAATTTATTTAATCGAATATTTTTTTTAAACGTGTTCAATACAAGGTAAAGCTTTATAAATATACTTTCAATACATCATTTTAAAAGGTCTACACAAATCAATTTCCATTGTCAGGACCACAAATCCATCAAGTATGAAATTGTGGTCCCAACGATGAAAGTCTAATTGATTTGTGCAGATGATTTTAAATGTTATATACACTGCTGTGATTAAAACATTTCGGTAGAAAAAAATAAAAAAAATAACCTAATGCAATGATCTGTATTAAAAAATTAAAAAAAATTGAATTCTCTAGGTTACTAATATTGTAAATTTATAAATAAATAAGAATTTAAGCAATATAATTTTCTTCATTTCCAGTAGTAAGTTTGTTAGTTCAGAAGGCAAAATATCTGACACCACTAATCAGTTGGAAGTGAACTGCCGACAGAGTTTCAAATCTTGAGGTTTGCCTGACTACACTGACCACTTGAAAAGTAGAAAACACGTATGCATGCGTGCACGTGTGCATATAGCTAGAGTCAGATGGTTTTGTAGCGGGGTTTGAATCTCCCAACTGGCAGTAATTGTAACACTCTGCACTGATGATTCCCAAAAGGCTGAAACACTAGTGTCTGTAAATGTTAAATTTTTATATATATATATATATATATATATATACACACACACACTTTTTGGTTCATTTGAGGGTACATTAGTTATTTCTCACCCGAGATAGGTGAAGATTGCAGCTCATAAGGCAATTAAAAGGTTTTTTTTTTATATTTGCAAATATGAAAACATTTGGTGTTAACTTTTATTAAAAAGGTCATTTGCAAGTTTTGTAGCTAAAGCCTAACTTTTGCAGAAAATAATCCAAGAGAAATAGAATGCGATACCTTTTATCCAACTCCTCTGAATACTAACCCAGCAGTGACAAATATTTACTCCTAATTGCAGTCTTTTCTACCCGTTTCATTAGGCATAGTCTTCTATTCTTCCTACCGATTTCAATACACCATTTTCCTGTTTAACATATTTATGGACAACTGCCGTCTCCAAAGTTTTTGAAGGGGTTTCTTTTTTTTTTTTTTTTTTATAGAGCTACACTGCTATAAAAAATAATAAAAATAAAATAAAAGACCTGGATGTGTTTGACAGTTTTGCTCATCAGCTTTGATTTTTAGCGAAACTGGTTCTCAAAAACTTAAAATCATTTTCTGAACAGAAAAAAAAAAGAAAAAAAAAAAAGAAAATACTATTTTCACACTATTTTCTTTCTATAGAAAACGTAAAAATATTCTCTTAAGAGTTCCATGGGCCGAATTAAAGACTAGCTGGATGGGAGTAGTTTGAAGACCCCCTTGCCTTAAAGAGATGATACCATTTAAATGTACATTTTATTTGTGTTTCTTCTTTCAGTGTCATTACTAGTTTACAATTAGCCGAGGCTAGTGTTAGGACCCCCCCCTCCTCCGATATTGGAGCCATTTATATCTAAAAGTGATTTTCACAAAACACTGTAGAGAACATGTATCAATGGTTCAAACATACAAGCTCAAAAAGAGAAAATAACATGACTAGAGAGCTCCATGTGATTGCAATACTTAAGGCCAAGCAATTTGATAACCTGTGAAGTTGTAGGATATACCAGCCCACCAGTAACTAAGTCATTTCGGTGGCCTTTTGTCTGTTGGGCTGAGGTATTCATTCTGGGTTGTCCCCCTTTCTAGACTTTTTTTGGCATGGAGTAAGTTTATTGCTTGATGCCCAAGGTGCTCTAACTGAGGAACACCAATGGGGCTGCCCCGGCAATTTTTAAAAAGCCAGAGTGCTCCTTCATTAAGGAAACTGGCTTAACTCCTTACCTTTAGCCTTGAGTCACATCTTCCTGCAGTGGAGGGGGTAGTAAATATTTACTTATGGGAGTACACTGGCCCAGCTCAGCACCCCCACCCTCAAATGAGGTATTGTTTAGTTTTAGGAAGGCACCCTCCCAGGCATTATCTTATCTTTTCTTAGATCATGATAGTCGTACATACATAGGTGGGTGGACAATAGTTCCCATTAAAGGAGAAAAGGAGCATCTGATTTTTTTTCTCTATATTAAACTAACCTTGCTGAAATGGGAAGCAGGGTGGGGTAAATAATCCCACCTGACTGAGTACTTGTTAACACCATCACAAGATGAGCATCCACCTGAAGAACTACTTAAGTGTGTGTGTGTGTGTATATATATATATATATATATATATATATATATATATATATATATATATATAATTACTTCTGAAAGTGTTTCAGTCAAACTTCCCACACACAGAGTTAGTGGATGAAGATGGATGTGGGGAAATGGTGGCCAGGAAGAATTCTCTGAAACTCCCACCTCTACCCTGTCTGAGCTTGGATACTGAACTTCCCACCACTAGTTCTTATCTGATAGTATTACTATCTCTTGTGAATGGGAGAGGGGGGGGGGAAGGAAAAAAGACCCTCTCCCTCCCAAGGTTGATTTACAGCAGATGTTCATTATCATGAACCATATTCAACAGTACCCACTACATATTCCATTACCATTTCGTTTTTTTTTTGTCCTGACATAAGGATGACCCCCAGAATCTTGCTCCCCACAATAAATTTTTTTTTTTTTTTTTTTAAATCTTTAGGATCTGGCAATTCCTAGTCTTAAATGAAGGAGGGCAAAGAACAGGTTCAATTGTTACACACCCGCCTCCCTCCCTCGATCTGTGAAGAAATGTTTAATAAGTGCTCAAGTTTTATTCAGAGTTGTACACTCCTGCTACCCACCAGCTAAAAACCCTTGCCTTGTGTTTGCACCAATATTCATATAAAACTAGCCTGGATGCCCGGCGTTGCCCGGGTGTTTGGAGGTGTATATTGAGAAAAAAAAAAAGTTGTAGCAGGCAGGCTCGAATCCATGACACGAAGGCGGAAAAGAAAGTGAAAGAAAATCTGACGTTTTACCGCTACTCCATGACACGACCGGAAGTTCGGAACGTTAAAATTAGACAATGTCAATCCAACCGTTAGGATGACTCGAAAGAAAAAAAACAAAACAAAAAAAAACAACCCCCTCCTTATAGAAAATTGCCCAGTTGAGGGTGAAGGAATTAATGTTTTTGAACAATTTTTCGGTATTTTTCATCCGAGATGTTGAGCTTCAAAATGATACCAATCTTGTGAAAATCCGTTACCTCTGTTGAAAGTTTTAGGCAAACATACATACATTTAAACAGACAGGCGAGATTTATATTATGACGAATTTTAAGTGATGTTAAATAAAACATTTCAAAAGAAAAATTTATTTGTATAGATAGCAAAATGAAAGTCTGATAAAAATAGGTTGATGGCGGTGGGTGATGTCGGACTTGCTATTTACCTTAGATCCATTAAGTATTTAGCTTTTCATAGATCCGTCCAATAGATTTCTTTACTAGCTAACTTTTGTGATGAACGGGATATATATCTCAGTGGAGGATAATATAGTCTAATATGTGTATCTGTATGTTCAGCTAAAAGTAAAAAACTATAAAACAAATAGCCACAAAGTTTATCTAGTCTGGATAAGCATGGTCTCGGATGAATATCAAAAATTTAGAAAATATTAATTTTCTGCAAGTTAACTTGGTCAGGTTTCTTCGTGTGAGAGGGTGGGTGGATGGGTGGGTCAGTTTTACTAATTTGAAAAGGATAATGCCAACTATCACTCAAATCTATTAATATACAAGGTGGAACAATAAAATTGTCTCCCTAGAAAAGACAAGATTCCATTTCCATTTGATGAAAACCGGTTTTTTGTTGCAAATCATCTACTAGTTGGGCAGTCGTGTACTACTTGATAAGTTTTTTGTGATTTTTGGAACATGAAAATCTTCATTCCATGACAAGTAGGTACAAAATAAACGTTTTTTCTTCATTTTTGTTTATCGCTATAAATGCCAATCTGAATAAGCACCGAAAGTATTTGAATTTCAATAAATATTTGATTAAACTTTGACAAGTGAAGCATGCATGGTTCCTCGTGAGTGCACATTGAACAAGACATAAAAAAAATGAAGTTCAGCATTGGACCCCCCCCCCATTTAGCCCTAAAAGTCCCCAGAGGACGTAAAATCCTGGTGAAAATTAACAAACAGTGCAGTTTTAGACCTTAACATATGTAAATTAGAGTTCTACCCCATCCAAAAAAAAAAAAAAAAAAAAAAAAAAAAAAAATCCAAGGCGTAGTTATTGAGAAAAGTGCGAACGGACGAGGGTGTATTTACAGGTCCACTCCTTTTGTCGGTGGGGGGGGGGGACGGGACCAAAAATAAACAGATGTATGTATGTGAAAATATTTAACCGATAAACTTTTAAACCACTGGACATGCAAGACTAAAATGAACATGAAATAGTAATCATACACCAAGGATGGTTTAAAATCTGGATGAATGAAGCACACATACAGAACTATGTCGCCAAGTTGCAATGCAAAATGTCCATTTCAACTATTTATTCCTATTACTTTTGTGCATGCGCATATTCATTTATAGCTTGAAATGGTTTAATTTTAAATGTTATCTGTCAATAGCTCAAACGGTAGGAAAGCGCTAGGTGGAGCGCTAAATGTTTTGCTTTTGATTCTAGCTGATGGCACCCACGTTGCCCCACCTTTTTTTTTTTTATAACTTTTGAAATCAGTACTTACGAAATCTGCAAGAATTAATATATTTAAGCATATTTTACGACTTGGCAAGCCTCCCCCACCCCAGTACTAAATAATAAGAAATATAAATATTTAAGTTATCTTGGGTGGGTGGGGGAAGCCACCCACACCAGTACATAAATCCAATATGAATGAAACTTAAGATTTCAAATGGTGTAGGTTGTTAAGCTTAGCTTACAAAAAAAAAAAATAAAAAAAATAAATAAATAAATAAAAAAATAAATAAATAAAAAGGCCCATGCTAAGTACTACTTTGTTTAGTATTCTGAGACTGAAAAGACAATTGCCCTTTTCTTTGTATAAGGATTAACAGGTTGGGATAAATATAACCGCCCACCTAGAAGCTCAGTAACAAATTGAGAAGTGGTGGTGGTGACGGACTTACAGGTGTGTCCAAGTCTGATATCCTACTCATTGAGATCAAGAGGGGGAAGGAAAGTTAGCGCCCCCCATCCCGACTCTTTCAAACTAGTGGATGTTGGTACGGGTGGGGAATACCATAAATACAGGAAATTAAAAAAATAAATAAGAAAAGGAATGAAAGAAAAGCAGATACAGACGACAGTGTGGTGGGTGGATGCAGGAAATTCAAATTTCAGATGAATGTAATTATTTCAGGAGACTTTTGGGATAAGATCACATTGTAATATCTGTTCTATTCTTGGCCAGAGAAAAAAATCCTAGAATAATGTATAGTTCAAATGTTTGTGCCAATCTAGAGTGATTTTTTTTATTTTTTATTTTTATTTACTTTTTTGTTCTTTTTTTTACAAAACTGATCCAATCTAAGTTTTACTGTGTGTGTGTGTGGGGGGGGATAAGAACTTGAAAGCAGATAAAAATAATTGAAACAAACAAATTTATGCTTTACAGGAGGCAACCTTTATATTTACTCCTCCCCTTTTTAACAATCGAATATTGGAAAGATTTGTTATCACTAGGGCCATGCCAATAGCATATTCTTTTCACCCATTTGAATAACAGTAGACAATCAACCATTTTATTTAACACGTTTAACTTCAACTAGAATAAAAATTAACCATTACTTATTTTGCAACTGTTCTATTGAAAAGAGGACTTTTTTTAAAAGATATTCCATTTAGTGTTTCTTATAAATTAACTTCAGTAAAATTTAGCTTTATATTATACAAATCATTTGTTAAGGTCAAGGTCGATGACGAGGTGAGAAGGAAATGGTCAAGGAAGGTGGCGTGGGAAAAGAGATATTCTTAAAATACACCCAAAATAAATTCCACATAATATTGTCATTCAGACAACTATTCAGTGTGGCTAGACAAATACTTCAAAATTCGAAATCCTATCATTTGGACAATTTGCACCATCATCACAAGCTAATGGAATTTAGATGTTTATATATGAACCATTTTCAACAGCCGAGAGCACTCTATTCTTTTACAATGGCAATCTTAATTACACTGACACACCGATTCTCATTAGGTCACCAAAGTAATGTTGAGACTGATCAGTAACAGATGGGTGGCCATTTGTGAATATATCAGGTATTGTATGTGGGAGGACAACGCCAGATTGTAAAAACTAACATTGTCAAAATTATCTCCCTTGACAGATCTCCATTAGGCTTCTGAGGCAACATCCATTAAATTTACAGTCCTTCACTAATCTCCTGCAAATAGATTGGAGAAAGGGTAAGAATTTCACACACACGTGTAATTGATACAATTAGTTTAATCTCATTACACCAAGAAACGTACAAGGCAATAAAATTCTTAGCATCTTCAGTAACTCAAAGAGAATTATTGTAAATGAGAACCATTACCCCTCCTTAAAGAAAAAACAAAAACTCATGGGGTGATCAGTTTCACATATATAAAGTTAAATAACCACCCACTTTATGACCAGCTACATGGAAAGTGTGTCATTTTAGGTAGGATTATGTCCAAGATTTTGTTTTTAGGTGAAATATTGCCACCAGAATTTAAGGTTAGTGATTGGATTAAGTGAATCTTTCCCCACTAAGAAAGTTATAAATCTCACCTGTCTGTTTAAATGCATGTATGTATGCCTAAAACTTTCATAGAGGTGATGAATTTTCATGAGATTGGTATCGTTTCGAAGCTATCAATTGGCTACAAACATTAATTCCTTCATCCTTAACTGGGCAACTGGGAGAGGTCGCTTTTTTGCTGATAGTTTCAAATGTCATCCCCTCTTTTTGGTCGACTAGTCTTAATTTACACCGTAACCACTTTTGGTTGCGCGATGGATGCAATGGCAAAATTGTCATGCTTTTGTTTTTCCCCACGTTCTTTTCTTCCTTTGTGGTACAGGTTCGAGCCTGCCTGCCTACCAGTTTTTTTTAGCCGAGAGTCCCCATAGACAAATTTATCACTTAGAGTCTAATATTGATTTGTAGGATAAGCATGTTATTTGAACTGACTGCCTCTCCTATACATTTTTTTTTTAGATAAGCAAAATAATCCAAAATTTTAAACTTACGTTTCGAGAAACAATATATTGCAATCAAATTTATGCAAACATTAGGTTGCATTTTGTGTGGACTGTAGAACGTTATATTTTACAGTCCAAATAAAACGCATTTTTATCTTATGAGGAGTGGGGGAAGAAAAAAAAAATGCCCAACATAAGAAATGCAGACCAAAAGCAAAAGATTGCACCTTGCATTTGCTCTGCTAACTACCACTTTTTACCCTCTCCGCCCCCCTCCACCATTTTGAGTCTGGTCTGCCCCCAAATTCTGTCTCCCAGATTTACAGGGGTCCTATGTAGGTGTGTGTGAGAAATTGGAATGAAAAATAGGCAGCTTACTGTTGTGGTATATCTCCCCCCCCCCCATCACTTCTACAAAGGAGAGGGTGCTTGGGGAGAGGTGTGCAGTATTAAATAGCCCAGACAGCTGGAAGCTGTGATTTTTTTTCTCTTCAGAATACCCCCCCCCCCGCCAAAAAAAAACAAAAAAAAAACGCCCGGGCTCAGTATAGCTGCACCCATCCCTTCCTAATTGTATGACACAAGCAAACATTTCAGTACAAATTAAGTCCGGGGATCAACAAAAATGCAGACTAAAAGTGAAAGAAAAAGAAACGTGTGTGTGTGTGAGGAGAGAATTATAGTAACCGATTTTTTTTCTGTCGATGGGACAAAACATGAAATATAAGCAGGAAAAGACAAATTTTAGGCTGCAGCAGAAAACTTAATTTTTTTTTTTTTAATACAAGCCCTGTTGCAGATTTCAGTAAGAATTACTGCATTTTTTTCCACTCAGAGTTAGCAAAAATTGCAATTATTCCTGCCATATGCGAATGTGACAATGTTGATATTTTACATGGATTATTTCATTCTTATTGCATACTAGAAAAAAAAAAATGCATACACAAATTATCGGAGCCAATATAGGTATCCACCGCATTGTTAAATCATTTTATAAATTGAAATGATTTAAACACTGACTGAAAAACACTTGCAATATATAGTAAAAAAAAATTTGATAACTAGAATACCTGTCCTGGACCCCCCCACCCCGAAACAGAAGTTTTGCACCATTCATGTCCTCTCAAGATTAAAATGATACTAAACCATATATCTAGAATCCTCATTCATGCATTCCTTTTTAAAAGAAATGCAAATTTAGGAAGTCTTCCTTTATTGGTCTCTAACGACTATGGATTACATCCAATGAAAATGAAATAGTTGAAGTTTCAAATGACAAATTCTGCCGATATTGTTGCATCTAAAAAGACTTTAAAATACAAAGAAACTAAACTTTCGAGAAATATTTATCAATGTCAAATGTTATTTCACAAAAATCAGAAGTATCTGAATCTTCACAAGAGACTCCCCCCCCCGTGCATAAAACTAAATGTAGTGCACATTTAGACCCCTTACGCCCAGCAGCTGCATTCCAAAACTCAATGATCAGTTAACTAGTTTAGGCATGGCTCTTGCAATAAAAATATATAAAACATACCTAACTTTATAAAAATTAAATTTAAGATATTCTAATTTAATTCAAGCTACGAATGTAAATGTTAAATATATTGCAAATAAAAAATATTCATGATAGATCCGATCGCGCACGTGTTGCAGATCGTGCACGTGTTGTAGAAAAACCAACAAGCAAAATGAAAATCAAATATACAATATTTTTTCGTGTTTCAAAGTAGTTTTAAATGAAGTTTGTGAATTTGAGATAAGGATTGGTTATTCATATTATTTGGATTTATTAGACTATTGTTCTCATCTTGTGTGATGTAACCTCCGACCTTTAGGTGTATCTTGTTAGCCAGGACAGGTATTCTTGGATGTGGGTTTTGTCATCTAGTCATGGCTGACGGAACAAGAGCATGCTACCCTCGTTAAGTAAATAAAGGGTTCCTCTTGAAATTCCGCCCAAATTCCTGAGTTTGACACACATTCCCCGAGTTTGACAAAATACACTTGAAGGTTAGAGGTTACGTCGACCGAAACGTTGTGACAATCACACTCAAGATGAGAACATCTGATGAATCCAAATAATATGAACTATACTTAAATATTAGGGGATTTATAAAGAATTGGAATCGGGAATTGTATCAGAATAAAAAAAAATGTTGGAATCGTCCCATCACTACTAAATAACCAGATTCGGCATTAAATAACGGTTGCTATGCCGTAAAACAAAACAACCAAATCAATTAAACTGAAGCGTGACTGACAGATACTTGGACTGCTCTCAAATAAGATGCGTCCCTTCAATCATCACGTTTCGTGATGATATTTCAAATTGAAAAGTGAAAACTTAATCAACTAGAAGAAACCTTTTGTATTCACGTGTAGGCACATTAAAAAAAATGATTTTGACGAATGAATGCAATTTTTTATTATATTCTGCATGAATAATTTACAAATAGTTTTAAATGCTCTTTTAATTTCAGAGATTCGTTTTTTTATGAGCTGTTTAACAAACAAAATGGTGGAAAAGTCATTTCAACAAGAGTTTGCGTTTACACTGAATGCCTTCAAATATTTATTCATGATGTTTGTCTCAACTGATTATTCATGATGTTAAGTTATGCAGTTTCATGCCATGGCATTCACCTAAGGCAAAACTTCTTGGCCTTTTAGCTAGGAGCAAAGTGTACTATCTTTTCTGATACCAAGGACAAAAGGTGAAGTGTAGTAAGTGGAGGAGAAATCCACCATGACCGAGGCAATTTTTATTTTTGTCCCTGACCATACTCAAATGTTTAACTTTGGGGATCTGACGTGAATCGGAGTGTCAAAGCTAGGACGGATTCCATTTAACCCATACACCCTGGCAGGTACTATACACTCTAGGGTTAAAGTATACCTCTAAAGGGGATAGGGGCACTCACCAAATAGAGTGCATTTGGAAATATGAAGCCTTTTAATTAACTGTAAAACAGTACATGTCTGCAAACTACAACACTACATTTCCATGTAGACCACTTTCATATATAAACTTAATTCGCGCGATTACATTTTGTGCACTGAATTAACTTTAATTTTATTCGATTCCTAGTCAATTTATACAACTGGTAGATCTGTCATCGTATTGGTTCCTCCAGACGGTGCCACTGCACAGAGTGCCTCACTTAAAAGTAGCCCCCAAAAATGCAGTAGAGAGGAGGAACATTTTGTTTAAATTATCTGTAGTCTTATAAAAGTGTTATATCTGTAGTCTTATAAAAGTGTTATATCTGTAGTCTTATAAAAGTGTTATATCTGTAGTCTTATAAAAGTGTTATATCTGTAGTCTTATAAAAGTGTTATATCTGTAGTCTTATAAAAGTGTTATATCTGTAGTCTTATAAAAGTGTTATATCTGTAGTCTTATAAAAGTGTTATATCTGTAGTCTTATAAAAGTGTTATATCTGTAGTCTTATAAAAGTGTTATATCTGTAGTCTTATAAAAGTGTTATATCTGTAGTCTTATAAAAGTGTTATATCTGTAGTCTTATAAAAGTGTTATATCTGTAGTCTTATAAAAGTGTTATATCTGTAGTCTTATAAAAGTGTTATATCTGTAGTCTTATAAAAGTGTTATATCTGTAGTCTTATAAAAGTGTTATATCTGTAGTCTTATAAAAGTGTTATATCTGTAGTCTTATAAAAGTGTTATATCTGTAGTCTTATAAAAGTGTTATATCTGTAGTCTTATAAAAGTGTTATATCTGTAGTCTTATAAAAGTGTTATATCTGTAGTCTTATAAAAGTGTTATATCTGTAGTCTTATAAAAGTGTTATATCTGTAGTCTTATAAAAGTGTTATATCTGTAGTCTTATAAAAGTGTTATAACAGATGCCGGAAGTGCTCCCTGTGGATGTCTATGCATTTCTGGGCACGTTTAACGTTTGCAGATACTGCCTGTAGATTCTCTTTGGTGATTCTCCTGATAGCGTTGGTAATGCTCTGCTTTAGTTGGTCTAGATTGTGAGGATTATTTGCATAAAATATTTTAAAGTCACTCAAAGATAAAAATCACACGAGGACAAGTCCAGGGAACGTGGTGGCCATAACCCTTTACTTATTGTTCCCTCTTCCGTAAACATGTCATGAAATCGTGTCAGTGATCTGTGAGACGTGTGGCATGTAGCGCCATCTTGTTGGAAAAAGAATTGCATTTTGTCGTGTCAGTTGGTCATTCAGAGAAAAGTAGTCCGATCTCTCAAATCTTTAAGTAGGCCATCCTGTAAAACTGGTCACCTAACGCCATCAAGTCCTTATAAAAAAGATCTAAACAAAAACTCCTGTGCATACACCAGTTGCTTGACCTCATAAAGTAAATCTAACATTAAAACAATGTTTTTTTTTCATTTGTTATCGTAACTGTTACATAAATTTACTCATTTATAATATTTCCTTTTGGTCATATAACACACATGCCTGATCTGAACTCATATGGCTGCAAGATGTGATTGATGATGACAAACACCAAGTGACACTGATTGTAGTGAAGTGAATGTTGAATATCGCCAGTTTCACTAAATAAAAACTGTTCGTTTCAAACACATCACCGCTCAAGTAGATATCTTACTGCGGATGCAATTCTCTACCTATATAAAAGCCAGGTACGTCTAAGGATGCCACATCTGGGCAGGAACTGCTAGAAGCATCTTATCCTGCCTTGACAGAGTTCAAAATAGACTTCATAGCCTTGATGAGCAATCCCCTCAAGTAATCCAATTTACCAAATTTCCACTAATGTCTCATTGACTACTGTACACTAACCTTTAACCTGGAGTGGCTTCCGGGTCTCGATAAGTGGTGACTACTTTGTAAAAAAAAAACAGAAAAAAAAATGTTTCAGATTTGAATAGGTTTATGTAATTTTAACATTTCAACAGTAAAAAGCTAGATTCAACGATGCCCATTTACGAGAAAGGGAACCTGAAATCAAATGAATTTTAGTAATTGAAAAGTTACATAAAGTTCATTCTAGGCTTTTGTGGCTAGAAAAAACCCTGATCCGTGAAAACACTGTTACCCCCCCCTCCAATCTCTTAGTTCATTCACTCATTTCAGCACAAACAGACATGTGGTTATTTTTATTTAATGAAACGGCGAGGGAGGGGATGGACGGTATGAAATATTCAGATTCACAGAAAATGGACTGAAAAATTAAGAAAAAGCGAAGGCAAAAAAATAAGGTAAGAAAAACCAATGAACAGCGATAGTTGGGAGATGGTAAGAGTAAAGCTCATGACCCCCCATCCCTCTCCACCGACCCTAAATTTAAAGCACAATGACAATGAAGTATCAGCGAGAAGGTAGGATGAGGGAGGGGGAGTAGTTAAAAAAAAAGCCTGGATGCACATCAGATTAAGAATAAAAGGTGGGCGTTAAAAAAAGTTAAGAATGGAGAAAGAAAGAGCAGGAGGGGGGAAATAAAGAAAAAAGTTGCCCACTGTTTTCTGAATGCTAAACTTTCCAGTCTTTTCACACTAGAAATGCCCCGGAGGTGGGGAGGTTAATGCTTAATTATTTCCATTAAAAAACACTTTGCATTTAGCTCATCTCTATAAGAGCAAAGTTAGATACAAGGTTGTTTTTTAATGTGGAGGGGAGGAGGCGATCGAATTCCACAAAATGGTGCCCCCTCCCCCAACCATCTCAAAAAAAAAAAAAAAAAAAAAAAAAAAAAAATTACTTCAGTATAGAACGACTTTCTAAGAGCAAAAAAGATACATTCGTGAATCCTAGCAACCAGCAGAATTCCATACCCTTAATGCTCAGTTCTGAAGAAAGGGACCTTTTGTAAATGACCCTGATAGTTGAAAAGCACTTTGACATACACTAAAAACATTTCCTCAAGTTAGAACAGATACTACACTTCATCTTTTCTGCCCTCGGTCAACAAAAGGAGAAATCCTTTTAGACAGAGGCAATTTTTATTTTTTGTTCCAATCCAGAGCACCACTATTTAGAGAGCTGCCCCCCCCAAAAAAAAGCTTATGTCTAACTGCCCTCGTGGGGAGGCGTGTAAATAGAGAAACCTGATTATGAGTAACAGTCACCTGTTATTCATTAGCGAGCTCTGCAAGGATTTGCAAGAAAGTATATTGATTTATATAATTGCTTTCATTTTAGAAAACGTTTCAATTTATTCCCAAAGGAGACGACCATTTCCAGTGCCTTTTTCACTCACGCTGTACTTGCATTTAAACAATATCTTTTACAGTATTAATCTCTTATATAGCTGGAAGTCATCGAAAGAAATTTGTGTATGCTGAACCGTTTGATTTCAAGGAATTTACCATATACACATTCCCAAGAACAGAAAATAGTCTCACACTAGTCATTTCAAAACATTTTTATAAAGTAATAAATCAAGAATTTTTAAACCAAAAAAGCTCCCTCTGTACAAAACATTTGCTGCAAGATAATTTACTTTTAAAAGCACTTTAAAAGTAGCATATCATCTGGCATTGCCCGGTCATAAAATAAACTTAAATATGATATTTTAGTTTATGCACATTTCATATTTATTATCAAGCTGATTGATTATTATACTGTACCTAATATAGTAGTGATTTCAAAAGTTAAAAAAAAAGGACTTCGGTGCCATCAGCTAGAATCGAAACCAAGAAGTTTTCCAGCATTATTTGTTACCATCCAAGTCAATAAAATATACATTTGATGTTATTTCGAAAGTTTTGAAATGCGTATCAAAACTTTAAAAATAAAGTCAAACGTATAAATGTATATTTGTACATGTGTAGAAAATGCACGTTTAGTCAACTTACGCCTGCCAAGTTCCGTTTTATTTTTTACCCTTTAGCAACTTTTTTTACTAGCTAAAAAGTCAAATTGAATTCGTTTCACAGGCCCAAATCCCTTATAAACAGTAGAACCCCAGGATATGCCATTAAAAATTAGTAACAAAGTTCAATACAGTATATAATACACATGTATATAATCAAATAACATAACACCGTAAGGCAGGGCAAATACCGTAACCAGAGTCTGGAAAACCATTGTATTTCACATCGTAACCTGAAAAAAAGAACGCATCCGAGAGCCACCGTATCCCGAGATTCTGTGTGTGTGTGTGTGTGTGTATATATATATATCTCAAGTTTCAAGTCCATAAACCAAAATCTGACAGGAGTTTGGTAGAGTATTCCTCCCACAGACAGACAAGGTCACTTATATAGATTTACATTTATTTTCACTTGACATACTAGAAATTTCATGACTGACAAATCTATCAGTGGATAAAAGATATAAATATAATTCCCGTTGGCATGTAATGACCAAAACTCAATTTCCTTGTTTTTTTTTTTTTTTTTTTTTTAAACTAAGGAGTCACCACTTATCAAACCCCAAAAGCTATTAAAGGATAAGAGTTAATGAGTGTCAGGTGGATGCTGAGACAACACTGACGATTGATAGTGACAATGGTTAGGTAAAATTTGATTAAGACAGATTTAAGAGTTTACATTGAACTTGAAAACGATTATGTTGTAGTCAGCTGGCAAGTAAACCAGTAGTAATGTTGGTCAGAGTTTTAGGAATTAAACTTTGCTAATAGAAGTCTTTTCTGTGAGAAAAGAGTAGCATGAAGAAAAGGATCATCGTCCACTAGATTTCGAAATAGATTTTGTACTCTATCAAGGCAGGAAAGGTTGCTCCAAGCAGCACCTCCCAGAGAATATTCCTTTTGTTTTACATGGAAGAGCTAACATTTTGAAAGAATTAAGCATTTTTCAGGTTTCTCTGCTCATCTGATTTATGACATTTGGTGATTTTTTTTTTTTTTTTTTTTTACATGGGAGTCACTACCTATCAAGGCCTGGATGCCACTCGAGGATAAGGGTTAAAATGCTTACTCAATAACTATTGCATCCATTTAATTGAAAATGCTGCCATTTTAACCATTGATTTTTTTAATGATTGCTGCATGTTCACGGTCCAACTTTTACAAAGAAAAAGCTTTTCAACTTACCTCTCAAATAGAACAAACATCTTCCCCCCTCCTATAGACTATTAAGTGTCATTTTTAAACTTAGCCGGCTAGCTATCTCTTGCATACAGACTAAAAATAAGGCGTGATCAGTTCACCTGTTGCGTTCAGATTAGATTGCTTGAATTGAGAAAAGGAATTTGCAAATCAAGTTAAATATAAAAAATTAATCGCTCTATGTGCTTATCAATCAATGGTTAAGTAGCCTTACTACTTGTGATGATATTAGTTCATAGAATAAGAGGGAAAACCTGATAGATCAAAAGTGTAAAAGTTATTTGCAAATTATGGCTAATTAGGACATTTTTTTTATTGGATCCACACAGCACTCCAGCCTGCCCAATATTCCAATTAACTTGAAATTTTTTTCCCCCCTAAACATAATCCGAAAACTGAGGAATATTTTAGTATGTATTTTGATTAACTTGACTATTATAAATAGCAAAGATGTCTGGCCAGGCATCAGTTTTCAATAGTTGATCTAACCTGGTAAAAATGACAATTATGAGGTTATTGAGGATGTTAAAGAGGGAAGGCAATCTTTTAAAGTCTTTAAATCTCAATATGCATTTTTTGATAATATAGAAAAAAAAAAAAAAAAAAACTTTTTTGACGTGTGAATATTTAAAGGAGTTATTTTATTTGTTTTTTTGGTAAAATTGATTTTTACCAAAAAAACAAAAACAAAAAAAAAAAAAACAATGCCCATTTCTAATGAGTCCTATAAGCAATTAGAACAGATGCAACTTTAGTATGGATTAGTGTCCCCAATGATGCAGGATCAAACAGAGATGAAAGGGAAAAACGATAATGAAATACCAAGGTCTTATGTACGACATGAAAAGAAACTGGAATCTTCGGAAGATCTATCATTCCAGTAATCATATGAGCAACTGAACTCCTGAAAAAGAATTTAAACTCTGGCAAATATACTTTGTGAACCAAGGAAGATGTAAACAATTGCACTTAGAATCTTAAAAAGACCTTGCAATGTTTGAGATTGTGAGTGAATGTCTGGCATCTCTGGCTAGAACAAAGAAAATTAAACAAAAACAGCTCCAAGATAACTCTTACACACACAAAGGATTCAATATTTTTTCAGAGAGCATTATAATTCTAGACCCCACTTAAACAAGATTCCTTAAATTTCATCTTTAGACCATATATACATACATATATATATATCTCAAATTACCATATACTTGTTTACTATGAAAACTTAAAAGCACAAACATTTCTAATCTCAAATGATGAGGGAAGGGGTTAAAAACAAAACTGAATTTTAAATAGAAAAATTTTTTTAACATTCGAGTAACAATAAATTACTTACCATTTGTATCATAAATGACTTCCTTGTCGTATCCTGGATTTTGTTTTTTAAAATAATGAATAACAATCACAACGGCCAACAATAAGACAACGCTAGTGCAAATAATACCGATAAGTGAAAGCGCAATCGTCCTCCATGGATTTACATCTGGACTTAACGTTAGATCGGGTCGTTTACTTATCTTGGTATTATAGGCCTCATTTTTAAAGTTATCATTGTTGTTATCGTTCGTGTGATGGGGAGACTTTCCCATGCTATGTCTGTGATGATGGGAACCATCGCCAGTACGATTTCGGCATGGTTTTTTGCCTTGCAAAAAGTTATTGAATTCTAGGAATGGTCCACAACGAATATCCTCAAATGCACTGCATGGCCTCCGGATGATCTGATTAACTGGACAAACAGAACAGTTGACACATCGACTCTCAGCAGAACTCCAGTATGTGTTTTGGGGGCAAACACTGTATCCGGCAGAGGACATTGCCACAAGAGACAGTGCCAAGGCCGCAACAAGTAGAGCATTCATAACATTTATCTGCAAAGAGAAAACAGGTAAAATCTTAATATATGGCAGTACATATACATAATTAGAAATATTTTTATACCTACAGTGTTTTACTAGTGGGACCTGTGGAAATTCTACAGGAGACTCATCCATATGTAATATATTGATGTTGGCATTCTGTAGATGTTCAGTATAAATGGAGACTGATATTGTAGCTATTTTGTTAAAACTGCAAAAGTATTTATCCAAGCTTGCACGAACTACCAGCAAAGCCCGGTCGTAAAGTATGCTTTAATATATTTTAATTCTTGTCGATTTTGTATATATCATAGAGTTAATATTCTATCGATTTTTATATTATATTCAAAAATTGCAACAAATATATCCATGACTTGTGTGCATTAGCTTGAATCGAAACCAAAATAAAAACTTATGAAAAAAATATAACTCGAGTTCCTTCAGCCATAATCGAAACCAAAATTTTGAAGAATTCTTGATGAAATTATTTATGACATGACAAACCAATCAGATGTAAGTGTGACAGAAAACATGCACACTATTGTATTAATATATAGATGCTTATGCAATCAGTGTAGACGAACAATGCTGATCAAAGGATGTGAACTCCACTACAAAGCCACCTTCGACTCCATTAGCAAGGAACTTTCCCCAGAGCCACGATTCACTGCCACAAAATTAAGGGAAATTGACATTAATGAAATTTAACATTTAATACAGATGATTTTACATTGATTAAATAACAGGAAGTCACGATCTCACACAAGGCTAGCTGACTAACTTTCAATTTCCCCAGCCAGTGCTCAACTTTATGAATTTCATTAAGTGTGTGTGTGTGTGTGTGTGTGTGTGTGTGTGTGTGGCTCTACATTGCAAGTGAAACAATCACATTTGCGAGTGATTTTTCAAAGTGGCAACCAGAAATAATGAAACACTTCTCTTTTGGCGATTACATTTCTTCCACTAAAAATCTTCCAGGGCTCACCGAGTGAAAAATATCTTTTCAGCTTTTTTTTTTTGTTGATAAAACGAACAAAGTTATTTAAACAATAAAAGTTTAATAGAACAATATACTCTTTGTTTTTCAACGAAGGCTGTTAAAATATATCTGAAGAAGTTAGAATGTTTACACCGTCAAGTATCAACATAAAATTTGTTGTATATTTAGAATTCCACTTATTAAAAACGCAGGAAAATTTTTATGATGTACATACATACTTGTCGCAAAACGAAAATGTCATATTCTAAGTCATGTGAGTTTGGCTAGTAACTTTTCTATATGGCTAGTAAACAGAAATATTTAGTTGTCAAAGGTCAACTAAAGAAATTTGTCCGTAGAGCCCCGATATATATATATATATATACACACACACACGTTTAATCATAAATATATTTTTAATGTACATTTTCAATAAGTTTTTCCAAATTGTAACAAGCTCAATAAAAATGAATTTACATTTTCAGAGCGTATATATCGAAAGTAAACATACCAAACCAAAGATGAATTTTTAAATCATTCATGTTTTAAATCATTCATTTAGTCTTAGACGTGTTTTGTTGAATGGCAGAAATTCAAACAACAATTCAACCTTAGAAAAAGACACGGCTGGAGTTTTTTTTTTTTCCTTTAAAAAAGATAAAAATTTGAAGCAAATAAAAAAATGTTTAAGTCATAAGAGTAAAGGATTTTTAAATTTATTTTATCTCCTGATTTTTATCCCTTTTAAATGAAGAGAAAAAAATCTCCAAATGTTTTTTTTTTTTGAGGAACATAAATTTGTCTGATGAGGTGTTTGGATTTTCACTAGTGTTGGGACGATTAATCGGAATCAGAAAAATCAGAACTTTTTGGGGTATCGGAATCAGTATCAAAAAAATTTGTGCCTATTTTCTGATGCCAAAACCGATTCCTTTAATTATATTTTGTTTTTACAAAACATCGTCCACTGCTTGTAGTAATAATAAAAGAATAAATATTTATTGATTTAAACTTCTAGTAAGACTAAAATCCTTAGATCACCCCGTCACAAGTGCGTTTTTACGTTTGGGAAAATACGTGAACATTTAAGATGTGCTTTTACAGAAAGCAAAACATAACAATTTTATACTAAAATATTTAGACATTTATAAAGAATCGGAATCGGGAATTTAGTACGGAATCGGGGAAAAATATTGGAATCGTCCCATCCCTAATTTTCACCACTCAAAACACGTTTAAGACGAATTATACTGATAAAAATCAAAATCAGTGATGTAAATGAATCTGGTTTGGCATGTTTACTGTCGATATATATATGCACTAGCGTATATAATGGCATAATCATGCTGACACACTGGTTCTTGCTAGATCACTGAAGTTAAGCAATGTTGAACCTGGTCAGTACTGAATGAGTGACCATTTGGGACTTCCAGGTGTTGTATGTGCTCTCTGCTTATCTTGGCATTGTTTCCAGCCATCCTGGACTTCTTGGGAGAGGTGTGGTTGGAGATTACGCAACCTTTGCCACACGATTACATGAGCAGCTGCCCCTACAGGGGGTATCCTGTGTGTTTTGAGACTGAATGGAGACATCGATACGCACTAGCTGGCTTTGTTAACTCATCATTGCTTTGCAAAATACGCTACTTGAAATGCTTAAGATTTCATTCATACCTTTGTTGTAAAAACAAAACATCTTTCTCATTCATATAATAGATGATCAAATTGATTTGTCTCTCCGCTTGCAATTTAGGAACAGATCCAAAGTTCTACAGCGTAAAAACCAAATCAAAAGTATACTACAGGTCCAAATACCCTATATATCAAATTTCAACTCTGTAGACCAAATGTTCAGAGAGGAGTTTGGAAGAGACTTTCCACACACTGACAAAGTCATTTATAAAAATAAATCTATGCGCTGGAACGTTTTCATCTTGAATTCTATGCAATTATGCAGAATGTAGAAACTATGCATAAATAGAATTCAACATAATAGTGAAATGAAACGCATCATCTAATAATCATAAATGAAGCAATTAACGCTCGTTTTTTCAAATGAATATGCAAATTAGTTAACCTTCATGTAGTCTCTTTGCATATTTATGGCCGAATACATTAAAAAGTTTGTCTTAATTTTTTAATGGAAAAAGTAGGCTTTTAATAACATCAGAGCGAGGAAAACTTTATAGGTATAAAGATTATACTAGTGTGTACATACAGTCAAAACTTGAAATATAATTGGTTCATTGCTTCTGTTCATTTTCTATAATAACACACGCACGTGTTTAATTGATAAAATTTCATGAATGAATCCTGCTCTGCCAACCTTAGACATCCAGAAAGGTAGAGAAAAATAGTATTAAAAGAATTAAATATTTACAACTGTTATAATTAAATTTGACCCCCACCTCTCCCAATAAACAAAAAACAATTGTCTATATCACAAACATAAACAAACGAGTTAGTACTGATACTCAAATATATGCTGAATTACCTCCCTTAGTGGTACACATGAATGCAATAGTTATAATACATGGGGTATTTATTTGCTTCCCCACTGAGCAAATTAGACACAAGGCCGTTTTTTAATGTGGAGAGTGAAGGGAAAATGGGGACCAGCTCCCCGAGGAGTAGGGGAGCTGGATAGTGACAATTGGTATGAAGGGTTTCCCTTACATTGACCAAGGTCTTATATGCGGGGTTGGTATTTATTTGCTCCCCCACCGAGCAAATTAGGCACAAGGCCGATTTTTAATGTGAGGAGTGAAGGGGAAATGGGGACCAGCTCCCCGGGGAGTAGGGGGGGCTGGATAGTGACAATTGGTATGAAGGGTTGCCCCTACATTGACCCAGGTCTTATATGTGGGGTTGCCCCCAGATATGGTCTTTGCTTGCAGTATCTACCGGAACAGATACTACACTTTGATCTTGGCCAAGAACAGGTTATTTCAAATAGTTATAATACATGGTATTTATTTGCTCCCCCACCGAGCAAATTAGGCACAAGGCCGACTTTTTATGCGAGGAGTGAAGAGGAAATGGGGACCAACTCCTCACGGAGTAGGGGAGCTGGATAGTGACAATTGGGCAAATGTTTACTTTAACTACAACAAAACACCAACCAATAAAATTTAGATTTTTACAGGTTTTCGGGGGTTGCTGACAACGAATCTGATATTCAAACCTGTCGCAAATTTACCATTTGCATGGTATTAACCCCTGAACCCTCGCACTATTTTGTGCCAACTCACCGCCATCGTTTGTGCTATTCTTACATGATGCGTTCGTGCATGAACGCGCGGAAGAATTTGTTAGCAGATATTTGAAATTAGTTTTCAGAAACAAAAAACGTGGTTCATTTTTCTGTGTTGCATAGTTTTTGATGCTTTTTTTAATTGATCTAAGAATATAAATTTTTACGAGTGATTTACAAAAGCATTTTATTTTTCGTTTATTTTTTTGAGGGGAGGTTATGTAATGTACAAAAACTACTGCTTGGTGTATGCCGGCGCGTTACTTACGGTAAACTGGTGGGGGAGGGGGCGTTACATTGGGAAAAACAGTAAATTAAACTGCAGAAGCACCTATTGTACAAGTTCTATAATAAACTAATTCAAGCTACTATAATTATAAGAATTAAAACAGTCGTCTCTACGTTGCAATGTAGGCCACAATGTATTGTGGACTACGTCATTGCAGGGGACGCATGTGAAACTTCTGGTGCACCATGGTGGGTCCTCGACTAAAGCAGACAATTGATTTGACTAAAAAGATTTTACTGATTTCTATGACAAAAATAAAGTGTGGAACATGCGTTGATCCTCATTCAAACCCAGGCAACGTCGGGTCTCCTTGCTGGTATGACTAATAAATTAAACATTTTATTTAATGCAACATTCTGAATGCGGATGAATTATGTATATTGTCACAATATTTTGCATGGAAACCGATTATGCATACTGATGTAATGGTCTAGTCATCAGAAACAAATGTGTGTCGGATACATGCGTACATAAAACCACTTTAAAAATGGGAGTGGACATTCAAATGACTTGCATCACAAGGTTTTGCTTATTCCCGATTCTTAAGATTTCTAGTAAAAATAAATAAATAAAAAAAAGGAGAAATTTCGAGTGTAATTTGGTGCAGTCAAATTCCTTTTCAATCTAGCAAAAGGATTGGTGCGAGTGTAGAGTTCAACCGAATTTAAAAATCACGTAAATTTATAAAGTAGTTTTTTTTTTAAAGCTAAGAAAATCAAATTTTGAGATAGCGAGAAAAATGCGTCTTACCACGACCTCCGTAATACATGTTAGGGCGCGGCCGCGGTCTTACGTCGCCATATTCCAGAAACGATAAAATTCATTACTGGTTACCTCCCCTTAACGGCCTCTCCAGAAATAAGAGGAAAACTAGTCCTGTAATATACTATTAATCTCAACCGTTAAAAAACGACCCTGGTGTCTAACTCTGTCCCGTGGGGAGGCATAGTAAATAGGTACTATTAATCTCAAACAAATTCTTAAAATTGTATTTTCTTAAATAAAAAAAATTTATTAAGTAATTTTTAGAATATGCGGTATTTTTTTTTAGATTAGATCCACCTCCACAATTTTCTTTTAAATGAAAACTTTCGCAAGTTTTCGACTATGCTGAATTGCTGAATACGTAAATTGCATTGAAATTTTGCAGAAATAATTAGTTATCGAGATATAAAAAGTTGTATTATGCATTTCTTTGGCGGCCATCTTTTTTTACGCGCGTGCAGTGTCAGTCATGACTAGATTTGTTTATGGCGCGCGCGTACGCGAGTAAAAAAATGGCCGCCAAAGAATACAATGCATAATACAACTTTTTTTTTTTATATCTCGATAACTACTTATTTCTGCAAAATGTCAATGTGATTTTCGTATTCAGCATAGTTGAGAACTTATAAAAGTCGTCATTTAAAAGAAATTTGTTGAGGTGGACCTAATCTGAAAATTTACCGAATATGCTATTTTTCGTTCCACGGTGAGTACATATACCAACAATTTTTCTGTATTTTAAAAAAATTAAGTTGAACGCTGAACTTGTAGAAAATTTACAAAAAAAATATTTAACAGCAAACGTATCGATAAGACGAAAAAAATCGAACGAATTATCTGCTGACTACATGGTTTTCTTCCAAGAAGAAAACAAATACCTGTCGAGTCATTCTTACGTAATCAAACTATGGCCACCCCGCCATCGTTTCTGATCATCTCATACTATGAGACTCATAGTATTGATAATCTCATTAACCCTTATCCTCGAGTGATTTTTGGCCTCAGTAAGTGGCGTCTCATTGGTATAAAAAAAAAAAAATAGCGACATCAAATGACATTTTTTTAAATATGTAATATAGCGATTTTCCACAGATTCCGATACAATTACTAATTCTGTTTTTAAAACAGTGTTTTAAATCTCCGATTCAGATTCAAAATCTCTAAATATTTAGTTATAAAATTGTTTATTTTTCAGATTACCGTAAAAAAAAAAAAAAAAAAAAAAAAAGTTAATATTTAAGAAATGCATTAATTAAAAATTTTCGGCGCTTGCTTCTGCACACTATTATTGGGACGAAATTGAGGAAATCGTAATACTGAATTTCACATGAAAAGAAATGGTATTTACGTATTCCTCGTATTTTTTTTAAGCTGATTATATCCAAAAATTACGAAAATCGATAAAGTAAAATATTTATTAGAAATAAAAATAGAATTTGATGAAAACGATCGTAAGACACAGGGTAGTTCAAAAGGGCGGTAATATTCCGTTTCGATTTAAAGATGGCCGCAATTTTTCACCTGCTAACACGATTAAAGTTTTTTTTTTAATAATTCAGTAATATTCAGGTACTTTCGACTGCTTAATTTGGAAGCTACCATTGTAATTTATTGGAATTGACAAAAAAAAAATAAATAAATAAATAAAATAAATAAATAAAATAATCAGTAGAAACCATTGTTTTTTATCTGAAAATTATCGACTACAAAATTTTGTCCTAATAGTGTAGGAGCGCCGATAATTACTTTTATTGTACCTTTAAATAATATTCTCAAGCTTCTTCACATGTTTGTTTACTTCCGTTGTCTGTTTATTCTGTTTCACAATGAATGCCCTGGAAAAGTCCCTTCTGATTAATGCTGACTAGTTTAAAAATATTGTTAATTTAAAAAAAAAAAAATAACAAGTTCGTTAGCTTATTTTAAAACTGGTAAACATTAATCAGAAGGGACTTTTCCCAGTGCGTTCATCGTAAAGCGGAACGGTCAGCAGAAAAACGGAAGTGACACGCGGAACTTGAGAATATTTTTGAGGATCCAAAACAAAATCATGATTGGTTGTAAGAAAAACTTTAGACTTTTCTGAAACTGGAAGGTTTTGAATGTGGGAGTAGATACCAGTAGACACAGGCGTCTATTCTTCTTTGTGTGCGTGCCCCCCCCCCATTTCTTTTACATATCCAATCCAACCCCTATAATGAAAAGATGGGGAAAGACATTTATCACTAACGTTAATAAGAGTGGCTACGCGTCGTCAGAAGATGTCATTTACCATTTACAAGCAAAACGAGAACGCGAGTTAAAACAAGGACAATGGGGGACAAGTGCGGGGTAGTAAGATACTTAACTTACCATTACAAGCATAAATCACACTTAAAGATTTTGAACAAATAGACTTGTTAGGACATGTTTGATTCGATTAATTGTAATCAGCGTAAACGTCTGCTGACTAACATTTAATTTCTAAATAAACACGTCGACACAGGTAAAGTTTTATGAAAGAAATTTTTCTTCAATTCATTATCAATTAAAATCGACACCGACTAAAATAGAAAAAAAAAAAAAAAAAAATCTCCCGTAGTAAATGTCTCCCTGGTTTCTACTTTCGCTTTTCTCGCTCACGTGTCTTCATTCTGAATTCGTAGCAGCGAGCCGACATCAGTGAACTTTTTTCTACGAAAGCGGCCCTTAACAAAGTTTTGTTTTTAAATGTTTAACATTTTTATTTCGATTTATTTAACCAAGTGAAGTTTCGATTTTTTACTTGATTACTAAATTTAAAGTTATTCTAACAAATTATCTAACAATTTAATAAAATAAATTGAATACAACTTGAAAATACCAAGTATATAAAAAGCTTTTTAATAAAAAAAAAAAAAAATGGAATTTTTACTTGATTGATTAAATAATTACAAAATAATTTTGATTTAATTATGTAATATATACGTTAAAAATATATTTAACATTAAAAAATTGTTAATGACCGTTTTGGCAGACCCCCCCCCCAACAAGATGCGACCCACTGCTACGAATTCGGAATATGGGCACGTGACGTGAGCGAGAAAAGCGAAAGTAGAAATTAGGGAAAAGGTGCTCTTTAAATTCAACTGATGTTTAAATTATGCAGTTTAATATCATTCCATTGTAAAATTTAGTCACATTTAAGTTTTAATGCTAAGGAATTGAACAATGACCGAAAACACTTTACGATTTTGATTTAAAAAATTGAAAGGAAAAATTATCTTAAAAAAAAATCAATTGATTATTAATGTAGATTAAAAAAAAAAGAAAAAGAATACCATAGATTTCAGACCATTTTTGGTTGTATGTCTTCACTGAAAACTTTTCAGGGTCCCAAATTTACGTTTCAAAAAGCCAGCAATTTGGTACCGGGCTAATGGCAAAAATCACTAAGTGACAGCGTGAGTTTATTATGGGGGGGGGGGAAGTTCTACAGGTCTTAATTTGTTTTTGTTTATTATATGAGGAATCTTTTAGAGATAAAACCTATTGCAAAATTCACTTTCAATATGTAAATAACAGGTTATCCAAAAATGACCGTCCATTTGAACCACTGGATAACTTTACCTAATGTTAACACATTTAAAGTGTTTTTCAATAGATTTTATATCGAAAAAATTCCTCAATATTTAGCGGTACTTGTTAAGTCAATCAATATATCGTTTTAAGCAAATACGTACTTAATTGTCATGTCGTAAGTAGTAATATATCCAAAAATTACGAAAATTCACCGAATGGAACAAATGCTAAAAAAGTATCGTTTCAGAGTTATGTCCTGTGTGTAGACTCTTTACTGCCTACACTTTATAACGATCAAGAAAAATGCAATTTTACCCAATTTTTTGTAAAAATTACTTTTGACTAGAAATAACTTTCCACTATTTCTTTTTGTTACTATTTTCGCCATAAGTGCCTAATAGTTTTTGCTTAAAACAACATTTTAAAAAATCGATCCGTCGACAGAGAGAGTTAATGCATACACAGAATTTGGCGCTTCTACACTATTAGAGCGAAATTTTGTAGTCGATAAATGGAGTTTTCAGACAAAGAAAAAAAGAAAAAGATTTCTAATGTTTTTGTCAATTCTAATAAATTACAATGGTAGCTTCCAAATTATGCAGTTAAAATTACCTGAATATTATTGAATTAATTTTTTTTTTAATCGTGTTAGGTGAAAACTTGCGGCCACCTTTTTTAAAAGGAAACGAAAAATTATCTCCCTTTTAAACTCAACCGTCTTACGATCGTTTTCATCAAATACTATTTATTTTCTTTAATAATTTTCTACCTTATCGATTTTCGTAATTTTTTGATATTATCTGAAAAAATACAATGAATACGTAGATACCATTGTTTTCATGTGGTATCCAGTATTACGATTTCCGAAATTTCGTCCCAATAGTGTAGAAGCGTCCAGAATTCTTCTCGCAATAAATTCACGCCTTCATTTAATGACTTTGCCGAGGGAGATACGTAATTTTCTAAAGTATGGGAAATAGACTTATAGTCGTATTTAGAAAGTAAATTATCCATAATACTTTGATAAGTATATTGTATTTTGATCTGAGGGGTGGGGGTATTTTTGTGTGGAGTCTGCATCCGCGCTTGATGACACCCATAAAAACGAAAAGAGGCAATTCATTTCACGGCAATTTGGAATCTAACTCGTTCTAAAGGAGGCAACTATTTTACTAAAGTAATTGAACATTTTGAGTTTTCTTACAATTATTCAAATATTTTAAATATCGTCGCATTTTACATTGTTATTAAATGTTACATTAAATGAAGTTGAAGAGAAAATCATTTTCTTACAATTCTTAGTAAAATAAAGTTACCTCCCTTAGAACAAGAAGTTAAGATTCTAAATTACCCACTTTATTATTTATAGCAAAATTAAAAAAGTTAAATCTAGGGTTTGGAGAAGTGCACATGTCTCCAGCCATTATCAGAGAAACGCCCCAGCCCCCATAGGCCACTATGGTGGTTAGAAACTAAATTTACTGAAATTCATTTAAGTTAAGGTCATTCTAGTGATACCCAACCACTGCTGTACACTGTACAGTGCTGTAATATTGTTGGGAAACACTAGCTGCAGAAAGAGGTTGCCCCATTCAATTACGGACCTCTAGTTAACATATACAAGAAAAATAAAAGGAATATAATTTGATGAACAGGAAAATATTTTCTTTGTAGCAAGGAAAATATTAAAATCTTACATATAAAAATTATGCAAAATTAATATTTTTTGGGTTTGTATTACTGTACACAGATTCGAAAAAGTTGTCAAAAAAACAAATATATAACAAATAAATGTTATCAAAGGCAAGATAAGTTACTTTTCTACCTAACTGGATATATTTTTCGTGTTTTTATTTAATGTAACATATTTATTCAGCTCGAAAAACATACAGTGTTTACCGATGTATTGGAAAATTAAAGATGGCGTCTCACACCCTCTTTAACACCGTAAGTTTGGGAAAAGGTGTTATAAATAAAAAACTATACAAAATACTATTAAAAACCCGCCGAATATATGTCAGCCTATGTCATTGTAACATATATTGAGCGAGTTTTTAACAATATTTTAACCGGTTTTTATTTAACACCTTTTCCAAAACTTACCGTGTTAAAGAGAGAATCAGACGCCATCTTTAATTTTCCAATACATCGGTAAACACTATGTTTTTCGAGCTGAATAAATATGTTACATTGAATAAAAACACGAAAAATATATCCAGTTTGGTAGAAAAGTAACTTATCTTGCCTTTGATAACATTTATTTGTTATATATTTGTTTTTTGACAACTTTTTCGAATCTATGTGTACAGTAATACAAACCCTTAAATATATTTTTTAAATGGTTATATTTTACAATGCTTTATTTCCATAAAAAAAATGTTATTACTGAAAATCATAACTTTAGTACAGGTATTTTATTTGTTTAAACAAAATACATTAAAAAATAATGGGTTCAATATATTCCGTGATCATTATGTGATAATAACTGAAAATTTCATTAAAATTGGTTAATTTCCTTATTTTTGGTGATTTAAGTAAAGGGAAAGGTCAGAATGTTTATTCATTTTGCACGTGCCTACAAAAGAACTGAATGCATAAAAAACTGAAACTAATTTTTTATATAAATTTCATTTTAAAACTTTACGGTCTAAAAAATCAAGTTTAAAATGTAAGCTTTACAAAATTCACTAAAGTTAAAAAGAACTTATTTCCCTGTAATATTTATCCTCTAATAATAGCGAGGTTAGACCTCAACCCTTTCAAAGGGACAATTCAAAATTTCTAACAATAAAAACTGTCGCAGCAGCTGTAGATGTGATTATAATGAAAACACCTGTTTTCTGCCGTTTTGTTAGTAGGGATATATTTTCATGGCGGAAACTAATCTTAATCCAGATTCCTATGTATTTATTTGGTTTGGAGTTCAACAATAAAAGATGAAGTAAAATGATTTCATTCATAGATTTAAATATTCTGATACGCAATTCTTAAAGCGAACTTTTAAAGTTTTCAATAGTAAACGCTTAAAAACTGTTTTACTTTAACGGCAATTCAATATAGTCACCTTTAAAATGACTTTTCTAGGTTTTCGAGTCAGCTGAAAACGAACATCACATTCAAATTCCGGGCAAACAAGTAGTTTTCTGAATATCAAGACAATTTCCAATCGCCATATTAACATGGGGAGGAGGGGAGGTGTTTAGAACTTGGGGAAAACAGCCACCAGTGAAAATACACTGGATAATAAAGGTCTTGATATCCAGAAAACTACTCGTCTACCCCAAATGTAAATGATATTCGTTTTTAGCATACCCGAAACAGTAAACACTGAAACAGTTAAAGTAAAAGAATGCCGATAATTATCTATCCGTCACGGATCGATGTCATATTCCAAAAATTACGTAAATTCATCAAGTATTGTTTTGTATTTTGGTACCGCGCTATTTGAAGTTTTCAGGTTAAATTCAAGTTATCTTTAAGAAATTGTTAGGTGGAAGCACAGAATAGTTACAAAACACCCTCCATGTTAAGAATGGCTTTCGAAATAACGTTATTTCAGCACGGTACCAAAAATATATAAGTACTATTTCTTTTTTACTAAGAAAATCAAATTATATTACGAAGCGAGACATGTTTTCATACGCCATGGGAGAGACAACCAAATTCAAAATATTGAGATCGAAACCAGCCTTGTAATTGCTACAATTTACGATTAAAATCGCAAGTGATTTTCTGTATATATATATATATATAAAATACTTGAGCAATTTACGTGATTTTTGGAATGGCATCTTCGTTCTTTGACGGATACGTACAGAGATTTTTCTGCAAATTAATTTAATAGATTTTGATTCTACAAAAGTTTATTTTTAACGCAAATACGTGTAAGTAAACAAATTGCTAATTGTATTTTTATTAACAGTGCTTTTACAGAATTTGAACCGAACAAAACCAAACTCTTGCCGCGCTAAATAAACCTTAACATTAGGGTAAAATTCGTAGAAGCATCAAAAGTTATGTTATATCGCTAATAGTAATTACTACCGATATAAAACAAAGGAGATGGGTTAATAAACGAAATAAAGTAAACACTCACAGGTAACACTTATTTTACAAAATCTTTAAAAAATAAAAAAAAAGTAAAAATAAAAAAAAAATGGATTTTTTAAATGACGATATTTTCGAGAACAATCGAAAGTTTTCAATAGTTCATTATTAGTTTTATCTCTATAGTGATTTTCTCACCACAACATGACCAACTATAAATCGATTATTTGACATCAAACGGCAACAGTGTAAAAAAAAAAAAAAAAAAAATTAATCATTCAATTTTTTAAAATTAAATATCCATCAGCATGCATTTGTTTCTCCGTAAACATACAAAGAATTTAAATATTTTGTCAATAGTTGAAAAACGAAAACCTGAATTACTTCGTGAGGAGCCAACTTTAAAAGTATAGTTAACTTCCAAATAAATGTTACCAAACTGGAGGAAATGTTTTTCTTACCGATCTGTATATTTTTAAAATGTGAAAACTGACTAAGATTTATCTAAATGTGTTATGATCACTTAATCAAACACGAGTAAAAAAAAAAAAAAAAAATGCTCGATTTTGTTTTCAGGCTTAAGAAAAAAAGCTTACTACTAACCCTAAATTCGTTGGTGTAAGTACCGTGTATGTAATGGGCAGATTCCAATCGGCCTCCCCCCGGATTCTCATTCTTTATAAATTAATATTTAATTATAAAATTGTTATTTCCGATTACTGTAAAAACCCATGTTAAATGTGTATATATTTTCTCGAACGTGGGGGATGATCTTATAGATTTTAGTTTTACTGGTAGTTTAAAAATCAAAACATTTTGGGTTTGTATACACAGATCCGAAAAAGTTAAAAAACAAATAAATGTTATCAAACTAGGCAAGATAAGTTATTTATTTATTTATTTTTTTTATCTAAATGGATAATTTTTTTTAGTGTTTATTTAATGTAACATGTTTATTCAGCTCGAAAAGCAGTGTTTACCGATGTATTGGAAAATTTAAAATGGCGCCGGCGCCGGACTCTGCTGAACACGGTAAGTTCGGGAAAATGAGTTAAAAATAAATATACAAAATACTGTTACAAACTAGCTCAATATATGTTACCATGACATAGGCTGACATATATTCGATGCGTTTTTAATATTTTGTATAGTTTTTATTTTTAACTCATTTTCAAACTTACTGTGTTCAGCGCTATTTAAAGTTTTCCAATACATATCGGTAAACACTGTTTTTCGAGCTGACTAAACATGTTACATTAAATAAAAACACTAAAAAATTACCCAGTTAGGTAGAAAAGTAACTTATCTTGCATTTGATAACATTTGTTATATATTTGCTTTGACAGCTTTTTCGAATCTATGTTTTACTGTCAGCAGTGGAAGAATTTTTTTTTTAATAAAAAAGATAATGAATCGTTTCTGGCATCTAAAAATATGCACAAATTTTTCAGATACTCCCCCCAAAAGTTCCGATTTCTCCGATTAATCGTCCCAACATGTATTTATTATGTATCTATTTTCAGTATTTACAGTGACAATGTCCAATGCGTAAATAGAGCTAGGTAAAGCCTGACGAGCCCTTACGAGAGTGAAACGGAAAAGTATATGTAGCTTACACTATATGCGAGTTCGTTTCCTATGGATTCTGAAACGGCTGGGCCGATTTTTTGAAAAATCACGATACTTAATGTGTAAGGGAGTGTTCTTACGAGGGTTTTTTTTATCGGAATGCGTAGCGTCGAAAATCGAAATAAATTTGATTAAAAGAAAGTTTAATTTTGATCAAAGTTAACGTTTTTATACAACCTAACATCAAAGTGCATTTGAGATGTTTCATGATCGGCGATCATTGATCGCACAAGCAGAAAGGCCGAGCCTATAAAATTAACTGTAGATTCTTTTAAGACAATGGCGCGTTCGAAATGAACGTTTCTGTAGAACAATTGAACCATGATACTTAACTTTTTATATTTTAAACTTTAAGTGAAGCCATTATTTACAGATTTTATAAAAACAGTAAATTCTCTACAGTGAAATATAGACTACAATGTACTCTGGACTAAGTCACAGCAGGGAGGCATGTGCAGTGCACCACGATGGGGTGGGTGTCCACTAACTAGAGCAGGCAATCGATTTGCTTGAAAAAAAATGGGCGATTTCATCGATTTCGATGACAATAAGATTATGGGAGGATGGGACAAGTGTTGATCCTCATTCAATCCCGGACAACGTCGGGTCTCCTTGCTAGGATATATACAAGTCCTTAATAAGCGACCGTCTAAAGAATCTAAATAAAACCAAAATAGAATATACCGCCATCTTTGACTCGCGTTCGGACAAGTGAAAGTAACGAACAAATTTCTTGAAAAGTTTCAATACTAAACTACAGAAAGCAGTAAAATAAGAGTTGATGCGTTAAAGTTATGTGGTATATTTTTTCGATGTCTTGCCTGTTAACACGATTGCCAGAAACTATTTTCATCCAATAATTGGATTCAAACATTGTTAAATTAGTTATGGTTTACTTTAAATAATTTAATTAAAATTTGGTAAAAACTATATGCTTAAAAGATTAAAGTGAAAGACAATTTCGGATAACCGTTTTAATAGATATTTAATTGCTGTAAATGAGAAAAGTTGGTCCTTTGCTAGAATAGTGGCGCGGTTAAAAAACATTTTCTTTGGTTTGTGAATTTTATTTTAGCGCTATGATACATGTTTAATTCTAACGAAAAATTATTTTCGAAACGGTAGATTTTTTTTTTTTTTTTGGGGGTTTGTATTACTGTACACAGATTCGAAAAAGTTGTCAAAAAAACAAATATATAACAAATAAATGTTATCAAAGGCAAGATAAGTTACTTTTCTACCTAACTGGATATATTTTTTGTGTTTTTATTCAATGTAACATATTTATTCAGCTCGAAAAAACATACAGTGTTTACCGATGTATTGGAAAATTCAAGATGGCGTCTCACACCCTCTTTAACACCATAAGTTTGGGAAAAGGTGTTATAAATAAAAAAACTATACAAAATACTATTAAAAACTCGCCGAATATATGGCAACCTATGTCACGGTAACATATTGAGCGAGTTTTTAACAGTATTTTAACCGGTTTTTTATTTATAACACCTTTTCCCAAACTTACCGTGTTAAAGAGAGAGTCAGACGCCATCTTGAATTTTCCAATACATACATCGGTAAACACTGTATGCTTTTCGAGCTGAATAAACATGTTACATTAAATAAAAACACGAAAAATGTATCCAGTTTGGTAGAAAAGTAACTTATCTTGCCTTTGATAACATTTATTTGTTATATATTTGTTTTTTGACAACTTTTTCGAATCTATGTGTACAGTAATACAAACCCAAAAATGTCTAATTATCGAAGTCACGAAGATATGAAAAAACAAAAACAAACGGTTGAGAAAGTTAATCGTTTTGATTATAGTGCCAAGTTTAGTTTAGACTTGTATAAGTTTTATTTTGCTTGATGGTTCATTTTCAAGATTTAATTTTCTGAAGCAGACAACTTTGTCAAGATTTGTTTAAAAAGACATTTTGGTGCTTCTACACTTTACTGCCGAAATTGGAGACGCCATTTTATTTCACGCACCAGCTCTCCAAATCCAGGGGAGACTATGGTCGAAGCATGAAAGGTGAAAGTGCACTGGGGGAGTGGGGGACCACCCGAAGATTTACCTTTAAAAGGTTGATTACGAGGAGGTTGAAAATGAGAAAATGCCTTTCGGAATAAACACCCCCAACCTCCCCATGTTAAGAACGGCTTTTGGAATAAACACCCTTTGCAGATTGAACAACCAATGCGGCAACCGTGCATTGATCGTCTTCGGGTAGTCCCCCAGTGCACTTTCACCGTTTAATTTGTTATTTATTTCATGCTTCGGCCATATTTTAATAAATTTGGAGAGCAGGTGCGTGAAATAAAATGGCGTCTCCAATTTCGGCAATAAAGTGTAGAAGCACCGACATGTTTGGTCAAAACAAAAACAAAAAAACTGGTAGCTATGGAGAATATGGACCATGTTGAAATAACATTTAGTATGGTTAGGGTTGTTTTGTAAATATTCTGTACTTTCAGCAACTGAAATGTTAATTGAAAATTAAGTTTTCAGTTAGTAAAACTGATTAGAAAATCTTCAATAAATAAAACTAGACAATTTCTCGTTATTACTTTTATAAAAAGCTTTAAAAATCAATGTCTATGTGACTGCGAAATTGTAAACACACGCCGGTTGTGTGTACTACTGTATTAAATCTATTAATACGAAATAAGTTTATGAATAAATGGTCGAGATCTGTTTGCTATATTCCGTCGTAAACCTTCGATAGGAATTTTGAAATTTGGGGATTTTCAAAATGTTCGGTTTGAAATAAAGTTAAAAAAAAAAAAAAAAAAAAAAAAAAAAGTGCATAACTTTTTTTCGAGAGAAAATGTTAAATTTATTTTTGTATGATATAAAGTTCGAAAACAAAGTATCCCCCCCACAATAAAACCTATGAATATGTTATTAAATAAAAATTAAATGTAAAATAAACTTGAAAAAAAAAAAAAAAAAATAAATAAAAAATAAAAGTTAAAAAAGTCGAATCTAGTCGATCGTGTTTTATTTACTTACCATTTTTAATTGATTTCAATTAAAACACAGCCTTTGTTGTATATTTAAAAGAAAATTTCCGAGACAGCTTTAAAAAGCCGAGTAATTGTTTTTTTTTGCTGTAAGAAACAAATCCGAGAGAAAACTAAAAAAAATAACAATCGCAGTTTTTTTTTTTATTACCAATAGTAATTAGGTATTATTCATTATATTTGAGTTTGAAATGGTAGCACGCCGAGCTACTACGATAATGTTGGTGTAATACAATTTGAAGTAGTCCAAATGGATTGTGTCGAAGTTGTATATACATGATCACCCTACGACGGCAAATGGCGAAGTGAACACCGCAGCCGCTCGTTCTCTTTATATACTCTCCGCCTCCTGCTTAATGTGAGCAATGCGCATGCGCTTGGGAAGAACACGCGCGCCCGACTTTTCTACATTTTCTACTTTCTCTTTATGTAAAAGTTTTAAAACTTACTTTACGTAGACGACGTTGTTTTTACTAAAAAAAAAATTAATTAATAGTGAATAATAACAAAAAAGTTCAATAATAAGTTACGTTAGCACGAGAAATGCACAAAAACCAATACGCGAGAATTAGCTGCATGATATGACTAACGATTTTATTTTAGTCTGACACAAGGGCACACGTTCCACGTTCCTTAAATTCTAGTTATTAAAACAACTAAGCGTTAAAGAAGTTAGGTCCTAAAATGACTATCAACTATTTTTTTAGCGGTGACAACACGAATTAAGCCACCAATTTAATTTTTTTATTTGATTTTTACGAATTGCATTTTTGCGGTTTGTTTTGCAATTTATTATTTTTTAGACGCTTCTACAGAATTGGGACGAGATTTTATAGTCGATAAATGGAGTCTTTAGATAAAAAAAGGGGTAAAACTATACAAACACCGTGACAGCGAATTAACCCTAACCCTAACACTAACCCTAACCCCAACCCCAACCCCAACCCCAACCCCAACCCTAACCCTAACCCTAACCCTAAACCTAACCCTAACCCTAAACCCTAACCCTAAACCCTAACCCTAAACCCTAACCCTAACCCTAACGCTGTCACGGTGTTTGTATAATAATACCAAAAAAGGAAACAATGGTTTCAACTGATTTTTTGTCAATTCTAATAAGTTACAATGTTAGC